>NW_028145444.1:2270000-2557500 GCF_977016875.1 Pavona decussata | reverse complement strand
GAAATATTAAAGCGCGCGGGGGACGCTGAGGAGCGAGAAGAAAAGAGCGCGCCCCCGATTTTTTATTTCCCCCGTTTTCCTTCCTTTCCCCTCCTTTTTTCTACGTTTCTCCACTGATGGAGCCTCTGCGGAGGAGAGAGGGTGACAATGGGAGACCGCAAGTGTAATTTTGTGTTTGCGTTGGGCTGCCTGTGCAAATGCATGCGGAACAAATCGAGGTTGGCGGCCATTTTGTTTATCTGTCGTGCAAATTTGCCTCATTTTGATGCAAGAATCTGGCCTCATTTTTACGTGAAGATTTCACCCACACAAGTCCTCTCTCTCCAATATACAAATTGGCATGTCGACCGCACTTTTTAATCCGTGATTTAATACTATTACTAGTTTACATATAAATGAAGGCAATATAAAAACAACACTAAAAACCCAAAATGAGATAATCTTATCAAATAATGACAATAATGATAATAATAATAATAATAATAATAATAATAATAATAATCTCTTTATTAAAATATTCCAAGCAAAATTGATATTTACAAATTAAAAGTAGAGAAAAGAACTAGTAAAACCTATTTACAATTCATCTCGATTAAAAAAGAGAGTATTTCGAATCACAACACAGCTTTTTTCAAGAACACATTTTTTTGAAAAAATAATAATTATTATAATAAATTTTAAAAAAATATAAGTCATTCATATGACCAATTTGCTTTCCACTATTCAAAGACTAAAATTGTTATGAAATAATAATAATAATAATAATAATAATAATAATAATAATAATAATCTCTTTATTAAAATATTCCAAGCAAAATTGATATTTACAAATTAAAAGTAGAGAAAAGAACTAGTAAAACCTATTTACAATTCATCTCGATTAAAAAAGAGAGTATTTCGAATCACAACACAGCTTTTTTCAAGAACACATTTTTTTGAAAAAATAATAATTATTATAATAAATTTTAAAAAAATATAAGTCATTCATATGACCAATTTGCTTTCCACTATTCAAAGACTAAAATTGTTATGAAATAATAATAATAATAATAATAATAACAATAATAATAATAATAATAACAATATTAATAATAATATGTAAATAATAATTATGTATATAGAGCACCGCTGAACATTACAGATACCGACTTTGAAATCGATAAGCAACTAGCGAGATTTTAGGATTAAAACGGTTAACATTCTTCACATTTAGGATTAATAGGGGTTTTGGAATTTTCACATTTTAGTGTATGATATATATCAGAAACGAATATCTTCTTTGTTTTTCAATGCAAATTGAAAATATATTTTTTCTTTTTATAAAAATTTTAAAGCTTCACGTTCAACATGTTTATCCTTATATCACAAGAATTTGAATACGAGAATTTTATATTTGCTGAAAATGTACATAATTTTTAGGAGCGCATGGGGTTGTGTTAAGAGTGGGTCATTTTTAGTAAAGTTTATACATTATTTTAGTGATCAAATTGAGTCAATACAAAAGAGGGCGCTGAAAATTATTTTTCGTTCTCTGTGCTTTGAGGACGCGCTTAAGAAGTCAGGCTTAATCTTGCTGTGCCAGAGGAGGGAGGATGCGTGTATAACATTTCTCAAGCGAAGTTACTCCTCTTCCGACCTGCTACGAAGCTTAATGCCGAGAGTTGCGAACACAAGACCGTATGCCCTTAGAACAGGAGAATCTGTTTTTGTGGCTGCCTCCGCAAGAACTAACAGATTTGGAAATTTTTGCACCATCAAATACCAGAATCTTGTTTAAAATAGCGAAATGTGATATGTATTAACATTAACAGTTATATTTATGTGTCCGATATATTTGTACGTAATTAATGACCCGCCTTGTAATTCAGCTATTGCTGCAAACAGGTTGAATAAACTATCATTAATATTATTATATTACTATTAATAATAATAATAATAATAATAATAACGGCTATGGTCACAAACCCCAGTAAGATGGCCTTCCTATTTTGCTTCAACATCGTAATAAAAAGTATCTCAACTTCTCTGCACTTCACAGCTAGAAGACGTATTATATCATACTCTCAAATAAGTCTTTTATAGAAAGCAACCGAAATCTTAGAATATCACTGCGGACAGCGGAAAAGGCCTATAAAAATGGTATGTTGAAACATAGGTATTCACCTTGGAAGACTCGATCTTTCAGTAGTAATTGATACTTATACCAATGATAGAAGAGCTCTCACCGAAATTGTTGCTTGACCAACGGAGCCTATATTAAAACCAGCAGCGCTGTGGATCTGAGCTACTCAATTCACTACAAATGCAATTTGGCCCACTGATCATGAGTCGACGGCAGATTTAATCAGAAAGCAATCATTTATGAACAAGAATATCAAACAATACGGCGGCACCAGCGACCCATTTGTGAAACTTCCTGTTCTAAGTATTTACTTGAACAAAACCCTCTGTTTATTTTGTAGGAAAGCAATTCATGAGAATTACCAGACATCGGTGCCCTATCATGAAGGTAAGCCGAGAAAGTCTTGGATTGCAGATTGCGATTCAACAAATGGCTGCAGTTCAGTCTAGATTTTAGTTTCCGGTTTCAACCATTTTCTTTGCATGTTGTTTTCCTGAAAAAATTCAATAGTGTAATTTGCTAATAAAATAAATTGTTGGAAGGGTAATATCATTGTAAGTTTTATCGAAGTGTACATTTTTACCCAAAATAAAATAAGGCGTACGTAAACTATCTGAGAAGATGAGCGGTTTGTGAATACATTTTTGATGAGGTAGGCCATTCTTGTTCCAATAATTGTAGCATTAACAATAACAAGGAATCAACTTTTTAAAACTACAGGTTTTAATGTCCAAACGAAATTTATCTCCAAAATTGTTTATTTTTTCTATATTAACATACGCTTAATTCTCTAATCATTATCTCTTAAATTGATAACAGAATTTGATAGTAAAATTGTGCCCTAAAATGTACTCTAGGATCAAGTCACCTCTCTCCAGAAAATAGTGGAAAATATTTACCTTTTCTCTAAACTGCTTTGTAGAAATTTTAAATTTCTATTGAAAACGAAAACAGGAACACTGTAACAGCAATAACCTGAAGGAATACAAAATCCACCAACTTGAAATCGGCAGTTAAAGAAGCAAATCAACTCCAAGCCACGCGGTACGATAGGACGAAGAAAAGTCCTTTTTCCTTCAGTTAATAAAGATTAATTTTCATATTTCATCTTTTGAATTTTCTCTTTTGCTATTTATTATTAAGAGATGACTTCTCACGTGCACGCAACAACCGAAGTGAACTTCCTTTGTTCCTTCAATTCATCAAATAACGTAATCATTTTACAATGGTGATCAGGAGAGGGTGGCATACTGACAGAAAAAAAGCAATATTTGCTATTATGCCTCAAAAAATATTTTCAAGAAGAAATAGAAGCAAAACAGTCCTACACCTCAAAGCTGACAAACACACAAATGCAAATAAGTAAGAAGTTGACAGCCTTGCTCGAGAAAATTCAAAGTGTGAGCCGCGAGGTCAGTTGCCAGGAGTGCGAAACTGGGAGGGTTGTAATTTCGCTGCCAAACTTCTTCAGCTTCTTAGTCGGAGTTCCTGATAGATAGGATAGCTTATTAAACAATAATGGGCGGCTATAATTGGCAACCGCGGATTTATCATCAATTCAGTCTTTGGAGTAACTGCAAGAGGAATTTCTTTTTCGCGGAGAAAATGAATAAGACTACTGGGCAACCTACTATCTACAGTGCTTATAATTCTTTGTTTTTACAGTGGCTTTCCTTTGCTCCTAATCTTCCTAATCTATATATGACCACGTGGAACAAGTTATAGTTTTGAAGAATAACAACCAGCAGAGAAGTTTACTCAACAAAAAATTCCATCGCAATTCACGAATAGACGAGAAATAAAAAATATGCCAGCTGAAAAAGTCCCAAACGACAAATCACTGTTGATTAATTGTTCGCTTCCTTTTGGATGTGGTATCTACAAGACTGGATCAGAAACAGTTTTCGGTTACAAGACACCACAAAGACTGTCTCTTGAAACTCGAAATTACGATCTTTGTCTTCCCAATGATTTTCCATTGCATTTTCTGTCTTCGCGTTTTGTTCTATATTTCTACGGGAATTGTGCCACAATAAACTTGGCCAGTTATATCCTGCCGACATTGGAGGATTTTTTTCTGGTGTCTCGATCAAAATTAAATGTGCGTGACATGTCCTTAAAACTGAGGCTGGAACCTCGCTTGTAAAATGGAACACAACTAAAAAAAATCTTTATGGAATACTACGTTTATGACATAGTCAACATTACTAGTTGTTCCGTACACTGACCTGTAAAGACGAAGCTTCTTATCGCGACGTTACTGGATCAATATCCTCATCATAATGTTAAGCAACATTATAAACACAACATCTATACAATTTTAATTGAAAAAATTCAATATGTCGGATTTAAAAAAAGGAGATAAAAAAGATTTTTTTGTAATCAAGTTGGGGTGTAATTGAATCATACCTTCCGCTTCTGTCTATCTCTAAGCAATTCTCAAATTTTGGAAAAGAAGATACTGAGTATATCTGGAAAAAATTTTAGTCCCATTGATCTCACTCTTTAAATAATATGTGTAGTCAACAGACATTCCCAGATATACAACGTTTATCTCCTAATGTATACGTACCGATTGACTTGTTAGTCCAACCCGATATTCCTTTGATACTGCATGATTTTGGAATTTATTTAAAGTTGTTTTGAATACACACTTGTATATAAATATCTCTGCTGTTATTGCGAAAGCTAATTGGTTGCTTAAAGAAGTAAAAGAACTGCATCAATGACAAAGTCAACCTTAATTGTTCCAAGTTAGGACGAATTTCCTCACTGTAAGTTACGTGCTCAATATCCTCTGCGAAATGTACGCTGAAGCTGAAGTACGCTATATTTATACCACAACTGTACAATTTTAATTAAATTCGTAGATGAGAAGGGAAATCATAGTATAACAGAAACTAACTGATTTCCAATGAGACCACAAGTTTTTAATCAAGCAAGTTGTGTAATTAAATCATTCCTTCCGAAGGCTTTTGTCGCTTGGAAGAAAGAACACGGACGGAGCATCTTTAACCCTTTGAGACCCGGGTGTGTGCTATTTTTTTCAATATATTTTTTGGCAATAAATAGTCTGAACCACTTGATTTCTTCATATGCGGACATGCTATAAAAATAACTGCTGTCTTAAGAAACTGTGGGCACAGTCTAAATTGTCACGTGATGCATATGACGGTTGTTGTTTGTTCGAGCGAGTGTGAGCTCGAATCCGATGAGTTTATTGCTTTATGAGGTTCTTTTCGAGCAATTTTCCTCTGCGGAAGCCCCCAGTCTGGCATCATTAAGCTTGAATATGGGTAGAGGCAAGCCTCTGAAAGAAACCGAGGTGTGAGGTGGTTTCATGCTGACTGAGTCGCCAAACATGATGTGTAGCAGACATGGAGGCCTGCGAGTGGAGTTGTCTCTGACTCTCTGGCCGTTTTTTGGATGGATTCCAGTACCAATTGCAACCAAGGCAATTTGGGCGAGTTTGGAGTAGTAAAAAATTCAATGGATTCGATATTTCGCTGGTAGTGCTGGGTGGCTCGACACTTATAAAAAAAAACTATGAATAACTAAATATTATCAAAGCAAACAATAAGCAAGGAAACGCACAACGAAAATGCTGCAGATGTAGGCAGGATCTATAAAAGATCTAATGAGCCAAAACTATCCGGCTCAAATGTCTCCAAGGCTAATCGGACTGCGTGGAAAACTTAACACGACAGCGACATGATACATACAGGATAGAGACCAAACCGAGAATCAACAGAATAACACTAGTGTTTCTTCATAATTGCACAGAAACGAATCGTTGAGTGCTCCTGATTAGTGCTAGGGAGAACACTAGTTAAAGGAGTCTGAAAAAATCAAGGGGCAGACACTTAACATCATCTAGAAACAACAGTTGTGGTCACAAAACCCCCAGTAAGATAGGCAACAGAAGGATCGCAATTTTGCTTCAAGATCGCATAAAAAAGTATCCTTACTTCTCTACACTTCACAGCTGGGAGACGTATTATATCATCATATTGACAAATAAGTCTTTTATAGAAAGAAGCCAAAACCTTAGAATATTACTGCAAACCGGCGGAAAACGCCTATAAAAATGGTATGTTGAAAGATAGGCCTTCACCTTAGAAGACTCGATCTTTCAGTAGTAATTAATACTTATACCAATGATAAAAGAGCTCTCACCGAAATTGTTGCTTGACCAAAGGAGCCCGGCTATATTAAAGCCAGCAGCGCTGAAGATCTGACCTACTCCATTCACTAAAAATGCAATTTACCCCACGGATCATGAGTCGACGGCCGATTTAATCAGAAAGCAATCATTTGCGATTAAGAATACCAAAGTATACCGCCACACCAGCAAGCCATTATTTGTGAAACTTCCCAAGTATTTACTTGAACGAATCCCTCTGTTTATTTTGTAGGAAAACAATTAATGAGGACTACCAGACACAATCAGTGCCCCACTGTGATGTGGAAGATTGCGGAATCCAATTTGTTCGCTTCTCTTCGGATGTAGTACCTGCATTAAGACTGGATCAGAAACAGTTTTCGATTACAAGGCATCACAACGACTTTCTCTTAATACTCGAAATTACGATTTTTCTCTTCCCAATGATTTTCTATTGCATTTTCTGTCTCCGCATTTTGTTCTATATTTCTACGGGAATTGGGCCACAATAAACTTGGCTAGTTATATCCTGCCGACATTGGAGGGTTTTTTCTGGTGTCTCCATCAAAATTAAATGTGCCTCACATGTCCCTAAAACTGAGGCTGGAACCTCGCTTGTAAAATCAAACGCAATTAAAAAAACTTTATGGAATACTACGTTTATGACATAGTCAACATTAATTGTTCCGTATACTGACCTGTTAAGACGAAGCTTCTTATCGCAACGTTACTGGATCAATATCCTCATCATAATGTTAAACAACATTATGAACACAACATCTATACAATTTTAATTGAAAACATTCAAGATGTCGGGATAAAAAAAAAATAACAAAGATTTTCTTGTAATCAAGTTGAGTAATTGAATGATACCATCCGCTTCTGTCTATCTCTAAGCAATTCTCAGATTTTGAAAAAGACTGGGTATATCTGGAAAAAATTGTTGTTCCATTGATCCCATTCTTTTGATAATATGTGTGGTCAATTAAGTGATTCCCAGAAATACAACATTTATCTCCTAATGTATACGTTCCGATTGTTAGTCCAATCCGCTATTCCTTTGATACTGCATGATTTTAGAATTTATTACATGAATTTGTTTTGGATGCACACTTGTATGTAAATATCTCCGCTGTTATTGCGAAAGGGAATTGGTTGCTTAAAGAAGGAAAAGGACTGCGTCAATGACAAAGTCAACCTTAATTGTTCCAAGTTAGGACGAATTTCCTCACTGTAAGTTACTTGCTCAATATCCTCTGCGAAATGTACGCTGAAGCTGAAGTGCGCTATATTTATACAACAACTGTACAATTTTAATAAAATTCGTAGATGAGAAGGGAAATCATAGTGTAACAGAAACTAAAACTTCCAATGAGAACACAAGTTTTTAATCAAGTAAGTTGTGTAATTGAATCATTCCTTCCGAAGGCTTGTGTCGCTTGGAAAAAAGAACACGGACGGAGCATCTTTAACCCGTCGAGTCCCGGGTGTGTGCTATTTTTTCAATAAATGTTTGGCAATAAATAGTCTGAACCACTTGATTTCTTCATATACGGAGATGCCATTAAAAATAACTGCGGTCTTAAGAAACTGTGGACTCAGGCTAAATTGTCACGTGATGCACACGTCGGTTGTTGTTTGTTCGAGCAAGTGCACGAGCTCGAATCCGATGAGTTTATCGCTTTATAAGGGTTTGGAGTGTTTTTGTTGTTTTTCTTTTTTTCTGGCCGAGTGGTTTCCATCAAAATTAAATGTACGTCACATGTCCCTAGCTGAACTGAGGCTGGAACCTGGCTTGTAAAATCGAACACAATTAAAAAATAACTTTATGGAATACTACGTACGTTTATGACATAGTCAACATTAGTTGTTCGGCAATAAATAGTCTGAACCACTTAATTTCTCCATATACGGGGATACCATAAAAATAACTGCTGTCTTAAGAAACTATGGGCTCAGGCTAAATTGTCACGTAATGCACACGACGGATGAGTTTATCGTCGCGTGATGCACACGACGGTTGTTGTTTGTTCAAGTGAGTGCAAGATCGAGCCAGAGCTCGAATTCGATGAGTTTATCGCTTTATAATTTTTTTGAGCCATTTTCCTCTGCAGAAGCCCCCGGTCTGGCATCATTAAGCTGAAATGTGGGTAGAGGCAAACCTCTGAAAGAAACAGAGGTGTTAGGTGGTTTCATGTTGACTGAGTCGCCAAACATGCTGCGTAGCAAACATGGAGGTCCACGAGTAAAGTTGACTCTCTGGCCGCTATGTGGATGGATTCCAGGATCAACCAAGGCAATTTGGGCGAGTTTGGAGTAGTAAAAAATGCAATGGATTCGATATTTCGCTTGCAGTATAGTACTGGGTGGTTCGACACATGAAAAAAATGAATAACTAAATATTATTTCCATGAATAGAGAAAACTGAAAGAAGACAAAGAGAGCTCCCTATTCGCGCATTTTCTGTGAGCAAAACACACAATATCGCTCCTAAAATATACACCTAAAAGTGGTTAACCGAATCTCATACATAACCATATGAAATCACAACCTCGTTCCCAGGTTCTCTCAAAGGACGGAAAGAGGAGGGACCCTGGGCTCTGATCAAATCAGGCCTACCATGTTGTGCAACTTGATCTCCACCTGCGTCACATTTAATATTGCGCAATCTATTAAAAAGTAGTAATAATTATGGACTAGTAAAGTGTGTTCGATCTCTAGGAAAATAATTTTTTTTCATTGTACTGATTGCCTTGAAATATTCAGAGAAGGTTTAGTAGCTCAACATCTTGGTAATGGACTTGATTCATGGGCTCCAGGCCCTCGTATGAAATCGAGGCGAGTCGTCGGCCGGTCCAAGAAACCTAAGAACCCTAAGAATCGCATGGCATCCAGACCGAAGCGAGTCAACCCATGGGACTTCACTTAGCTTGCGGGATTCAAAGCTCTCGCATGAAATCGACGCGAGTGGTCAGCCAGTCCAAGATGGCGCCCAAACCCTGAAATCGCACAGCATCCAGAAAGAAGCGACACGAATAGTATGCGTTCTCCTTATGTCGAATGCAATTATGAACTAAATGAGTGAAATCTGACTGGAACAGCTCTACAGTGAGGAATTAATGTAGACTGTCATTTGAAATGAATTTTCCAAATTTATTTTCGGCATACAATTCATGGTAAGGTAAAGGTGACTATATGGAGAATTAGGTTAGGGTTAGGGTTATATGGGTGACTTTATGGTACCTTACCATGAATTACTTGCCATTTTTTCAGGATTTAACTCCGGGAACCAAAACTTTGCTTGCGCTTACAAACTCGACCTCCTGAGTTGAAAAAAAATCACATTTGGTGTAAAGAATGTATAAATAAAATATAAAACAATCGTTCCCTCCTCTCTATCTTCCAAGAAAGTTACAGTCAACCCAGGTCACGCGTGAACGATATTTTTGAAATTTGAACGGAGTTTTGAAATTTACATGTCAGTTTTGAAAATCGCCAACGAGATTTCAGACTTCTCGTAGAAATTTCCCTAGCTTATTGACGGTATAAAGCTGTGAATTTTTCTTTGCACTGCAAAATTGAATATTTCATGAATAACAATTGTTTCCCAAGTATTTTGAATCTTTTTTTTTTCAGTTAATGCGTCTTTTTCGGAACGATTTCCAGAGAAATGTCCAACATTCCATTCACACGTCGGACATTACAAAGAGAAATTCGAATGTTCATTTCATTCTTGGAAATACTGTTCACGCGTGACCTGGGTTGACTGTAAAGTGCGCCTAGCCATTATTGTTGTATCAAATGATAAGGGTCGAATGGTAAGTATTTCATGTTATAGTCACCCCTACCTTACCATGAAATATATACCGGCCGGTCAAAAGTGCTGGAATCTGGTCCCAGCCCCCTTACGCCATTGAACTCGGCCCTCCCCTACGAAGTTAGCTCCTGGATAGCTCGGCGATGTAGACCATTTTGGATGAGATGAATCGTGAATAAGTACAACAGACAAACAAAACAGAACATCGCTAAGCCGACCTACAGTTTACTCAAAAACTGTCCAATAGACAGAAGCTTTTCACACTCCAGAATTCATTACAAGAGTCAGGCTAAGATTCGATTAAAAAATGCGAGTCAAAAGCCTGCCATCATTTTAAAACAACACAGTTGTTCATCGCACACGAGATTTTTGCAATTATTTATTTAGTTAGCTTTATTGTTTGTTTGTTTGTTTGATTGTTTTTTTTTTAAAGTTTAAATAACTTTCCAAATATCTTGTTGTAGTTTTCATTATCCTTACTGCTAAAATTAAAATTGATTTTCGGATAAGACAACGTGTAAACATCGATTCCCATCAGCATTGCCTCAGAAGTTAGAAAACGTTTAAAATTAAACAAAAGGTAGTTTCTAAAATAGAAAGAAGAGGTGTGTGTGTGTGGGACGACACCTAATTTTGTCATCTTTTGCGGTTGCAGTCGGCAGAACAGTGTGTCAAATGATATGATATGAATCAGTATAATATATTTCCCCGACAAAAGTTATTGTTATACAAATATCCTGGTTTAGTTAACAATTTAATTATAATCGAGATAACGTGAATTTTTGTCTGATGACTGAATGCACACTTTTGATGAACATGTCTGCATTCAGCAATTCCCGTTACGTGCGCCTGATTGGCTGATAAAAAATTTCAGCCATCAAACTCTCATTACTCAAGGAAGACCGTTAAGTTTTGTTGGTCGATGAAAACACGGTCGCTTAAAAGCTGAAGTTTTGTTATCGCTGATGACTGAGATGGAAGTCTTTGCTGCTAAACAGCTTTACTCGGTAAGTGTATTTGAAATCTCGTTTGATTTGTTTGTAATGCGGCGGCCTTCACCACATATTAGACTGGGCTTTCGCGTTATTTTTCGATTGATTTGCAGTAGAGATTTGTAGCAAGAATGACACAATTTGGAACTTGCGAAAGGCCAACAGCAACCGTTGAACTTGAACCTTGAAGTTCACTGGGCAATCGTAATTTTGCGAACTTTCTGTAAGGAAATTGAAACCTAGTTCTTTAAGCTATCAGATGGCTGAAATCACTTAATCATATCAAGTGTCAACGCATCTTAAACTACGTTTTCACCGGACGCGTTAAATCAATGCTTCGCGCACGCTTGCCACTGGCTTGCTCCAGGGCTTGCTCCACATCTTCTTCGGTCGCCAAAAGTGAACCCAGAAATAAATATCAAGGTAACACGAACATTTCTCTGCGAAGGAATGAGTAGTGAACGAAGGGCTGGACTCAAACTGGATTTTCTTGAATGTTCTTAATACTTGTTGCACAATATTCTAAGACAGATTAAAGGCATTAGGCACATTATTTGTATTTCCTAGAGCTGTCTCTACTCTCCCTGTAGTCATGACATACTCAGTTAAGTTTCGGAAATGAAATGTTATATCTACTGCGCTATGGTCAAATTAGTTTTTCGACTTTGCATTTGCTCCTAGATTTTGTATAACGATCAAAAATAAGAACCGATTTTTTAAGTAGACAGCAGACGGGTCCTTGAATCCTTTGTCTGTTCCACACTACAGAACAGTGTTCTGTCCGCCCTTATCTATACGATCATCAGATTATATAGATTTCCGACTAATGCCTGCTAATTGTTTTCCGGCTTTTCACATAAATCATAAAACAATTTGTCTGCCATCATGTTCGGCAAAAGTGTTTATCTGCGAAGGGGGGAGGGGGTGGGGGAACTCCTCAGAATTATTTTGTCTTTTGTGTGATACACCTTATGACAGGAAATAAACGGCAGCTTAGCATGAAATTTCAATAATTCGCATTAACGGAAGTGGCATAAATTTCGTTAAGCCCTAATTTTCACCAGGACAGAGGTGATCAGGTATATTAAGTGCTGGAGAGGTGCGAAGACCTTTTCTGGGTTGAAGTTTTTTGAATTGGGGACCTTTTGCGGATTAGAAATTACTTTTGTGGCCTTTTTTCAGGGAGAACGATTTTTTTCACTCGTCCGCCATTTTGAAACGTGGTCTGTGCGACCGCTGACAACCAAAGTTATGGTGCTAAGTCCCTTACGGCAAAAACCTAAAGATATATCTGAATTCACCCCCAATAGTTTCAAAAATACCCAGAAACTTTCTAAATACAAACTATTTCTCGTTATAGTCTATAGCCTAAAAATACACGAACAGCGGTTCTCTCAGTTAAAGGTTGAACACCTCGGGCTAGATTGTGCTCTTTCAGCGTGTTTCTGAGAGATTTTCCCGTTTTTGATCAAAATGTGGTGAGATCGCTCTGCTGGTAGGTGTTGACCTTTCAATCTTGATCGTGACAGGAAATACTTAAATTTACTAAATGGAGGTTTTCTAGGCCGTTTGGATTAGTTTCTTTATGCCATTATGTACGCTAGCTCTGTGACATTTTTTTACGCTTATCGGCTCATATGAACTGCAAGATTTCAGGAAATGCTAAATAAATGTTATCTGTAAAAATGTATTTTGTTGCATCGACTTTATGGAACAGACTGCCGGCTGACCTGCGTGTGGTCACGACACTTAGTGTTTTTAAAAGCAAACTTTTAAAGACGTTTTTATCAGTGAGAAAAGATGATTTTCATCTCAAAACGATTTTGACAAGCTCAAAAACAACAAAAATAGCAGGCCGATTTCTCGGAGAAAGACTGGAAACTAGATGTTTTGAACGTTTCCTCCTCCAAAACTAGCCGTACGACCCTAGCTCAAAATTTCAGGATTTGAAGAGTAGCCATGAATAAACATTTCTGCAAAAGAAAACAAAAATCCATTAGACAGAATTTTCACCCCAGAGGAAAATGCCGTAATTTAGCTATTAATAAAAATCTGTCTTACAGATTTCTACAAAAAACTGCCTGAGGTTAATACTTGGTGAGTTTTGCCAGTTCTCAAAATTTGGGCATGGGTTGTACGACTACTTTTTGAGAATTTGGCGCCTAAAAGTCTCTTTTTGCGACCTCAATGAAAGTTGTATCGCGCATGCGCTAATTTCGGGGAAAACCCGCACGCGCAGTAGCAGTGAAATCACCGCGAGCTCTTCAGGGAACGAGAATGATCATTCTGCGAACTCATGTGAAACCAAGCAAGTGAACTTCGCGAGAGCTGACTTTGGGTTTGTTTTATGGAGCCCAGCAAGCGATTGAAACAGCAGCTACCTTACATTTTACAGTCAATTCATTCAACGTCTCTCAGGAATCGCTTTGTTTATAATTATGTGCAACACTGTGCTAGCACGATAAACTTCCTTCACGGGGCAAAACAATATTTTTCGAAAGTCTAGACTCCAACGTCTGTGAAAGGGAAGCCCAGTTATGACTCTTCGGCCGGGGGAACAACCGTTCACAAACAATTTACTAAAGGGCAAACCAAACTGAAAAATTTTTTTCGCGGCCGCCATGTTTGTTTTGGGGTTTACCTTGAGAGCTCGCGTGATTTCTACTCGCGCGGGGCTTACGTGACAGTACGCGCGCGCGCGATATTTATTTTGTCAAAAATACTGTAGTAAGCCACCTTGATTTACTTTTCTTTTTTAACTTGTTAATGAATTGTAGCCTATTGCATGATGTTTGTTTATCACGGATATGAGATTTTAATATTTATATTAGATATGTTTCTTTTGATTGCATGTGATCCTAACAGTTAGGTAACATAGACGAGCCCCTTAAAGAGTTACTGTGTTAGACACAATAAATACGAATTCAGTCTCCATGTTTTTTCTCCTTTTGTTCACAGATATGAGTAGTCCAGCAGCCATGATCGAAACACCTCATGAGGACAAAGTTGTCAGTGATGGGTCAGACCTTTCTGTCTATGTTACAGCACCTGAGGCGATATTCTGGTGCACTCTGTTCATTTTGGAAGCTGTATTAATTACCATAGGAAATCTGCTTACAACTGTAGTATTCCTACGCAGCCGAAAGCTCCGCAAGAGGCGATACTACCTGATTATCAACCTGGCCATCTCGGACGGGCTTGTGGGAGCATTAGCCATGCCACAGTTCATCCTCCCGTTCGGTAAAGCACTTAAAGTATGGAAAACAACATTTGCAATTAACAGGGACGTTGCCTTGTTTTTCGATATGTTCGCAGGATTTGCCTCCATCGCTTTCCTCACAATGATCTCACTCGAGCGGCTGTACGCCACTCTGCGGCCATTTTGCTACCGTGCATTGAAATCACGCTGGTATGTGCTCCTCACCATCATCGCTTGGGCTACAGCAGGATGTATCCCGTCAATCCATCTGCTCGTGCTTCACTATCACTCCTCCACGCAGAATATGATGGTCACTCTGTGGGTCCCATTCCTCTCGGCGCAGCTCCTGATAATCTGCATCTCTTACCTCGTGATTTGGAGGAAGGTGAAAATCGTGAACAGAAGCGTCGGAAGAGAAAGGGCAATGGAGAAAGAATCTTCACTATCCCGCATCTGCCTCCTTGTAACGGCTGTGTCCGTGGTGGCATGGCTACCCTTTGTTGTCATGAGCATGATTTACAATTCAAGCCCTGGGATGTTTAATGTCGACGCCCACGCGTTCTATTTCACCAAATTTCTCCATTATTCCAATTCTCTATTGAATCCTGTGTTGTATGTTGTTAAAATTCCCGAGTTCAAGGAATCCTTGACGCATCTGTTCAACAGAAATGCCGCTGACCCCTCAACCGCTGATTTAAATGTTCCGCTTTCTGCTAAGGTGTCAGTCCGGTCTAATCGCTGAGTTCTAATTACGAGTTGATATGTAAAAGGGGATGCATGCCGCGAATAGTTTTATGTGAAGGCGTCAGTAAGTTCAAGCCCTTCGCATTTTGGCATGTCGTTGTTACTCGTCGTGTTATTATATCTTATGCTACTATTTCTGTGCATTTTGTTCACAATGTCGAAATATGTATGAGATTTCCAAAGCGTTGACAATTTACTCTTCTAATGATTTATCAATCAGCCGGAGTGAATTGTTCGTTGTTACATAGGTTGCACCGAGTCAGTCAGATTGCAACTGAAATTACATCAAAATCGGAAATATTAGCTTTCAAAAATTTGTTGTTAAATCTATCTGTTATTCTTATTCTAATCATATCTTCTGTTCTCAGTTGAACAGCCCCCTTCCTCCACCCCTCCCCCCTTCGCCCACAATCACCACTACTTCCCCCACCAATGAAGAGCCTTTGTAGAGTGGGGTAGGGAGAGTTCAAGGCAGGAGAAATCGTAAATTTACTCAGTTAAAGTGGAGACTGCTTAACGTGTACCAGCTTAAATTCTTTCAGAGAACGTTACGTGTAAAATTCAAAAGTTATTTTCCTGAAATATTAGTAATAAAATGTGATTATAGACTGTGTCGCGGTAAATGTCGCCATCTTGGGATGAGTAAGGCGAGAAATTGGAGGCGAGCTTATACCAATTCCCATACATTTCTTGCTTTGCGAGGTTCGAGTTCGTGCGCAGGCTGTTAGGACTGAGAAATCGTGGCCTTTGGCCAAAAAAATGTTTATCGGCTGAAAGGTGATTATGACTCTGTCGGGGGTGGAAGCTGAATAATGCGGAAAAACGGGATTAAACAAAAAATGAATGATGAATATTTGGGTTTGGAAAATCTGCAATAATGAATAACACAGCCACTTCAGTGGAATAATGAATAAGACATTTGTTTATGTACTTCCTGATACATTTTCGACAGAAGCTTTATATTTACATGATGAAATCTGTTGGTCAATGTGAAATTTGCCTAACTTGCGTGCCCTAGCCCCTTTATATACAGTAGAACCCCGGTAACTCGAACTCTGATGTTTTGAAGGGAAACGAAAAACTGTTCGAGTTAGCGGGGTTTCGAGTTATCGGGGTCGATTAAAATATTCAATTTTTCAGGTTAGTAATTAGTAGTTTATTGATTTTCAGCACTTTGGTAGTGCAAATTAAACTTATTTAACGAGAAACTAATACATTTTGTATCTGTTCGTTGCACTAATTAAAATCAAATTGCTCCAGTCTTTGATTTAGTGTTAGAATTCGATCACACGATAAGAAAAGCTAATGGATATCTCAATGGGCATCCGTGGCGAGTTATAAGAACCAGAAATTCGAGTTACCAGGGTAAATTTTGATGAAGGGAAACGAAATTTAGTTCGAGTTAGCGGGGTTTTCGAGTTATCCGAGTTCGAGTTAACCGAGTAAAAATGACTGAAAAGTTGGGACAAATCCAAGGGAATTGAGACTCAGTTCGAGTTACCGGGGTTCTACTGTCAGTTATCTGTTAGTATACGTAGGCACGACATTTTTTTTAAACTTGATGTCGGTTCTAGTAACTTAGAAAAATTTCGCAACCAACCAGGCTATGCCCTGCAGGTCTGGCTCTGAATTCAAATTTGTGAACATAGCCACTGGAAATAACATTGCATGTAAGCCCACCTTTTATGAAGCTGCACTTCAAGTTAGTCTTAGTGGGACACTTCTCATAGTCTTATATGCCGGCAACGGTGCTCGATAACATAAGTTCTACTTTCTGATAGAATTCCGAATTAATAAGTAAAACAATTAGAACAGCGAGTTGCAAGAATACTAAAAGACTGAGAACTGCTCTAAAATCTTTAAAAATGTGTAGACATAAATAAGAATATCAACGTACGGTTTTCATTTCTCTTCCCTTGAAGGCTCACTCCTTACTATTTTTCCACACTCTATAGTGGGTTGTTACACTCCAAAACAAGGTTGTGCACCTTATGATTTTTACATAACAGAAATCTTATTTCAAACGGCAAGAGAAGTTTAAAATACCAAATTAGGGTACGCCTTGACCAAAGATGGCTAGCTGACGAAGATGAAACAACAAATGGCAGCTAATCGTTTTCAAAGCGGTGCTTCGGCCTAAATAGTGTAGATCAGTGCCAAGCCCCCAACACCGGGATATTCTCTACCTAAATGAGCTCTATACTCTCAGTTCTCTGCCTATAAAAAAGGCTTTTGTTCTCGCCTCAGGGCTATCGCGAATAAGAATACTACATTATGTAAGCACCATAAGGTGTCCAGCCTTGTTTTGAAGTATCCCCTCTAGGAACAACCCTTTACAATGGCACACCCGGACTAGCCTGCGTACCAAGTGTTTCAATGGGGTTCTGTGCCTTTTTCGCTTTATGACCACGCGGATACTGGGACGAGAGCGAAGGTCTTGTGAGGTAAGTTGTGAGGTCAACAGGTAGTTACTTCGGAAAGCGTAAATCCTGGACTACTTCACCCGCAAAAATCGAACGCTACTTGCACGCTCGTGATGGGCACTCTAGCTTATTTGTCACTCCAAGCTCAACGGGTAATAATTACAGTTCTTTTGCTCAAACGTTGTAATTACACTGCTAGTCGGTGATCTCATAAGATTATTGTTGTCAATTATGGTTTATTCCTCGCATCAAATTACTAATTATATACTTTTTTCAGTGTCGTTTTGTTTTATCACGGTATATTAGATCATTGACTCACACATTTCCAAATTCCAGTTCGATCTGTAGAGTGTCCCCATACAGTAAAGCGCATTTGATCATCTCGCCATGGAATTATGTGCTATACAAATTTATAAATTTATCTATTATTATAAATTCATGATTACAACTATGTTCTCCAGTAAAGAATACACACCTTATTAATATGTATTTTAATTTCCTATCGTGCTTCCATGGGATCCGCTTACTACGGCAAGCATTTTTATCGATTTCGATTGCGATCCTTCCATTGTATAAACGGAAATGATTTTTTCTCAAACCAATCTTTCCTTCTTTCTTATAAAAAAAACTCATCTTAATGAATTCGACAATTTAGCTTCGCCGGCAGCTTTCAAATCGTTCAGAGATCTCAAATATGAAAAGTGGTATGAAATGTGAAGTCTCCTCTAGCAATTCACAGGATTATTTGTTTGTTTTTTAAATTTGTGGAATTAGAACCCCACTGGCTTTAATTTCGCACTTTGGCAAAACCACAAAGTGTGTGTTTGTAACAAAAACTATAAAAAACAATGACGAAGATGTGAAATTCTTGTATGGTATCATCTTCCAAGTATAGTCAAAACCAGCTGTCAAAATATGTCAATAAAGCGTTAATAATATTATTCTGTCGATAATATATTTCTTGAAAACGTTTGCTGCGACCCGATTCAGAATCTGAAAGTGGTTTCTTTTGCCGTGATTTGTAAATTTAACATCACAATTACAGACCTAATTATCTTTCCGTTTCTGATTATTAGATAAAAAGATTCGATTATTTTTTCCCTTCGAGTATAGATTTAAGATAAAAAAATCTTTAAACTCTTTCTTATCAGACTCAAAAATTCCCTTAGGGCAAGATGTATTTTTGATCGTAAGAAAAATCACTTCGAATGGTTGTTAATGAAGGTGGTGTCCGGTGATATAGCATGTTTACTTCATCTTCTTTTTACAGTGTATATCGTCAGCACACACTTTAAATTAGGATATTTAATTTAAATATTAAAATATTTTTCTCCCTTAATACGGTCGGATGGCAACGTTTCGAAGTGATCAGATCCATTCTTCAACTACCAACCCTAAATTTTAAATCTTGACGTCTTAGTTTTGTCGTTCCCACATCCCTCTTTCTTTCTTTCGTTCTATCAGTAAACCTAAAATTTTCTGAAAAGAAAAATGCAATTAAGTTACTAACTACAAATGGTCTACAAATGTAATGCGGTGTATGCAAGACTAGACGCATAATCTGTGTGCGACGAACTCGGGCTTAGATCTACAGACCTTCTGGATTACAGATGGACATGCGACGAATTATGTGTTTAGACGAACGCAATTACCGGAGATAGTTTGTGCTGTCGCGTTCGTAGCTTAGTGCCAACCAAAAGACACAGAAATTGATGATTTTCAACTTTTAATTGCATGTTATGATCCGTGTCGTTCGGTGAAAACTGTAAGTGGTGAAAAAAGGTACAAAAAGGTTGATTCAACGTAACAAACGAAACAAAAGGATGAAGGAAGATTACCAGACTGTTCACAGTCGCGTACGCTTCGATCAAACTCCCGCCATTTTGGTTCAGTTAACGGCGAAGGCAACCTGGGGAGAGTGTCTAAACTACTGAGGGGAGCGGGGGTGGGAAGGCGGCGCTCCTCCTCCACTCAACGTATCCTGACTAGACACCCTCCCCAGGTTGCGCTCGCCTTTACAAACTGATGGCGGAAGTTCTACCGAAACGTACGAGTCTTGAAAATCCCACGGAAAACTAGGGGACTGCGAACAGTCTAGAAGATGACACAGTAAAAAAAAAAAAAAAAAAGCGGAAAATGACATTGATGGTCCTGGAAGCGAGCGGTAAAAACAGTATTACGTCCGAGACTCCAAAAAATCCGATAGTAAAAAGCACGAGTGTCTTAGTTTACTGAGGGACCCTGGGAACCCAATGGAAATCGGAAGTCGGACCCAGAGCCCAAAAAGGTGAGCGTAACCGGAAACAATGTCCTAAATACTGTTCTACCGGTGACAGTCTCAGAAACATTTGTTACTTGCCCGTCTTTTTACTGAGACTAACTACGAGAGGCATAACCAGACACACTGCAGAAGTTTGCCGGCCAGAGTTTGCCCCAGACGGATGCGCCAATACAGTGGAACCTCGACGAAACGAGCTTCTATATAACTAATTCCTCTATTTAAAAACTGGACCATTGTAATGCCAGGGTTTTGATTGGCTTAGCGGCCATGGTATATGAGCCATTATACCATGCCCGAAAAGTAGCACCATAAATTGTTTTCTGGTTGCTCTTGAAAAGGAAATAACCAATGACTATCAATACAGTATTACTTGATTGTTTTTAACAAAACAATTATTCCACTAGCGCTTGTTGGATATGAGATGATTATAGCCAACTCGGCGCTACGCGCCTCGTTGGCTATCTATCATCTCATATCCAACGCGCCCTCGTGGAATAATTGTTAAATATTCTCCAGCCCGGCCTTTTAAAATCTATATGGAACAGAACCTCGATAAAACGAATCCTCCATATAACGAGCCATTTTCCCTTGTCCCTTGGCACTTAGTTAAATCCCGAGGTTCCACTGTAGTATAAAAAACGGTCTTCACGCGTTTTTGGATTGCTTAAAATTTAAATGTCTATAAAATTAATTATTCGTAATATCAGGCAACCAGACATTAGTAAAACTAATTTTTCGTGAAAAAAAACAATAGTTTTCTCCGACCGACGAAATTTACCCTGAAGTTTTGAAACACGTGAAAAATGGTTAACGATTCCTTTTGTTTTGAAGGCGAGGAACTATCGGCCGCAAAATAAGGCAGCTAGGATTTTTCAGAAAGCCGAACACTAGCTAGGAAATTCGAAAGATGAGATTCCACTCTATAGCATTTTCTGCGACTTATTAAACTTTAAGATGTTGCCAGTTAATAGATGGAACTGTCCAAGCTATCTTGGCTTAAAACGCAAATGTCCGGACCGGTCCCTTCAAATGACTCTTAGTTCTGGGAAATTGGTTTGCAGTAGTTTTGCAGCTAGAAATTCAAACTTTCACGTACAAAAGTATATAAAATTAAAATCAGATGATGTGGAAAGTGAAGACGCCAAGGTTTTTTTCTAATGCGCTTCCGTTAAGAGCTTGTCTATTTTAAATTATATTCCTAAGAGGTAGGAATATATTGCCATGACAACACTTTTCTTGCCTAGCAACGCAAATAGAAGGATCCCTTCTACAAATCTAACACCTGATTCCACTGGGTGAAATAATGAGTTACTAAAACAAAATTAATTTTTGAATGCGTACAGCATGCAAGGCCGGTAGTTTTGGAAACAAGATCAATCAGGTTTAATGGGGCTTCTAACGAAAACATTTTGATTGCATTTTCTCTTTTATACCTAAATGAGGAAAAGCTTATAAATCGGGCTCCGAGTTTCAAAACCGAAATTTTATTGTAATTTGATTGATAATAACGGCTGACGGCCACTGTTGCTATAACAACCAACAGAAAGGAATTGGCAATAGATCGTATTTGTTAATGTTAAATTAAAAGAGTAATTTGTTACTTACTTGTGGTTTCTTGACTAAATGAGGTACAAACGGTCCCCTCTGTAATTAAGCATTGATATATTGGCCGCTTGAAGGACCACAAACTGATCGATGCTAGTAATATTTGCTATCCGTCTCATTCCTGTCATATCAAAGTAAAGCTGTTTCTTTTCTTTTCTTTTTTTTTTTTTTTCGTAATAAGGCAACATGAAAACTAACGTATTTATTTCTTTTCGTCTTCATATTTGAAATAAATAAATATTCGATTTCAAAGCCTATTTGATCCGTTTATTGTCCCAGCTGCAAACCTTTGTCAGCTGAAGGATATTAATGTCCTTTTAAATTCCCTCTTGCTTCCATAACAGTGATTTCGTTTTGCACTTAGTTCACGACTCCCTTCTCCAATTGGTTCGTTTTGATCTTGTAGACGCGTTTATCATAGCAATTCAGTAATAAGAAAGAAATCATTTCGGAAACCATCATTATTTTTAAAATGAATTCAACTTCCATGACGTAGGTTATCTATCGACCATCGCTGTTTTCTGCTCCTGCTTTGTGCTAACGAACGAAATGCAGTTGGATCGAGGATAAAGTCACGTAAAGTGAGCTGTTTCGCAGTAAAAATTCTGAAAATAAATAACAATGATTTGAAACCGATTGTCAACAATAATTCAAGCATTATAAGGTATGTACTAGAGTCCTTGTTTACAAATTCGGCTATTATAAATCAGTGAAAGTTGCTTCCAAAAATTCAGCATATTTTATATTATTTCAGTTTATTCGTAATTTTTAATAGTTCTGTTTTATTTCTCAGGATATCCTATGGGTTATTGAGACATTTATTTATTTAGATATATATTTATTTATTCATTTAGTTCTTCAACAATGTTCTGCAACACCGTACAGCGACAATTTGCAGGCCATATTTTCGTAACATTGCGAATCATAACACCGTTGCTCGTCAAGTGTATGATGTATACTGAGGAGGCGAAAAAAATAAAACTGACTTGCGTTCCGCAGCCTCTCTAAGAAACGAATCTAAGCATAATCAACGCCCTTTTAAAGCCTTGTAATCTTGACGTATTACATAAATTGATGATCGTTCTACTGTGTAATGTATGTCGGTGCAGTGTATACTGATATACACCGCGTAATGACAGAAACGAGTTAATTTTACTCCAAACTCTGTTGCATTAGTAAATAATGGTCTGTCTGCTGCGTTTCTATAAGATTATTAAACTCTTTCATTTTTGCGATCAGCATAAAAACGAAAAAACAATACAAATTAATGTACCTTTAAAAAACAAGACTGTTTAGGCTTTTTATTTCCACTGGCTTCTGGTTTGAAGATAGAAATCAATAAAGTTCGCATTCAGAGGACTCGACTGCGTTGTATTTTTTAGCAAAACACAGTCGAGGATTGCTTTTGTCGAGGCACTCGACAGCTGATTAAATCTTTCTCTCAATAGAGCAGGAATATTGAAAAATTTGTCGTGGAAACAAATTTGTTTTATTAATGAGAACAGACATTCTATCTCCAAAGTAAGTGTAGCGACCGACAAGAAAAGTAATCTTTGCTTCAAACAGCAACATTTTCTTGTCAGGGTTTTAAATTAATTGATTGTGCATTTTTCTTTCTCTTTCTCATCGGACGTTACGACATCAGATTTCTGTATTATTTCGCGTTAGACTATAAAACTTTGAAATAAGACAAACTAAAGCGATAACCAGTCAAAAGCAATTTTAAACCTTCATGCACTGAGAAACTGATGAGATTTAAAAACGGAAGAAATTATATGTGCATGGCAAGACAATGTCATCCTGTAACAGCACAATTGTCAGTAGAAGTAGATGACACTCAGTTTACATTGAAACTCGACTCAATAATACCCTTCGCTTGCAGATCAGTTCTCAGTTTGCACAGAATCTAAAGCAACTGTAAAAAGAAAGCCTTCAGCGCCAGGAATCGATCCAAAGTGCTGGTAAGTTTTTTTTTCTTTTATTCCTTCTTTATTACTTCAGAAGTACCAGGAACGTACAGAAGCTTATTCTACCAACACCAAGCGATATAATCTTTGTATATCTCAAGTCTATTTATCTACTCTCGTGACAAAGGCTGAAAGCGCTCGATTTTTTTATTTATTTATTTGTTTCATGATAAATTCAGCTTTATTTCGATGTCTGAATATTCACGTTCGGAATGAAAATCATTTTCGTGCAAGGGAACACTTTCTGCGAATGTTCAGCTGCAACGTCGTAAAGAAGCGCCTCTGATTTATGCTGTTTTAGTTTTCTCGACAAAAGACAATACAGCACCTTTCTATTGTCATAATTTTCTTGGATACCGGCTGACAGATATTAAATTCTAATTCGTAGTTGGTTTAGTCGGTTTGCAGCAAAGCGGAAATACGGCCGCGAAAGCAAAATGGTGATTCTGACGACCGGGCAAAAAGTGCTGGCAATTTTTTCCTGGTTTCCTAAATCTCCACATTCTGTGCGGCTTAATGGCTGTGCAGTATGTGTTGCTGATTGAATTTTAATGAGGAATTTTGCTGTGGTGGAGAGCATTGAGTCTTGTTTCCACTGAACTCCTCATACTGAAACATGTGTCTGTATTTTTTATTTCTTTTTTTCGGCTATTCGACACTGAGTCACTTTATTGATCTGATGACGTACGTTCACATGAGATGAAAGTTTCTTTTTTATGCATCGGACTCCCAATCACCTTTTTCCGTACCTGTTTTGAGCTGAAAATTTGGGCGTGAAACCTGATCCGTGACAAAATCCAACGTTTCATACAGTCGAACCTGTATATAACGGCCCTGTATTAAGAGGCCACCCTCTATTAAGCGGCCAGTTTTTAAAGTCCCGATTGTTTGCTCATACAAACGTTGTATTTGTTACCTGTATTAGGCGGCCACCTCTGTTAAGCGGCCGCGGCCACCCTGTAGCAGTCCTATGTTTGTCTTTCTTTGTTATTTTTACCTGTATTAAGCAGCCACCCTTGAATGGAAACTAAGCCATATGTTATTTTATGCGGTATTTTATTGTGTTTAAAATGCGATCCAGCATCACTATAAAGAAATAACATGTACAAAGCTACTGTAACCTGATATTCGGCCGTTTAATGTAGTTAACGCTTTTCAGATGTCCACAATGTGCTGAAGTGCAGTACTATATCACGAACGCTAAAAAAAAGTTTGGTTTGAATATGCTTCACTCTTTAGCAAGAAATTCCTCTTTCATTAACTTGTTTCTCAGCCATGTGACATTGAACATTGAGCGTAACAACTGTGAAATGACGGAATGAGATATTTTGTTGTGAAGTGTACGTCATAGAAATAGAGCACTGTATACTGTAGGAGAGTAGAGGACAATTTATTGTAAAGTACTTTTAGACAATGTTACGTATATTATACCGTTAAGTTACAATTTGGCGCTGAACTTTGTTTAAAGTATTGATCACTTGAAAGAGTGTTGATTGTCCTATTGTTTCCTTGCATGAAGTGTTTTTGTATGATACGCCATTAAAATCAACATTAGACCACGCCCAGTGAGTATTTTTAGTGATCCTGTATTAAGCGGCCACCTGTATTAAGCGGCCAGTTACTCAAGTCCCGAGGGTGGCCGTTATATACAGGTTCGACTGTATTTCGATCAAAAATCTCGAGATAGATTACGGAAACATGGGGCGCTTTCCCACGCACGGGCTCTTGGAAGAAGATAGAGGTTAGTAATGCTTTCTTGATTCCGATTTAAGGTTCGTGTTGTTTTCGAGTGTTCGCTACTAGTCGGGTGTAGCCGACCAATCTTCGGCAAGAAGATAGTCACCGGCAGTGAGACGGCTTATGAGACATGCGCAGTAGCGCATAAAATGCCAACCTCATCTCCAGACCATCGATCGTTTCCAAGTTATCTCGAGATGGCTTCAGCCCCGGTACAAAGACAGCACGTAATACAATGATCCGATTTTGAAGTCTATAGCCTTTCATTTGTGTCTATTTTGTGTAAATTTATCGAGAAGCAAGGCCGGATATTAAGTGGGCAATCTGCTGCAATTAATTTTAGTTAAAGAGACACCGCATGTAAAAATTCAGTCTGATAACCTTCTTGTTAGCAGGTTATTAGACCTCTACATTAGTCCTTTTGTGATCATAGTCATTTGGCTTACAAATTCAAAATATAGGTGATCAATCCTGCCGGGAAGTAAACAAAATTACCGCCGCAAGACTAATTTAATAACAGCACGAACAAACTTCAAAGTTTTTTTTTTCTTTTTCACTGCTATAAAAAGATGACCATATGGGTTATAAAAACAAAAAGCATGGGCTGCGATTGGGCGATCAAACTTAACAAGCCGGCTCAGAGATTTAAATGAAAACACTCCGGCTCGCAAATTATGATAAGTTAATTATGGAAATTTAAAATCGATCTCCAAACTAACTATATAAAGTTTAAAAGCCGATTTTAAGCTTTGCCAGGGAAGGTTGATTCACTTTTTGTCAGTGATACATTGCGCAAGTGCCTCGTGATTATAAAACGTTAATTATAGAAGAATATAAACAGAACAACAGAGGAGTGAACGCCGTCCCAATGATCTCTGTGAAAAATGCATTAGCACCATGCGGATAGTGATTGATTTAATACAAAGTATAGATATAATTGTCCGGTGACAATATTAGTCTGACATTTGTGTCGGTTCAGTATTCGGCGGAAGACAATTAACTTTGAGTTGAAACTTAGCCGAGTTTAGATTTATCCGACATTTTATTCGGGAAGAGATAAGTCGGAAGGTCTAACTTCATTTGAGATAAATGCTTCTTAAAATCGTTGACTGGATACCTCAAAACAATATCAGAAGATTGCATTTTACTTACACAGTTTGAACGGTGATCAACTGGAATATCGAGACAAAAGGTACAGTCAATTCCATCTTGTTTGTTTGTTGTACATATGCAGGCCTTTGTTTTAACGGGCTCAGTACTTTGGCAATCTTACTCATCTTTGTTTTTTAATGGATTTGCGCCCGATAAAATAATTTCCATCGTCCCGGTTTGCTTTGAAGAAAAAGCAATCATTTTAACGCGCAATGGCAGTTTGGGATCATCTTGAATGTTAGCCTGTACACCACTATATATAACATTTTGAAATCACTTTAGGATGACAAACCAAAGTCATGTAAAAAAAATTAAACTGACCACGTTTACTTAACGGACGGCCGCTCTGAGCGAAAGGAAATTCGAAGAAATAAAATGCACACACTCATTAGAACTAAAATGTAAATTTTGAAACCGTTTATTTAGTTCTGAATTTGCATTTCGCTCATTCGAAGCAGCTCACTAGAACATATATAATTTTTCTATTTATGGCAATTACATTTACGAAACAGCTATGCACTAGAACATAATTTCGCTATTGATTACTGATAATTATATTTAATAACCGACTGAAGTCGGCTTCCTCGATACACAGCTCTTCATGATCAGGGTGGTCAGCGTACACAATCGAAATGATCATCGTCAACGCTGACCAAGAGTAATGACTCTAAAAAGCAACTTTCTGATATTTTGATAACAGTCCAGATAATAGAGCTCCCGGCTTTCATTTGAAAGGCCACCCAATTTAATTTCAGGACTCATAACATGAAAACAGCGTTTCTTAAAAGTGTTGCTCAATGGCTTTTCGGCTTGCAGAAAAGTTGTAATTAATTGAACATTTTATCTACAGACTCAAAAGTTCATCTTGTGGAGCATTGATCATCATAAACAGCACCACAGGAACGTCAAGAGCTTTCACTAGAGTAACCACACTTTAACATTTTATGCTGTTTTGCCACACTGTTGCAACCTGCTAAATTTGAGCTTCACGGGTATACCAAAAAAAAAAAACGTCGGCTGCAAAACAAGAAATAACTGCATGAGGTTCGTGGGCTTTTAGGAGCAAACTCAAACTCGTTTTGGGCGGTTTACAATCTCAGTTCCCTGTTCTCAATTACAGACTTCAATTTAGTATTATGTAAAGCGCTAGGAGTAATCAAATACCATTAGAATTGTTCCAGATCAATGGATTTCCATTGGTGCAGTCTGGACTGGTTAAAGACAAACAAAGGGCACACTATTAACATCTACAAACCTACGCCAAGCCGTTTGTTAGCAGTCTCGGGAAAGTCTTACTCCAAGGCTAGTTTGCCTTTTCACTTGGATTGGTCGTTCTCCTTCGTTAGCAATCTAATCCATACCGTTTCCAAGTCGTTCATTAGCGGCATGGTATACTTCAATTCAACTGAGTTTTTCTGAATTAAATAAAGGGAACACAAAGATTGGGACTTATTTAAGCAAGTAAATTGAACTTAGTGCTCCGATGCCCATCTTGACAAACTTAATATCTTTCACAAAACACCTTTGTTAAAACAATCAAACTTTGTTGTTGTTGTGTTGTTGTTGTTGTTGTTTTTACTATAATTCATGACATTCCTCGGAAGAAATCCTTAAGTGTGACCATTCATGATCAAATGAAAGCTACTGAAGCAATACTTTCCTGTGGTGCTGTTTATTATGCTGTATAAGGTGGTTCTAAGTTTTGAATCTGTAGATGAAATCCTAAAGTGTGACCATTCAAATGAAAGCTACTGAAGCAGTGCCTTCCCGTGCCGCTGTTTATTATACTGTGCAATTGAGAAGTTTGAGCCGATTAATTAAGTGTTATGCTTGTACGAGGTGGCTTTAAATAAAAGGAGGTTTTGAATCTGTGCTCTGGATGAAATCAAATCAAAGTTGCTGAGTGGTACTTTCGTCGTGTGAGGTGCTATGTATTATGCTGTTCGACGGGTTCTAAATTCTGATCCTGTTGATAAAGCGTGATCATTCACATGAAAGCCAGGGAGCAATACTTTTATTTTTACGGATTCTCGACTGACATTTTACAATTGTTTCTGCGTGATGTATTGTCCAACGTAATTCGGCCTATTAGCGGTGAGTGAAAGGAATGACGGTTACAGCGCTACCTTGGTGATAAATCATAACATTTTCTTCAATAATTAAAAGGTGAAAATTGAACGATAAGTAAGCAATACTACTTCAAAAGCACAGCGGTACGAGAAAAAAAGACTTTCATTTTCTGGAGTTAATTGATGTTTCGCGTGGGGTCTATTTGTCAGCCAAGTGCAAATAGTTGCCTTTATTTCTAGACATTTCTGTAACTGTTGCCGACAGAAGATGACATTTCCGTTTTCACCGCACGAAAGTAATGAACGGTCACAAACACACTCAATTTCGTTTGAGATAAGAAGAGAAAAATGAAATACTGAGTCAATACCCGTCGGTTTTATGCCCGATTTAATGGACGCAACAGAGCCGTAGCTAGGCGACGGAGAAAAGAGAGATAAGGCGCTTTTCCTTTAATAAAATGGACACTAACCGATAAGCAACTTTACACGAGACCGGTCTGAAAGGATCGGTACGATTTCAGACGGGCAAGGAATGTTTAACATGCAACCAAATGTTGAATATAGTGAGTGGATGGTCGACATCTATTTATTTATTTATTTTTAAATTCAGTTGCTTACGGCATTGCGTCATATAGTGTTAAATGGGATGCTGTTCCTCATAAGCGGAAAACAGCTAAATTAAAAGCGAGAGAAACGGAACAGATTTCTGATTTCTTATGCGAAGAAACATCTTCCCTACAGGGAAAGGCTGTTTAAAAAAAAACAGTCAAAACGAGAGGAGAGAAGGTTTTCAAACCAGTTTCATCTAAACAGAAGGAAGCACTGTTATGGAGTCAAGTCCAAGCAACAACCGTGGACGATAATCCTGCTGGAGACCGATTTGAAGTCGAACCGGCTTGAGTCATTCGTGCCTGTTCAGCTCCCTAAACGAGTCAAACCGGTCTATGATGATTTTTCAGACCGCTTTCGTTCATGTACAGAAACAGTAGCAAGCATCCGGTACAAAGTCGAACCGGTCCCACGTAATCAGGTCCTAACAAGAGAGGGGCGGGGGGAGGGGCGACTCTATTGTTTTGTAACTACGCTGGAGATGAAGTGTTTTAGACTGGGCATCAAAAAAGTCATTAAAAATGAATAAACGCAATCTAAGCAAGCGCAAACGAATTAAAATAGTCACGATTCGTTCAAAAATCTAACAAGAAAGGCAGTTTTCCGTTCTCTTACTGGATTAATTATTTATTTTGTTTGTTTTGGTCACACGAAAAAAAGCAAAGCGTACCGCCGCGTATGTTAAATCTATACATTTGATGTTTAGTTGGTCTGGATTCATAATTTAGAGATATGTCAACACTTTCAACTATTCGGCGGGTATTGTCCATCCGCAGTAAACAACTTAAAAGTTCATTTATTTCAATTCAGCTGCGTTTTTCACACTTTTCAATAGCTTTCCTCACATATGTTTATAAACCCTTGATGTTACACCTTAAGTTCTCACGGGGCTTTACTCGGCAAATATTTTTCGGCAACGTGGTTGTTTTATGAAACATTCTCCCTTCGATGAACTACTTTTTTAATGAGATAATCCAGGTTTCTTTCTGTTTTTTAAATGAATGCTAAGCCTATATTAACTTGACGCCGGATGGGCCCTGGGAATTGCTGGCAGGTCAAAACAGACATCAAAAGAGCATTCGTTTTATTACTTAGTGTAAATATTATAATAAGTAGACAGATTAAAAGTAAACGTCATTGACGTTCACTGCAATCCGTTTCCTGTGCATCTGTAGAGCCGTTCAAACTTTTAACCTCTTTCAAAGCGTGAAAATCAAACCGTTTACCTTTCACCGAGCGAAGATGCATGTTTTGAAAAAGCAAACTCGTGGACGTCGGCATGAGCGTAGTAGAAGGTAATGCACTGTTTTTCCGTTTAAATTAGTTTGTTTTGCAAACCTAGATGTGTTAACGCATGGAAAAGCTTTGTAAAGCATTGATTTTGTTATGGTATTGGGTTTTAACTATACCGTACTTTCTTGCAGTATTCAGTAAGGGTCTGAATGAGGAACAATACATCCGTTTTCTGTTGGGATCTCTTTTAATCCCACTGCGCGATACAAACATTTTCTTCTTTATTCAAGTTCTGTTCCTGTTTTGCGGTGTCTCGAAAAGTTTGTTGGTGCAGAGCGCATTGAAGAATTATTCCGAAAGCTTTGAGCTGTACTGGCGAATAGGTTTCCAACTTGTAAAGTAAAACTATATTCAAATAGAATAGTATTTATAGATTCCAATTTGGTCCTATGGGCATGCAAATTCACCATTTCATAATTTGAAGGTACGGTTTTAACTGATTGCTTATTAAAAATGTCATATCCAGGGTATATCATACTGAGAAAATAGCCTCCTAGTGAATTCTGTCCGTAATCGAACCAGACAATTAAAAGTTGTTTTGAGAAATGAAGTTGAGGGACGACCGTCATCAATTAATTTGCGGGTTATTTCGGGGTATGTGTCCCAAAAAAAACCACAATATTAGGAAATTTCTAGTGAATTCTGTCCACAATCGATCTAACATCCGTCATAGCTCACAGGGGACTGACTCCTCGTAGATGATAACATAGATTTCTTGCTTTGTCACTTTTTTCGAATTATAATCAGTATCTATCTTAAAATCTCATACTGGCTGTGATAAACAAAAAACTCAAAAATAAATTAAAGTCAGTCTTTGGTGATCTGTCGTGTTCAAATAGACGGCGGAAAATATCAAGTTTAAAGCAAAAAACATCGCCAAACGAAGTGAATCAGTGACATTAGTGAGAAGGCCGCATAGATTGGTTTAGCAGTTTCCAAGAGCACCCTAACAGAATCTAAAAAAAAAAAACCTGTTTGTGGCAGTTGAAAAAACAGCGTAGCAAAGGTTTCACTTTAATGGTCACGATGTTCTGCCGGATTTCAGCCACAAACTCACCCTTTTAACAACAACAACAACAACTTTATTCTACCCCTACAGAGCACTACAGCTGAAATGACAAAAAACATACAACGAAATAGAAAAAGGGGTATTGGCTCCCTAAAATAACTTGAGAGTTAAAGAACAAGGAAGCCAGTTTAATACATGAAATAAATTACAATATTGTGGCCGGAAAACACAGAAAAAAGAGAGAACAAACACAACAGAGACAAAAACACGCGCACTAGTATCTCCCTAACAAAATAAATAAATCAAGCTTAAAGCAGGAAGTAAATTATGGAAATCATGAAATAAAAATGACATTGACAACATCAGAATAGGAACCAACATTACAGGACCATCTTTTGCAGTATAACAAACAAAAGAGCAACACAGAAAAGTACTGTTTGAATCACTATATGAATGACTACTAGGATTTCGTCCAAAGATACTGCCAGCAAACCTTAGAAACATCTTGGAAATGAACAGTAGTCAGTCTTGCGCATGCTCAAAAGCCGTCATTTACCGGTATAAATACCGTATTTATTTGATTAACCGCCCTGGGTGCTTATTTAATTTTGGTCCCATGAGGGTGGGCCCTTATTCGAGAGTAGGTGCTTCATTTTTTCCCAACATTTTCAGCAAGCGAGGACATTTTTAGAGAATAACAAAACAAGGGATAACAAGTTTATTTCGCTTCAACCAGTCAAAACAAAGTGCAAAAGCTAACATAAACAAGTCCTAAACATTATAAAAGTTCATTGACTACCGTATCTAAAACCAATTTTGGAACACAACTGATGCTCCTCTTACTTCAAACAGGGTTAGTACAGAAATGCTCTTTGTTGTGAGGGTGTGGGGGTGGGCGAATAATCGAATAAATATGCTACCCACAGCTATACTCAGAATTTAAAACCAATTTACGTAGCTCAAGGCCGTTTAACTCTGAAACTTAGGAGGGGCTCAATGATTTAAGGCTGGTTTCCATACGATCGCAGATCGCAGACGATCGCAGACCTTAAGGCTGGTTTCCATATGATCGCGGATCGCAGATCGCAGATCGCAATAAGGTCTGCGATCGTCTGCGATCATATGGAAACATACTTCTGCGATCGTCTGCGATCCTGCGATCATGATCGCAGACGATCGCAGACGATCGCAGAAGATAGAACATAAAGGCTGCTCTCCATATGATCGCGGATCGCAGATCGCAGATCGCAATAAGGTCTGCGATCGTCTGCGATCATATGGAAACATACTTCTGCGATCGCCTGCGATCCTGCGATCGTGATCGCAGACGATCGCAGAAGATAGAACCATGTTCTATCTCCTGCGATCGTTTGCGATCCCCTGCGATCAATTGCCATTGTGCGATCATATGGAAATCAAAGTTTTGCGATCCGCGATCGAAACGCATCCCATAATCTTTCGGGTTCTCTCCCACGATTCAACGCTCGTGTGTTTGATGGTAGGAACGGTCTACGTAGCGACAATCATTTCGTTGTCATTTCGAGGAATTTATGGAGGAAGTTGCTCGTTATGAATGTGTTTACAATCGCAGCAGAAAAGATTTTAAAGACAAGAACAAAAAGGCCAACTGTTGGGACAAAATCGGGCAGAAGTTTTATTTATCGGCCGGGGAAGCGGAGGCCAAATTTCGCAACATAAGAACTGCGCACGGTCGTTATCGAATCCAAAACCGATGTTTTCGACGGTTTTAGAGCTGACGAAGACTCGCTTCATGACAAAAAGAAGAAGTAAATTTGCTTGCGGCAAAATTTCTGTTCTTCCTCGTTCGCGATGTTGTTTGCTTTTCAGCCTACACGCGCGTGTATATTTAGCCGTTCGGTACGCGTTCCTGCCCCACGAACCCCACGTGGGGCAGGAACGCGTGACGAACCCCTAAGAACGTCTGCGTGGGAGGCTAGTGTATATTTGACATTTCCGCTCACCAAAACGTATGGCTACGGTCGGCTCTGCGATCGATGCAATTATATGGAAATGTTCAGCCTTTTTTGCGATCGTCTGCGATTGTTTGCGATCTGCGATCGCCTGCGATTGACTGCGATTATATGGAAACTAGCCTTTAGATAAAACATGGTTCTATCTTCTGCGATCGTCTGCGATCACGATCGCAGGATCGCAGACGATCGCAGAAGTGTTTCCATATGATCGCAGACCTTATTGCGATCTGCGATCCGCGATCATATGGAAACCAGCCTTTAGCTGTTGTTGTTATTCATGATTAATTTTTATTTACCCTTTCCACATAACACAGGGTATAATTTTAGGCTAGAAAAGCACTCGATCTTAAGCTATCAGTTGCACCGTAAACGGTAAAACTTCAAATATAACGCCTGTGCTTTTATTTATTCAAAAACCTTTTTTTTTTCATGTATGGCTTATTATTCGAGGTAGTTTTGTGGTGGCTGATGTTGCATTCAGGGCTTATATCTGGTGGGAACTTGAACTGAGGGGGGGAGGGGGTTATATTTTATATTGAGAATTTTACGGTTCTTTTAAAGGGGCCGGATGGTGCTTCTATTTCTACAATAACCCTCTCGAATCCAGATTGGCAAATAGTTGTGAAGAATAATAGAAAATAATAATTGTTCGCCGCACACAATGATCCTCCGTAAATTCTCGTTATCTTAAAGATCTATTCTCATCAGTCTAATGAACAGCTTCTTCACTCAAAATGATCCATAATCGTTTCACTGCAAGTTTTGACGACTCTACACTCGACAGCTCCCGAGAACAAACCTGTATTAAACGACATGATTTTCATTCTCTATTTTCGAGCAAAGCCTAACATATTTCCTCCTTCAAGACCAAGCCCAAGTTGTTCAAAGGCCGGATAACTTTATCCAGTGGATAAGTCACTATCCGACAGTTTCAATCTGTGCAAAGATTTCAGTATTTCGTCGTAAACAAGCTAATATGCACACTCTAACCACAGCTTAGTTGGGGAGTGTACGAAAACCTTGGACAACATTTAACGTGAAGTATATTTTAGACGCTGAAGATTGCCTATCCAGCGGATAAAGTTATCCTGCCTTTGAACAACTGGGGCCAATACGATATTAAAATATCCATATCCTGTTTAAGAGCAGTCGTCAAAACATACTTATATTAAAATAAAACGTCTCAAAAAAAATCATATCCTTTTGGGCAGAGCAATATATAGCCTCAGCACGAGCACTTTCAGTTGTCAACAAAACGCTGAATCCACGAACGATAACTTTTATTTCCCAACGCTCTATTTAATTTGTGTGACTTTCAACCGGACACTTTTTAATCTGGAGTCAACAATCTACTCACCAAATTTATAAAAGAATGGTATAACCCTAAACAAACGTTTCTAAAGTCTTTTAAAGTTACGTGATTGTCACTACGTATATAGGTCTATTTTCCCCTTAGGCTATAAAACTGTAATAATTAGTTTGAACGTTGTAACTTATTGATCAAGAAAGGATGTTTTAACAAAAAGGCGAACTCAAATTACAAATATACATGAAGTTACACCGATTTTTCCTTCGGCATTCTTTTTTTAATTTAGTTATTTAAGTTAAGCCTACAGTTTTATTGCAGGAAGTGTTTGCTTCCCGTCCGTTATTTTCGTCAACTTTTAATTCAAAAACGAAAGGGCCATATCATATTTCCGCGGCACACAAGACATGATTTTAGTGACTTCAAGCAAAACAATAAGTGAAGTAATGTAGAATATTTTAAGATTGAACAAGAATCACTCTCTCCTTACAATATCAACAAGCTGAGTCACATGAATAAGGAAATCTTAGCTAAAAAACTGACAAACTGGACTTCTTTGTAAAACCAGCATTTATATATTTTTCTTTTAAATGACGGTAAGAAGTTTCCTCTGTAAATAAACACAGCCTTCACTGACACCATTCGACTCCCGATTACTGCAACCGAGAAACCCGGATTTCTTCAGATCGTTTACCCACAATCCTTGTCCATCGTCTTCCTTGGAAGTCGGTCAATTTTTAATATTATAGCGTTATAGGGCCCGTTGTCAAACGGTTGAATTTCATTTGCTCAAAACATTATTTCAAAATATTTACACAAGAAAACCAGCCTTAAACAGTTAAACTTTCACTCAAACTTCGGACGTGAAGATAAATTAAATGTTTTATTTCCCCTGCTTTCCTCCTGTTGAAAGGCGGTAATTCAAAATGTCTTTTCGGGTGATTGGCAAGCACTCTGAAATTTAATACAAGTCGACTTTGTTGATATTTCTTAGATGTTTTTATTGTATGAATTTTCAAAATAATATTAGAAAATTAAAATATAGCTTTTTTATTAGATAGTTGCTCACTAAGTATAAACCTTCGGGCGCGTTTAATTAAAAATTGTACAGCATGCCTGCTTGTCAGTCTCTCAAATCAAATCGACCGCGCTACCGTTCCGGCCGATAAGAGGCGCTTAAGATCTGTGGATTTATACCGGAACACAAGGTACAAGTGTTTGAGTGTGTATTTTAGGGATAAAACGGTGGAGATATTATTTTTTATTGCTTTAGTTTTGCTGTAAACAACTGCACGTTGCAAATGCTGAAAAATGATATGGCGACAGTTTTCAATTTTCACGTGAGTTAACTTTACCTTACTTTAAGTTTGAGTGTTTTGGTTTGTTTAAAAACAACTTGTATTATTCTACCTACTAGTTTAATGTAATTATTTCACCATGCAGTGATGATAATTTTTTAAGCCTCTTCGCGAATTCAGTCCATGATTCAAGAACATGTCAATTAATCCACCTTTATCGATTTGCATTAAGCCCGGGGCAGTCAGCTGACTGAGGTTTTGTTGTATTTTAAGTCCTTTACAAAGACTACAGACGATATACCTTGTTAATAATGGGACTGGGTAATTTGCGAGTTGTGGAGTTGCGAGTTGCGAGTTGAGAGTTGCAGTTGCGAGTTGTGAGTTGCAGTTGCGAGTTGCCAAAACTAGAAAATGAAAATTTCTAGTGAAGATAACGTTATATAAAAGTTAGGGATAGCAAGGACGTAAAGGTGTAAAGGGAAAAAACTCAGGAGGAAAACTTCGCCGGAAAAAAAGCAAAATCGAGGGAAACTTTTCTAAGAGTGCCAATTTATAAAAATGATACTAATAATCAATGCTGATAATCGATAGTTCAGAAAATAAATCGTAGCCAACAAAATTTCACGTTAGTTCTGTTTTTCAAATAATTACCGACATCGACATGTTACATTACTGGGTTTCCGGGGATGCATTACGGCTGGCCGCTCCATATGATCGGCAATGATCACTCCATTGCTGAAAACAGTATTTTAGGTATCGAGAGCGATCGTCTGAGATGGAAAGAATACAGACATTTGTATAGCCAGGCTTCAATATGATCACTGCGACTGATCCGTCAAGATCGGTAGCCATCATAAGGAAACCTTTACTCTTATGTTTGCAAACCCCTTGCACTTATATCGCTTGTATCATTTGTGGATAGCGGGCAGTTCCGTTATATTCAGGTTTTGTTATTGGCAACTCGGAAAATACCCCCAAACTTGATTACCACCCCCTTTTTTGTTTAGTCTTTCAGCAACGATGCTTCTTTTATTTATCAGCTGGTATAGTGTTTCGTGGTGGATTTCTTTGCTAAATAAATTTAGAGCCTTGGGTATTCCCATGCATAAAAGTGACGCAAATGCTCGTGTGAAATTCTGAAAACAACCCCCTAAGAGTGGCCTATTTTTTTGGCCGTGGGCTGTTACTTATTTTTACCCTCAAAAAGGTACGAAAAAAATCGGATCCGTCCATTTTTTACCATTGTCTTAGCTTTATAAAGCAATGCATAGGTCACTAACACTTCTTTTACTCAAACATGTAACCCTCTGGGTGTAACTAGGCAGATATTAAAACTGAGCTCCAGAAAAAGAGTGCCCACCCAGGGTTATTGCTTATTTTTCCCGAAATGTTCTTTTTTAAAGTCTTTGCGATCCCTAACTTATTATCTTACCTTGACTAGGATGAGAAATATCTTTGTTTTGTCTGTTTGTAACTCGCAACTCGCAACTCGCAACTCGCAACTACACAACTCGCATTCTTCGCAGACTCGTTAATAATTAACAATTATTCCACGAGCGCTTGTTGGATATGAGATGACAGATATCTAACGACTGGCAACGAGGCGTGTAGCGCCGAGTTGGCTATAATCATCTCATATCCAACAAACGCGGGATAAATCTTCACCGGGCTCGTCTAATATCCATAAATCTTGGTCCATTCTTCTTCGAGGATCTGGTTAGGGTTTACTCGGTTTGAAGCTATTTGTCGTTAATTTTTAGTATTTGCTGTTACGTTAAATTTGCCAATATTTTAATGTTAAATGTTTCCAGGAAAAATACTGTCAAGTGTTTGGAGGGTTGTTTTTAAGAAAAATAGCCATTTAACCGTTCATTTGTAATTACTTCTCTGCTATGCGAAAATCACGGAGTCTCAAAACGAACCGAGATTTGACGCCTTAACCAGGTTGAAGCGTTGCAATATACCTGGAAAGAGCTCTTATCTTTGAGGGCAGAACGAAAATTGGCCGTGAAAAATTCGTGGTAGATGTAAATTTAGCAAGGAAGGAAAAACAACCATTCATTTTTGTTGAGAATTATATCGGTTTCTGCTGATAATTGATAGACAAATAAAGAAAAAACGAGAAAAACAAAACTTAACCAAAGATGTAACAATCGGTAATGACTTGACTTTGTGGATATCAGTATGACATGAAACTAAGCTAGTTATTTACGGCCATATCAACTGAGAAACGACGGCCTACATTTCTGTTGTCATGCCGACCCTTTTGGAGCCATTATTATTATTATTATTATTATTATTATTATTATTATTATTATTATTATTATTATTATTATTATTATTATTATTATTTCTTAGTTTTTCTTATTTTTCTTGGTAGCCTTCCATTTGATGTTGGTTTTTGTTCCCTTTTTTTAAGAATTTTAACTTTGTACATATTATTGATTTTTTTTAATAAGAATAGCATAGTAACTGTATAACATTTTTTTTCTCTTTAAAAAAAATCGGCTTGAAAGTTGTCTTTTTTCATTGAAATGAATTGTAAATAGTTTTTAATAGTTCTTTTTTCTACTTTTAACTTCTGAATAGCAATTTGCTTGAAATATGTTAATAAAGAGTTCTCATTATTTTATTATTATTATTATTATTATTATTATTATTATTATTGTTATTGTTATTGTTATTGTTATTGTTATTGTTGTTGTTATTGTTATTGTTATTGTTATTGTTATTGTTATTGTTATTGTTATTGTCATTGTCATTGTCATTGTCATTGTTATTATCATTATTATTATTATGATTATTATTATTATTATTATTATTATTATTATTATTATTATTATTATTATTATTATTATTATTATTATTATTATTATTGTTAGAACTGTTTAACTGTTTTATGTTGCGAACTAAAACTTAAAGTGTTAAATGTTATCGAGGTATATGTACCTCCATCTAGACCCTCCGTCTTAAGGGCGATTTAGACGGTACGATTTTGCCTACGATTTGTCGCATGCGATTTCTAGAGCGCGCGCTGCTTGCGTCATGTAAAAATCGTACACAACTCTCGCCACTCAACATTGCCTTTACCTACGATTGTCGTAGGATTTTAAAACATGTTTTAAAATCCTACGACATTTTTCTTGTTGTGTGCGTCTGTCGCAAGGATGTTGTAGGTTGATTTACACGACACGATTCGTGTTGTAGGCATGGCGTATGCGTGTCGCATGCGACAAATCGTAGGCAAAATCGTACCGTCTAAATCGCCCTTTAGAATGAAATCCATCCACCAAAGCTTTGTTCAAGTTATAGAAATAGTAACAACAATTTATATAAAAAGAAGCATTCAAAAGAAGAAAATTAAGAAAAAATTCGAGACACTTTAGCTACATCGGAGACGTACGATTCCATTATATGACAGTTAGGTGAGATTCAATGGCCGTCAGTTTTTGAAATTTTACAGCAATTTTCTTTCTGTAAAGGTTGAGACACAGAGAACAGTTCTAAATAGCCTTCAATGCTCGAAAAATGCAAACTGCTCTAACCTGTTTATTTACATAGTTTTGTCTACACTGAAGTTTTTCAGGCCGTTCTACAGTAAAACGTTTAAAATGGTCACGTGTATACTTTCATTTCTTTAAAGGGAGGGTTTCTCGTTTCGGCACATGTGCATGAATCTAAACACTTTTTTCTCTTTCTTATCAATTTTATGGCTTTAAAAATCCCACTCACGTGTACTTCAGTAATCACATACTACAATAAATTAGTCCAAACAAAATGACGGATGACCAAAATTCACAGAAAATGTCAGTGGATTTTAACACGCAGACACTGCCGATATTGAATTTATCCGATGTCACGGACCCGAAGGACTTTGTCCAACGGTTGATGATTTTACAGGTATTTGCATGCGAAATAATGCAATCACCTGAAAAATTATCAACAAATTTCCCACAGCAAATTTGCCACCCGAGTCATCTACTCGTTTCCGTATGGTTCATAAACAATGAATCAAATTAAATGGATTTGAGTCATAGCCGGCAAGGGCGAAAAAACATTTTGATTCATGCACATGCTCCGAACCGTGGAACGTCTCCAGCTTCAATAGCTACAACCATTCCGCAAAATTCAAGTACTCGCTAGTTTAGAATAAGTAGGTGATCATGAAGTGATAAATTCGAGTTGTTCGCAACTGACCAAGTCAACCCAGTTTAGACACTAAGTCAAATGTTGACAGCTACTAATTTACCAGTATTGTATTCTAAAGACATTGTTAATTAGTGGCGTTAATCAGCTGTATTTGGTGTAAACCGTGAGCTACCTTACTCGCTGGCTTCAAGATTTGAAGAATTAACCCACCGCGCGTCCCGGTTGCAATTTCTTACCTGATGCCTTGATTTAGCATCCTAAGTTCAGGTATGGAATTCAGTTTTAGCGAAACTGCGATTATTTTTAATTTCGGCTTGGAAATAGTATTCAGATTCAAATTTTTTATTTTTCACAAGTACGTTAATAATAATTCCAGTCTATTTAGTCTGTACACGATTTATTATATTTCTTTTTTGTCCTCGGCAGCTTGCCTGCTGTCCTTAAAAACAAAGAATTTAAAAGTTATGAAGCTGTGAGTTTTCCTTTTAATCGCTTTTCAGTAGCTTGTGACATTAGATTGATCCAGATCACTTGAATTCAAAATAGTAACACAAAGTGAATTATGCCGGCTTGAAATGGCACTTTCTGTAACACCCTCTTCTTACAAAAAAAGATCTCCTCAATTTTCAACTTTGCGATAATTATTTTCAACATTGCTGTTCAATAAGGCAGCGTTTTATATGTTTTTTAAAGCGCTTCTTGCGTCTTGAATATATTAATCGACAATAACAAAGACCGTTAGTTAAACACCTGCTACTGCATGAAAGGAAAAATTTTGAGAAATTATTACTTCTGGTGCGGTCCAAATTTTGTCAATATGTTTTAAAATATAAATTTAGAGACAGTTACAAGCCAACGATGTTAGCACAGTATAACAGCTTTCATTTAACATCTAAACAATTTCTCAGCTTTCAGTTATTTTTACTCCTATTCTCAGCTATGACACCATATGAACATTACTATTTTCCTCTCTTTTTCGTTTGAAAAAAAATTAAATAAATACAGTACATTTTTGATTACCAAAATGATATCCAATTTTAGACCAAAATAGTTCAAAAGTGATGCATCTTGGGACGGCACATACCTAACGTCCTGATTAATTGCCGCGCTTTCTCATTGGACAAAAGACGTCACGTGGTACAAAGTTAGACGGTGATTCTTACGATAACAGTCGTCTGATTTGATATCTGTCGCCCGATTTTATCAACGAGAAAAAAAAATTTAGATCTTAACTATTCCAATTAATTACAGTATGATAAAATGGGGTAAACTATTTACCGGCAATCATGCCTTGACCATCACTAACTAATTTGTGTTTTCCACACTAAAGCCCGCGCATTTCCAGAATTAACGAGAGGATTATATAATTAATAAACTCCTTTCCGGCTTGCTGGCATATCGGATGAAAATGCCCTTAGGTGAAAGATTGTCCTCAAAATTTCACTCTCACCGTAAATCTTTTCTTCAAGGCTAACTCTTTATTATTTGGGCAATTGGCCATGCATTATTGCCCGTTATGCCATCCGCCTGAGGGGGGCTCCCCCAGGTTTTATTCGCTCCTTTCTTGGCCAATGAAAATGACATCAAATGACCGCCAACCTTCAGTGACAATTTGTAACATGCTTTTTACCTTGTATTGAAAATTACCGAATTGCAAGAAATAATCAGATACGTACATTATCAAAAGTTAGAATCTGACACATCAGTGTGTGGGCGAATACATATTTTCTTTCATTAAATCATTATTTTTAAATTTTTATCCTTTTAGCCGGTGCATTAAGAGCCGATATCTGAAATTATATATTCTGGGAAATGGTATTCACTGCTGTTATCTTAATTTTATCCTACTGTATTTATTTTAAGAACTAATCGTTGGTTTAGTGCAGTCATGCCATCGGTCCATCTTCGACATAGTAAAGTCATCCCTCGGTCACCAGAACAGCCACGGCAGTGTAATGATTTCACAAAGCGAGCAAAAACTCCACCAAGACTCCAAACCGTTATTCTTTCCTTGTACGATTCTTTTATGCTGTGAAAAGAAAGTTAATTGACTTGATTTCCACTTTTTAAAAAAGGCTAGGTCTTTGAATTAGCAGGAGGCCATAGATTCATAGATAGTTTCACTCAAAAAATTAGACAAAACATTTGTTCAACGCAGTTGTCACCAATCCACATATGAACCTACTTAAATCCGCCTTCCACACAATCTGTTGTCCTTAACTGCCACAGACTCCTATACATAAATATTCAATGATATTTATCGCTAGCATAGCCGTGGCAGATGTTTGTAACGATTAAATTCGTCGCCTTTGACTTTCAGGAGAGATTTGCTGGGCAATATGCTAGGCATCCACGAGCTTTTTGGAGTTGTGCTGCTCTCTCTTTGGATCACAAATACACGGACAGAGAAGCGTAAGTAGACGAGTCATGAATCTAGCCAGTAGGACAATCTTTCCACTGACTTCTAACCTGTGAAGTGAAACAGTTCTTTCATTAGCATGTATGTTAAAAAACTTATAACGTACAACGCCATGCGATCATTATAAACGTTTTTTGCCCGTTTCGTCAAATAGTCTTTAAATAATATTTAATAGTAAAGAAAATGGCGATTCTTTACGGGGTTGATATATCAGTATTTCTTATTTGTTGGGGAAAAACTGAAGAAAGTAACCATCGTATACCGTTATAAATTAATGTAACTTATTTTCAACTTGAGGCCCCCCGTGCATGTAATATAATTACATATTCCGCAACTGATAACGCATGCAGGAAAAGGCCTTGAAAATTTACCATCCGCTAGACGCCACGGTTTATATTTTGATAAGGATAGGCCGTGTATTATGACGATTACCGCAAGTAAAAGGTCTGAGGTTCGCGTATCTCTGATAAATAATTGGTGGTAAATTGAATACTCCGGCAAGTCCTTGAGCAAGGAAAAGCTTAGGCTTTGATAAAGAGTAATCTGGTTATTTTTTTCTTTTCTTGATGGTAGTGTCGTTTGCATAAACTTCTCTCAGTTTGACATCAATTTAAAGAAGGAAAGTTCTTCATCACTTTTCCGGCACTCTTCGCCATGACAGCAGTAACTAGTACTATTTCATTACAAAAACTACATCAACAAGAATTTAACATGGAACTTTATTCATGAGCAAAGACTGAACTGCTTTTGTTTCAAACAGTCCAGCGTATACATATGCATATCCCTTGCTCAGTCACTTATGCTCCGTTTCTATTGCTCGTTTACAGAAGAAATTGTGTATAAATCAAATATTTAAGCTATTTTCATTTAGCGAAAATAAATATACAGTGAATGAGATTTTTGCGGTTTTCATTTATTTTTTTAACTCACTGCAAAATTATCCCTTTTGTGATAATATACATATAAAATAAATTGACTTAAACGGATAGAGAATTCTAATGTTCGGGAGTTTTCACATTTACGTTCCATAACTGCGAAAATTATTTTCACTGGTACAAGCCATCTTATTTGTAATAAATAATTGAGACACAGAAATAAATACGAGAGAATTTGATTAACTTTATTTGGGCTCCTGTAGATTGAAATAATTGTTGTGCTATTAGACCGCAACAGTAAGAAACCACTAAGGACAATTTAAGGTGTATAATATGAAGCCGTTCCCGTAACCAAGACCCCAGGTTTTTCTGGGAATAATGTATATGAGGGCCGAAAACAGCCGTTTGTTCCTTTATTATAAATCTTCTGGCTGGTAGATTTATGCATATTCTTAGACATTTTAGAATGTCTGTAAAATGTATCTCTTTGCTCCAAAAGATGGTGTATACTGCTGTATATCTTTTGTCGATTGCATGGAGGAAAATAAATTAAACCATTTTATTGGTCATTTAAAGGGGAAGTATCATGGGGATTTTGATATCTCTTGTTAAAAATGATGAAATAAGACCTTCAATCAGCTACCAAATAATTCTAGAATGACGAGAGGAAAGAAATCAACTCAATTCTTGAAAGGAACAACTCGTGATCTGTCACTAGCGCATTTTGTAAACAAAATTGCGAGAACTTGAAAAACATTAGCCTAACATTTTTCAAGTTTCAATCCATACCAACCTACTCTGTCTCTGGCCAGAGGCACTAATCTACAGTTTTATAGCACTGTGGTGATAGTTTATAACAAAGTTGACAATTTTTTCGTTGTTTCTGCTGACAGAGAAACATTTTTGGGTTTTGAAATGACAGCAAATTTGCGTGACACTTCCCCTTTAACAATTGTCCTGCGAAATCGCGCGGAATATCGCCTGATACTTAGCCTACGAGGCCGTAGGGGGCAGTTGGCTAACACAGGGGATATTCCTCACGATTGAGCAGGGTAATTGTTTTATTATTCAACACATTGATAACAAAGCACAGTTTTATTGCACAAAAGCGGAAGACGATCTTTATTTTGCCATATTCTCCCCAACACACAAAATTACGTATATCGCAGGATAACTGTTGACTACGGACGCCGAATATTCAGTGCACCTTGACCATATTTGGGTAGTGTTACAATGTGTTGAAAATAACCTTCAAATATTTTCACCAAATCTTGGAATTTATGATGAAGAGTTCTGTAAAGGGTTCAAGCTAATAGTTTTCCACGTACAAAATCAGATTGCAAATCCTTGTTTTTGGCCGTGGCGCACTTTGCGAAAGGGCTTTTAATAGTTGGATCTTTGAGAACCAATAACGACGCTTGAGAAAGCAATGCCCATGTATATATTACTCGAGTATATCACAATCGGTTAATTTAGAACAAAAAAATATTAAAAATTGTCAAGGTTTTTTTGAAACCACACTTGTAAAAGCGGCTTTTTTGCTTATACATGTGAAGTGATGTCGGAGTCGTGTTTTCAGCACGCGGTGAAAGTAAAAGGAAGTAAAGTCAATAACGTCAATAACACAGTGAATGCTTGCGCAATCTCCCGAGCCAGAGGCTCATGATAAAGTGCTTGACAGTAATCCAGATCGAATTGGGATTTTGAACGATAGAGAAGGGAAAACCGGAATATCTGGAAAAGAACCTCTAGGAGCAAGGACGAGAACCAACAACAAACTCAACCCACAATCGAACATGGGCCACATTGGTGGGAGGCGAGTGTTCTCACCACTGCGCCATCCCTGTTCCCCATCTGTCGGCTCGTATACCTGCGGCCTTCTTGACCAGCAACTGAAAGAAAACAGCGTCGAATAGATAATTCGAAAAAACAAAAGAAGAAGAAGAAGAACTCGACAAAAATGTCGGAGAAAAAAAGAGTCTACAATAAATAACAACAAAGTGGACATTAGCCTGCGAGTACAGCTGTATACATATCGGCTGTAATCGCTTTCTGCCACTAGGGATGGAGGCGGAGAGTATTGAGGGATTGCTGTATTCACTGTTCGAAGGTGTTATTATCATTGAAGTGACTGACTGATATATTTTTCGCATTGCAATGATGCGGCGTTGACCATGCAAACCCCCAGATTGCCCAGTTGCTCTTGTAACCCTTTAAATGTCTCCTGTCTCAACAACAACAACAATCTCAATACACTTCTGAAAGTAGCTTAAGTAGTACCATGACTGACGAGAGATAGAGCTCCCTTGACAATTAATGGCAATATTTAAACAGAGTTTTCTCGTCTGAGGGATAGACATCTTGCCCTTTGCTTGTGAACTGCATGACATCATGTATGTCAACGTCGTTGACGTCCGTTTCGTTTGCTTTTGTAATACTGTAGCTTACCAAACAAACACTAAAAATAAACAACTTACTACTGCGTTTTGTACCATTTCTTTTTCTAATCGCCAGAATCGTGTCCGTTTGTGACAGAAAATAACAAGTGCTGCAAGCTGCCCTTTGTGTACAATAAGCGAACATATACCGAATGCATAGCGAGCGTGACCGAGGAGGACTGGGACAAACATTGGCGAGTCCCCTGGTGCTTTCCAGAAACTCTTCACGGCGAGAGTAGCGTCAAGTACCGTTGCCTTAGAAACAGTAAGTTGAACGATCAGTTATACAGTTTTTACTACTAATGGTAATAGGACTGAATAAGTTTCTGCAGGAGCCATAATCCCTGCTTATGACTCCTGGTTTCTGTTACATCTAGTGTAAGTTTAGGGTGCACTGTCAGCTCATCTTTTTAAGGGTTAGTTGTCAGGGTGGTTGTTGAAATTAACACATTGTTGTCATATTCGGTTTGTCTCACTTGTGTAGCAACAGTTACAATTTAAGACAGAAGGACACGATGATGATGATGATGATCATCATCATCATCATCATCATCATCACAAGTTTTGTCAAGGGTAAATGCGTAACTTCAGAGAAGATGTCCATACTCCAAGCATTAATATGCCACGGCTTCGTACTGATAGAACTAAGAATACATTTATATTTGCTATGTCGAGGAAATTTAACTTGAAATTTAGCTAAAATTTATCTGGGCTGTGGTTTCTAGTTTTTAGTATCTTTGATGAGACATATTTACATTTTTCTATTTTTTCTATTGTTTCTGTAATTAAGTTTAATTTTTAATTTTTAATATTAGTAGATAATTACGTAATTCAGCCTTTAGGCCGCAATGTGATTTTAAATAAACTATCTATCTATTTATCTATTTATCTATTTATCTATCTATCTATCTATCTCTGGAGGGAATTTCACTTAGGAGCAGCGGCAAAATTTTTTCATTTTTGACCTCCAGGGACCAGATTTACGAAGGTTTCCTAGGTTAATATGTATCCTAAGTATTTTTCTTAACAACATTCTATTGATGGACTAACAATACACTATTGTGAGCAAACATGTCTACCTTAACTTAGGAAGGCCTCGTGAATCTGGCTCCAGGTTCTGTCGTAGTACGAGTTTAGTACGGGATATACCGGTCACGTAAACCGCAAAAAGATGACTCTCCCCCTCCCCCACTGACACTTTCGCGTTATCATCGGACGAAAAAGAAACTTACCTGAAGTCTTCCGAAAGGATTTCCTAAAACAGGGTCCTTTTTTCGTCAAGGTCTCATCAAATGACGATTTCCCATCATTTACGGTTCACTTTTTTTTGTAGGTTACAGCTGCGGTGGTTTACGAACACAAGTGGCTGGAGTTATTTCTTCATCTAACTTCCCACATAACTACAAAAGTAACGTTACGTGTTCCTGGAAAATATCTGTTGATTCTGCCAATCACATCACACTAAATTTTACAGACTTTGATTTAGAAAACAGCAGCATGTGTGAGCATGCGCACGTGCGGGTGTACGATGGACTCAATGATACCGACCCCTCTCTGGGGACATTCTGTGGTAGTGACCTACCGACGGGGGTGCGGTCAAGTGGAAATAAGATGTTGGTGGAATTCAAATCGGTTCGTGGTGATCAATTCAAAGGTTTCCGTGCTTATTATGATTCCGGTAAGTGTTAGATTAGCAGATTTATATCTAAGCTAGAATGCAAAATGTTTGTTTTCTTTTTTGTTGTTGCTTTTTTTCTCTTGTTTTTCTTTAGTAGTGATGTCAGTATGTAATGGGCGAATAGGCAAATCTTTGTTTACACTTTTTGCCTCATTAACATAAACTTATCACTATCTGCTCACGCTAATAAATAAAACTCTGAATATTGAAAGGGCATAACAGTTTAAGTTTTCTCTGAAACTTTGAGCCCAATACATCGAATGGTTTCGGAGAAATTCCGCTCTAAAAACTCGAAATGTTAAAGAGAATGTATGGCTCATTAACTTTTTTTGCCACCCAGCAATTTCACAGTTTTTTATGGCTGATATTTCCTTCAATATTGCTTGCAAAGAGCTGAAAATTGCACAAATTGCTCAACTTTATCAGCTCTTTCAACGTTTGCATTTAGTTCATATATACGACCACGGCTTCTATGAGTTAAGTCGTATGCTAATGAGGAAAAATGTAAACAATGACGTCAGCAAAGATTCGCCTATAGAACCTGGAAGCTTCAATTAGCTCGCGCGGGAGCCTCAAAAATATCAGGAAACCAGATAGGCGAGAAAGAAAACCGTGTTCCTCCCCAAACCTCCACTCGTAATTTTCACGTCCGTTTCAGTACCGCCCCGATTTTCTCGACGAACTCGTGACCAATTACAGACTGTTTTACAGTCTAAATCTGAACTCTATCCCAGGCTAGCTGTCTTCTTTGGAGTCCTGGCTGGTAAGATCACGCTGGCTGTGGTGCTCATCACCTTGTCTCGGGTCAGAATAGTCCTTGGCGGACTGTGCTTCCAAAATTGGCATATTATGTTTCTAGCATCGCTCCCAGTTTTGTCAAATTATGCCAAACTTGTGCTCGAATTCACAAATTATGCCTCCAGTTTTCAAAATTGCGCTTACGAGATGACATCGTGTCTGTGAAAATGTTACCGCAAAATATTTCGAAAGCAAATAATAACAATGTTTAGCATGTTAATCAAAAGAAAAACAAACAAAACAAGAAAATTCAATCCCCAATAAAGTAAAACGAGCATCCTGGTGTACGCTATGTGGGAGTCTTTCACCCCCCTCCCCCCTCCCCGTCACTTCCTTCTCCTCCCCCTCCCCCCTTCTCAAAGGATCTTCTCAGAAGACCTGCACCTTTCAAAAGCTCTATTTTCGAAGGACCCTGATAAGTGAAGCTGCATTGTTTTTAGGGTTGGGAGCATTGCTCTGTTGTTCGTTCTTTTGTCCTCTCGACCAACCATGTAAGACGTTGCAAACGGCGTAGGTCGCCCCTTTAATCTTTCTTAAAATCCTCTCTATTGTTAAATTACCTCCATTCACGTCTGTCTCTACTCTTTTCAGGAGACTGTAGTGTTCGTTCGTACGGTGGGAATGGCGATGGCGCATGTTGTGTTTTCCCCTTCACGTACAAAGGAAAGCTCTACTATGACTGCACCCAGCAAGAAGATGCTTCGATAAGCGATCCATGGTGTTCTGTTACGTCTAACTATGACAAGGACAAAAAGAGAGGACTTTGCGTCTCAGAGAACGGTTTGTATCTACTGACCAAACTGAACTCAAGCCACCCTCCTTCCTTGTATTAGAGAAATTTTGGATTACGTTTACGACTAACGGCAGATATGACCACGTGACCATGTTTGTCCTTCATTTGCCGCTCACTGTTTTCAGTTTCTCAGCAAAATTGAGCCGCTTTGCACTAGCCTTAAAGGCCAGAATTTGCCCTATTCTCATCTATGAATTACTCATTTCTTAAAAAAAAGAAACATTAAGGCGAATCTCCCGTTTGTCGTAAACGCGATTTTAAATCTCTATATTCTGTGGTTAAAGCATCCCACTGGTTTGATTAGGCCCCATGCAAAAATGGCTGGCATTTTAATATTCTTTTGTTTACATTCAAATTATCCCAACTAACCTCGTTCTTCAGTTCAAAATCTAAAGGATATCTTACCTGGCTTGAAAGAGTTTAGTAGCGTTAATTTAAATGCAGCCAAAAAATGTTAAAATGTCATAGGGTCTATGGTTTCGACTTTAGCTCGGGAATCAGGCTCGTGTAGGGAAGGACTCAGGTTTTTCCTCAAAGTGCACTTTGATACCTTGTATGCTTGTGGCCTGCGTGACAAATTATGTACAGGTGATTTCTTTAGAAAGGAAGACATTAAGGTGCGACAAAAATTAACGAGCGATCGAAAGAACATCAACACCAATATACTGAGGCAAAAAGATAACTTAGCCTTTACCGTGCTATGTGCCTCTAGGCACACATAAAGGATCAAGTGAGAAAGAGATTAACTAAAGTTCACAGTTTTACTCGAGATCTAAGTGTCGCCGTAAAATCGCGGGGCAACCAAAACAGCGATACTATGATTAAGTTAATTAATTTCCTTTATATTTACTAGGTAGTTGTTGTTGTTCGTGGTAGAAAGACTTGAATACGTAAGAAGACTTTATGTATGAAATCTCTTATGGTAACTAAAAACGTTTTATTATAATTTAGTCTCGTGTGGTGCTGGGAAGTTTGAATGCAAGAACTATCACTGGTGGAAACAATGTATCGACATAAACAATCGCTGCGATGGGCATGCGGAGTGTGCTGATGAATCAGACGAAATGGATTGTCGTAAGTGAAACTTAAACACTTTTCCAGGATAAAATATAGCCACATGCATGATAACAGTATTTCGGAAATTCATGGCGTTGTTGTCTTCTTAGCTAGTCCAGTGTTTCTCGGGAGCAGTGGCTACAACATTCATTGAAGCGAGACCAGAAACGATTTTGAGACATCATTGCTTAAAAGCTGGTAATTTATGGGGAATATGTACCTGTGAGGACCGATGGATGGATTATGAGTGAAAATTGCAACATAAACTACCATAAATAAATCAAAATATCAGCTTTTTATGCTCTTGCCTAATCTTTCCTTTATTCTTTCTACTAACGTAAACGTTTGTAACTATCATTTAGGGTGCGTTCAATTGACCCTATTCCGGGATAGAAGTAAAATAATAAAACGATGACAGAAAAATCCCTCATAAGAGGTTTTAGGAGTTCTTGGAGTACGGAACGGCTCTTAAATTATCATGTGTCAGCGAAAGTTTGCGGAAACGGCTTTCCAAGTCACTTAAAAAGATAAAATTAGTAGCTATTTCTCTTATATTCTTATTCCGGAATACGGTCATTTGAACGCAACCTTAGAGTCATTCATAAAAATTAGGTTGTAACACGACTTCTAACTGAGAAACATAACCTATCTAACAATCCTCACAAACTTTTAATTTCTTGGCTTTCTCATTCTAGATTGATTTTCCAACGGCAAACTGGACGAAAACACTAAAAAGCCTCCTTATCTTAGAAAGCAATTAAACTAATAAAATATTCGTCTTGCGTTTGTCTTACAGCGCCTATGATAAACTCTGACAGATGCATAGTATACTACACCTTGAAAATGCCGAACAAGAAAAGAACGGTGGGTTTCATGTTGAACAGAAACTGTAACTACGAAAACCGCTGCAATGGAACAACAACACAAGGTGAGCAAAATCTACGCATTGGCTTAATTAAACTCCAGAACGCAAGGAAAGCCCTGGGCACGAGTATACTTGTCACTCTTTTTGGTTACTGCTTGTGTGCACTTCTTGCGATGTCTTCCATTCAATGAAATTCTCGCGCGCAAGGATGCCCTGATCGAATGTGTTATTTACAATATTGTGTCCGTCTCACTTTGAGCTTATTTCGTCACCCAGTGAAAGCCTAGTCTAACCGGGCATTAATACGTCAATCAATCATATCTAAATCGGTCGCAGAGCCCGTTGATATGCGCCCATTTGCTTTCTGTACCTTTTATCCTGATTGTTACAATAAGTTCAGTCTGTCATTGAACGCGCGCGACCACTGCCAGTGAGTCAAAGAAGTAATTATAAGATGCCTTAATTTTCACAGATCCTGACAAACCGTGTAACTTTAGCAACTGGTTCAAGTGTTCAAACAATTTGTGTGTCCCGGATTACTGGCGATGTGATGGCAAAGACGACTGTGGAGATAGGAGCGACGGTAACATGGCAATTTATTGTGTCGTGCTCGCTTTAGTATTTATTTACCGATTGATATTGAGTCATAGAGTAAGTGGCAAACTGGCTGACTGACTGACTGTCTGACTGACTGACTGACTTACGGACTTACTACTGACTTACTGACTTACTGACTTACTGACTGACTGACTGACTGACTGACTGACTGACTGACTGACTGGCTGACTGACTAACTGGGAAGCTGGACGGCTGACAGGCAGGCCAACCAACCGACTGGCTGACTGACCCACTGAATGCTGTCTCCTTGACTGACTGACTGACTGACTGACTGACTGACTGACTGACTGGTTGAGTGACTGACAGACTGAGTGATTGCCTACTAGCTAGCTAGCTACTAGCTAACGTTGACTGACTGACTGATTGACGGACGGACGGACGGACTGACTGACTGACGGACGGACTGACTGACTGACTGACTGACTGACTGACTGACTGACTGACTGACTGACTGACTGACTGACTGACTTATTGCCTACCAGCTCTTGTAAGCTTATATATGTGTGCATTCTCAAGCTAATTAAATTTTCAGTTTTCTCAATTTTTTGTTTGATTTTTTTATACGAAAACATGGCTAGCGAGCGTTTACCGTATTTGAGCTTTTAACACTGTACTTTAATAAGCCTATGACATTTTTACATCTATCGTTCAAAAACTTGAGCTGCCCATTTTGTGTTATCTTTGAGGTTTTTCGTCTCAGCCTTCGTTGTAATTTCGTCAGTTCCGGCGGTTGACATGTGTGCAAATCTCTGTTAATTTGTTTTTGTTTTCTACTTGGCTCTGTGTTTTCATCGCTAACTTCTTCGGAAACTTGTCATTGAAGCTAAGAGCTCGTTTGCGTTTTTTAGGTTATGTGGATAAGATGTCTGGGTCAAAAAAAATAAAAAACCGAGAGAGAAGTCCAGGCATTTCACAAACGGGCTGATGGCGTGACACTATAGCTCCGTGCATCTGTACTCTGATAAAGCATACTGTTTCAACCAAACAACGCGCGCGTTACATCGAAACTTAATTACACAATTAAATAAAACTCGTCATTTTTTCTCCTTTAGAACGGGATGGCTGTCCTTACAACTTTGATGTAAGCAAAGGAGGTAAAATAGAGTTGTTGTTGTTGTTGTTGTTTTTTTTTGAACTTTTATTTTTATTATTATTATTATTATTAAGCAGTAACACAGTTGTAAACACGTAAATAACACCACTAACGCTACACGACTTACAATACTTTGCTTAGAATACTCCACTTACAATGAACAAAAAAGTTAGAGTTTTAGGACACGAATTGTCTCTTCAAGTTGATAATTGTATAACTAGTAATAGTTTTCACTAGAGCTGCCCCCGCTTTTGAAGATCTGTTTAACACCTGTATATGGTTTTAATACTCCACTTACAATGAACAAAAAAGTTAGAGTTTTAGGACACGAATTGTCTCTTCAAGTTGATAATTGTATAATAATCACTTCCCTTTTCTTTCGCTCCAATAACCAATCCGTCAACTGAACGGGCCATTTCCAAGTTGCCTTGGACCTCATTATGAAAGCGAGGCTAAGTGTACATCTTTTCACATGAAAATTAGTGTTCATTCATATGCAAACAAAATTAAGTTTTCATATGCTTTGCCTCGCTTTCATAATGAGGTCCAAAGAAACTCGGAAATGGCCTTTTCGGATACGCTTCACCAATTGTCGACAATATTCGCCCTTTACTCGAAAATCTTCCAAAGCAATGGCAAATCTTTGGTAAACACCGGACATTCGCCAGCCATATTCATTTCATGCGTCGAAAACTGAATGAGTTTTGTTTTATTTCAGCTTGCAGCTGGACGAGCCACTGTGTCAAAGATGGATGGGAAGCTACTCTTGGAAATAAAATACCCGTCAAAGTGGGGTCACTGGCGAAGTGTAACAGGAAAGACCTCGCTGGGATACCGACTTATCTCCCAGCCAAGATTACCATCTTGTAAGTTGCCTAAGCGGACTGCCAACCTAATCACCTCACAGGGAGACCAACCTATATCCCAGTGAATATTACGATCTTGTAAGTTGCCTAAAGGGACTGCCAACCTAATCACCTCACAGGGTCACCAAGAAGTTTCCTGCAAAGAATGCATGTTTTTGTAGGTCATCTTACAGGAATACCAACCAATTGCAATATCCCTCTCGAGAGTACATACTAGTAAGTAACCTCACATTACACCACTCTAACGTTGGTATAAATGTCACCAATTACAAAAATACTTTGTAAGTTGTAAAGTTAAGGGGTACCCCCTTTGGTACATAGTACAGCTTCGTAATAATGGTGTGTCTTGTTATCAGTGTCTTAAGCGTTTCTTATCTCCCCTTTTTAAACAGGATGATACAAGGAAAGAAAATTACAGAAATTAGGAGGTTGAGTTTTGTGAGATACAGATATCTTGAAAAAATGTAAGTTGAAATAAAGCAGGCTCATTCAAAGCTTAACCGATAGTCTTATGTCAACCGAAAGTACGACAAAGACAACTATCCAATGCTTACGAAAGGTATAAACTGCAAGTAGTCCCTCATCTTTCTTAGGGATAATAAAGCAAGAGAATCTCTCTGGCGCGTGCAAAATTGCCTCCTGCGAGGAAACGCCACGCGTGGAGGGCAGGAGTTTTCGCGCGGACTCGCGTGGTTATGTCGCTTTCCTATTCCGAAGAAAAATACGGGACTTCTGGTGGTCTAGCAAGATGTAATATGAGGCTAATCACGAGCAATCGACGGAACAGTTTTTCTGCCGAGGGATCGAGTATAGGCTAACGGCTGCTGCGTCGGCCTGCAGAAACAGTAGACTGCGAAGTCAGGAATATAAGACACTGGTATACGGCAGTCATTTCAACTAACGTTGTCGGTTCAAAGCATGAAGCTAAAAGGCAAGACCGAAACTTTACGTGGGATTTTTATGAATAAATTCATCAAAATCAGTCATGCCTGGAGAAAACAATAGATTGCAATTAGCAGTACAAAGACCTGCACGTGCAGGGACGATTTTGATGAAATTATTCCTAAAAAATAATCCCACAAAACATTGCGGTCTTGTCTTTTAGCTTGATTTTAATCCAACAACGTTAATTGAAATAGCTGTATTTTCTAATGAATCAAAAGTCTAAAGTTAAGTACATTTTTTTCGTGAGAAAGCTAGTGAAATCCAAAAATAATATTAGATAGAGATAATTAAGCTTCAATTTGGAAAAAAATTCCATACAATGTCATAATGTATTTTAAAGCTTTTTAGAATTATTGTTCGCTGGTTATCTCTGAAAAATGCGTAAAATTTTATAATCTGTGTGTTTATTTCTCTTGAAGTGATCTGGAAGGAAATCAAATCAAGAATATAGAACCCTACTCGTTCAAGAATCAACAGCTACTGAAGAATTTGTAAGAAGATATTTGCCACAAATCAACTAACGATCTATTTTTTTTTATTGCTGCCGTTCCTCGTATTTTATTGATTTATTTTTATGTTGTTCTCTTTTAAGGATAATAAAACGAAATAAATTACGCATCTTGAAGACAGGAACATTTGAGGGACTAGCATCACTTACAAACCTGTAAGTATATGTCGTAGGAAGTGTTATTAATCGCCTCAGAAATTCGGAGTTAGTTGGAAAGTAAATCGAAAGTTTTCTTCGGCAAAATGCAAGCTCAAACTTTCGTAACCATGAGGGGACACAAGTGAAGTTTACTGTAAGTAACTCTCACCTTACCTTACGTAAGTACGACTTCACACAGGGATATAATCTGGAAAACCAATTCCTTTCATTTTCGAAGTGTCAGAGAAATATTTGTCGTGAAAAATAGGAAAAAAGGTCAGTAAATTCGAGGGGTAAGAGTCCGTCCCCTTAAAATTTCTGCAATTCGAATTTTCAGCGAAAGCACCCGAACAGATGAAGCCTCCCACCCGGTTAGGGGAGTCGTATTATTCTCCTTTTGTGAGGGGGGGGGGGAGGATGGGGAGGATAATACGACTCCCTATGCGTAAAAACGACTGCATGGGAGGATAGAACAGATTAGACTCTAACTTATGGAAACATTTTTTTTTTAAAGGCCACAAAATCCATGGAAAGAGGGGAAAACATTTCAATTTGCTTAAACGGTCTGGTTGGGTGTCCCTGTGTAGTGTAAGCTAGGTAACTGACTCTATTCCACAGTACACGTTTACAACACTCACTGCAGCGTTGATGTGTCTCATTCACAGCGGTCTCCTTGGTAACCCGATTCAAACGATAGAGGCAGGCGCATTCAAGGGACTAAAAGAGCTGCGGACTCTGTGAGTAGTACACAATCACAAGCTCTTTTTATTTGATCAAAAGTAATACCTACGAATCAGTTTCTAACCAATCAGAGCAGTTACCAATTCAGTCGCAGGAGCAAAGCTACCTAAATCGTCTTTCTGTCTGTGGCGGCCGTTACAAATTTCCCGCTGTTGGGACCGGTTGGATATTTCACTGGTTACTTGTCTCCAGCAATTGACACCGGTTGGATTTTTCCCGCGCTAGGTCAAGGTCACATGTTTGTGCATGAATTACTGATTGGCCCATCGTGTTAAGGCTGTTTTCTTGTAAAACCAATCATAAGAAGCGTGTGCAACCTAACGAGCCAATCAGAGCACAATGCAGGAACAACTAAACGGTCGTCAAGCGCGGGAAAATGTGTGCAACCAAGTCACGATTGGTTTTGGATTTACTTCTAATTGGTTAATCCGAAAGTTGCAGTAGGTGACTACGAGTACAGTACAATCTTCTTCATAGTAAGCAAATGATGGATCAGGCAATTAACAATGCAGTTCAAAGAGAAAAAAGATCCTCGCAGTTAGTACGCAACTTAAGCAGTTGCGAAAGAAAGCCTGAAAAAAATTCAGGCTTGAAAGGGATTCAAACCCATGACCTCTACGATGCCAGTGCAGTGCTCTACCAACTGCATGAGCTATCAAGCCAATTGGGAGCTGGTCATATTGTGAGTTTGTAATATACCCGTGATAGATGAATAAATAGAAGAAGGATCCTCGCAGTTAGTACGCAACTTAAGCAGTTGCGAAAGGAAAGCCAGAAAAAAGTCTGTATAGTGCATGTTAAAGTGCTAAGAGAACCCATTAAATTCCTACTAAGCGTTAGCGCTGGTAACCTGATGACCTTCGGAATTCATCGTCCGTTGCCCTAACGGCTACTGAGCTACGAGGCCAGATCGGAGCAAGTCGTGGGTGGTCATGATTGTGTTTTCTTACGCTTTTATTGTATTGTTTGCTCTTATGTCGATAGGAATTTAAGCAGCATGGAGCTTAACTCAATTTCATCTGAAGCCTTCCGTGGAATGGAGTCTTTACAATTCCTGTGAGTTCCATGAATATGTTTATTTCGTAATGTGATTTGTACGACAGATTTTTATTGTTTTCTTCTTATCTTGTCTATCATTTCTTCTCCAGTTACCTTGGTAACAACAAAGACTTGCACCGGCTACCGCTGGACATCTTTGACAGTGTATCACTTAACTACCTGTGAGTATAGTTGCTGTGACAGATAAATATACAGTGCAGAGCCCTTTGTTAAATGTTGCTTTCGTGAAATAGCTGTTTTTATTCGTGAAAAGTGATATGCTTATTATGAAAGGGGGCCTAGATTTTCGACGTTCCACGCCAAGGGGCTGCCGAAAACTCTACCGCAGGAAAATGTTATGCCTATAACGGGAGAGAAATCCTGGATATAATCTAGACTTGCATTTTCCACCATCTTTAAAAGTAATCTTGTTATCTTATAAATTCCAGCGTGAATGGATCTATTGTTATCATCTTGAAATCTCTTTGTATAATATGTGTCATTTATTTATTTGTTTGTTTATTTATTTGTTTATGTGTCACGATATATATTATATAATTATGTTCTCTTTCAGAGAGGCCGACAAATTTGAATTTTGCTGCATTGCCAAGCTTTCCGGCCCAAACTGCTCCGCTCCTAAGGACCTGTTTTCGTCCTGCAACGATCTGATGGCCAACCTCACATTGAGGCTCTCCATATGGATTCTGGGAAGCATAGCATTGGTCGGAAATGCCTTTGTCCTTATATGGCGACTAAAAACCAAGAGTGACAACAAAGTGCATGCGCTGTTGCTGTTGAATCTGGCTATCGCGGATTTCTTGATGGGAATCTACTTAATCATGATAGCTTCCGTGGATGTCTTCTATCGCGGAAGGTACTTCATATACAACGACAGCTGGAAGAACAGTTCCTTGTGCCAGTTTAGTGGATTCCTGTCCACAATATCCAGCGAGGCGTCTGTGTTTATTTTAACCATAATGACTGTGGATCGTTATGTCACGATTGTGCATCCCTTCAGACATATTGGACTGAGCGTGCGCGGGGCATACGTTGCGCTATTTTTAACCTGGCTAATCGCCTTTGTTCTGGCCGGAGTGCCTCTCACGGGCATCGATTACTTCAAAGAATTTTACGCGCGCTCTGGCGTTTGTCTTCCAATGCATCTAACCGCAACCAAGCCAGTTGGATGGGAGTACTCAGTTTTTCTATTTTTAGCTTTGAACTTTTCATCGTTTATGCTAATCTTCTTTCTCTATCTCATCATGTTTTTCAAGATTCAAAACACTAGCCAAATGAGCGGTGCTACCTCCGCTGTATCATCCATTGGTTCTAGAATGGTGTTTATTGTACTGACAGATTTTAGTTGCTGGATTCCGATCATAATTATTGGAATTGCTTCATTACTGGGCATGGAAGCCAGTCCGTCAGTGTATGCATGGATAGCTGTCTTCGTTCTTCCTTTGAACTCCGCATTAAATCCGATTCTTTACACGATTTCCACCGCCAATTTTCGTCGAAAATTTCGCGGCTCCGTCCGACAGCGGAATAAGAAAGGTCGATTGACGAACGCCACCGACCACTCGTACATCGACTCCCGAAGTACGACTTCTTCGCATGCGCGCACAGCTCTTATTAATGCCAATGGCGAAACAAAACTACTGAACGGTGACATGAAGGAGTCAGACGTGTGAGACTGAGAGCTGTGTAGGCTAAAATGGTATTAAGAGGTTATCAATCAGGCTGGAGGACAGAAAACTCAAGAGGCACACTGCCTTGGATCCGGTTTTAAAGAATCGCTATACACAATAACAGAAACTAGAATTATAACTGTGCACACCACTTTCGGGATAACCCTATATTGCTTTCGAGCCAAAGCGAGGCAGCACAACTTCCCTAGGCATGAAATCGAGTCCGTCTGTTTGGCTTTAGAGGTGCTGTCATACAAAGCAATGTTTTATTGCGAGGCGTTATTCGGAGTTTTCTGTGCAACTTGCAACGCAATGCTCTCGTCAGTTAGTAAACGAAGAATTAAACTGAAAAAAAAAGTGTCAAGTTGAATGATCTTTTTAGCCCAAGTTTTTGATGCTGGAAATATTGTGCAAGGGAGAATTATAATCTTTATAAAACTAGCAAACCAATTGACAATCGATTTATTTAGCCGCTGCGTTCACCTATACTGAAAATGAGAAGGTAGTAACTCACTTGCAACAGGTAACAGCTATTATAGGTTATATAGGTACGGTGACAAAAAGGTTCTGTTATTTCCAGTTTGAAACAATTAAAGTCGGACTATTTTTGTCCGAAATAGCTATAAACTAGATTTCTGAAATAGACGTCTGATTTTTGTCGCTTTTGCCTTACTTTTGCCTTACTGGGTGGGAATGGAAATTCGAGGTTAATTTTAAAAAATAGGATGTGAAAATTATATATTTTTATCTATTAATAAAAATAGGGTTCAAGCTTCGAGCTTAGTGCCAAATGAGCATCTCACCTCACTGCTGTCCATGAAATTAAGAAGGTCTCAATGGGGTTAACCGTTAGCCGTAGAATGACCAAAAACGTTTAGTCGTTAGGCGTAAAAAATGGAAAATTTTAACTGTTAATCGTAAAAAAAAAAGGTTAATCGTAAAAAAATTGCTATCCACAATTTGCATTTTAGAGATCGTCAAGATCGCTTATTAGGACTTTTGTGTCTTTCCTAGTGTCTGATGTACCCTATTTCAATCTTTTTCATCCGGGAAAGGTCGTTAGAGACCTACAGACCTTAAAAATGTGTTTTACAACAATGGAAACTAATGTTTGAACTTTCAGTAAAGCAGTTGACCTTTTTGTTTTTTCAGATGTCTGTTAACCGTAAGACGAGAAATTAACCGTTAGCCATAGAAAAGCCAAAATATTAACTGTCAAACGTAATATAAATGTATCCACCCCATTGATACCGTGGCCCTCATGGAAGTACAAAGCTGCTAAGAATGTTTCAGTACAAAATACTGAACTACTGAAAATAAGGAATACTTTGGAAAACCCCAGACAAGTTGGATCACTGCAAATGCAAAGGAGTAAAGGCTATAAGTGATAGTACTGTTTTCATTAAAACTGGTGTCAAGAGACGATAGTGCAAAATTAACTGAAAACATTGATCGTTACATGGACTTAGCAAGTTGCTAAGTCCATGTAACGATCAATGTTTTCAGTTAATTTTGCCAACTGCCAAGGGTAATAAACCATTAGACCTATGTTTTTACTTACTGTTAAGAAAAGGAAACAAAGGAAAATAATCATAAAAAATTGTAAAGCCTCTAAAAAACTAAGAAGAGATAAAGGCGATGACGAGGAAACAGTGCAGTAGACGTTTACCACATTACTGTTTAGAGGATTTTGCTACGGAGAAATTAGTAATTTTATTCTCCTAAGAATGTGTCATTCAAATATCATAAAATTAAAAGGGTTGATTGGATAACCGGTGGAATGTACTGATAGATTAAACGGCTACAAAATATAATACTTGTGTTGAAAGAATTGTGATGTTATGTTAACCTAGTTTAATAGCCTAGCTAGCTCCAACGATTCTTCTGTAGCTCATTGGTAGAGCATCCGAACTAATATTTGTAAGGTCTTAGGTTCGACTCCTGTTAGGAGAACTTGGATTTTCTTTCTCTGAGTATGCCTGTGTCATTGACTGAAAAAAAAATCCTCCATACTTGTGCTGTTGTTATTTGACAAACTTGTGTCCTTCACCCACACCTTAGGATGATTTCTTGGTGAGTAAAGGGACAAAGATACGGTATTGCCGTAATAGAGACCTATGGTACTCGACCAGGGAATTCCACATCTTTGGAGCCATCTACGGCAGGGGAAGCATGAGACCGGGTTTCTCTTTCGGGAGGTTACTAAGGAACATAACCTTTGACGTGGTGTCAATGTGAGTCACGTGACTACTTTTTTAGTGCTTTACGCAGGCCAAGTTGTCTCTCTCGATTATTCCACAATTTTTTGACATCACATATTTCTTACTCTCTGCTTGTTAGTTCTTATCTTAAGTTCGAATTCCCAATTTAGTCTTTAAGAGGACCCTACCGTATAAAATCACTTATAGTGAAGTTGGTTTTCATTGATATAAGGACGTCTAATTTTGGAGCTGAGGCTGAACGTTCTTATATTTTTTTTGCGATTTGAGGCTGAAAACGTTCTTAAGATGTTCTTAAATTACATGGTATTCACTACAAGTATTTCAGTAAATCAATGCGGACATGACCAGGAAACCTATCAAAGTGCATTGCCTGCTGAGATACATATCAAGAACTGCTGATTATAACAAATCGAGAGTGTGTGTCACCATTGTTAATGTTATACAAAACATGCCCTTAAGTATTTTGGTTAATTTACATTTGTTACCTTGATTTTATATCAGTACAGATTAGCAAAATAAAACCGTTCTTAATCGACTCTCAGCCAGAGGAATGTTCTTAATACGTTCTTAAAATTTTGGTTAATCTCAGCCTCGACGTTCTTATAAAAAAGGTTGTTATAAAAAAAATACAAAGTGTAATTAAGATTAGCATCAGTTCAGTTCTCTTCCCTAAGGACATACTGACTTTCTCAAATTAAATACAGAAACTATTCAGTAAGAAATGTACAGGGGGCTGGGTTATGATAGGTTATCATTTGTGGGGGAGGAGACAACCAAACTAAATATAGTCACGAGGAAACAAGTGACCCATCCTTGGAGACTCAGGGGCAGTTAGTACGGGGGCAGGCAAAATGGCACAACGAAAATGAGTTTTTAAGAACGGTTGTTGAAAACTTTCATCGCACCATTGCGCCCATCCCCCGACTGGCTGCCCCTGGCTGCTCCGAGGATGAGGGTGAGCCAGCAGAAGTGACAAGAGTCCCCAGCAGCCTGGAGTGAAACTCATGACCTTCCACATGCGAGGTAGGGATGATACTCTAGCCACTAAGTTACAGGAAGACTTATGGCCAGCTAGGCATTCATTAGGTCAAAAATGGGTCTGGAAATGTTCTTGTTATGCCAAGGAAAACATATATCATTTGATGAAAATGAGCGTTTCTATCCTCCACCCGCTTAATAGGATTTGAGCATAGAAACTTATAAGAAATTATTGTTTGGTGTGAGACAGAAGAGACAATCCCCACCTCCCCACCCCCACTACTCCCTTATTTAGCCTAGAAGTAGACATACCGCTGAACAAGGGGCTGGATTAGGTCTCATCCTGTTCAAAACGGGTATGGTTACACGATTGTCATCATTTTATAGTGTATAGCAATCCGTTGTCTTTTAAAGGCAAAGTGATTTAATCGAGGGTACTGTCCTACACAGAGAAGGTATTTTGTATTTTTCGTCCTAAACAGGGTCAGTGTTTTAGACCACGAATGGCACCCCACACCCAAACATGAGTCCCCCCACCTGGCCTATTCCCTCAACTTCAATAACTATTGCATTGCAGAGGTGATAACTGGATTAACTTTACAATAATAACACAAAACACAACAAATTTGCATTTTTTTATTTATGGTTCAACCAGTAAATAGCTAGTCTATAATCTATAGTTAATTCACTACCCTATGACGGTAAAACGCTTACAAACCAATTTGAACAAGACAATGTGACCTCACATAGAGTCACTGGAAATACCCTACGGGTAAATGCTCTTTCAACAAAATAAAAATACATGTAACTAAGTGCTCAATGTGTGTTTTGTACATAACAAATCAACAGTGATTTTTTATGGTCTATTTAACAGATCAATGGCAGTTTTTCTACATGGGCTAACTCTTATAGACCATAAAATGACATCATAAAATCTTCGAACCATGAGCTGTGGGCGAGAGGTTTCTCAGTCAAGTTTTGAACATTTTATGGTGTCATTTTATTGTCTATAAGAGTTTAGCATACCTTAGTGACCGACTATCGCGTAACGCGCGATCTGATTGGCTACACAGGTGCCGTCTATCAATCGATAGACGGCAGTTTGTCAGAGCGCGCATGATTTAGCATGCATCATTGCACAAATTCAAAATTTATGAAATAAGATTTTTTTGCTTCATAGATCGATCACTGAGGTATGCTAAAACAATTAGACGGCTCGCTCTCGGTTTCTATCGCCTTTGATAGTTGGCTCAGGGCTTCGCCCCTCGCCAACTATCAGCCAATAGAAACCTCCAGCTCGCCATCTAATTGTTAAATAGACCATAGAAAACTGCTGTTGATTTGTTTTTACAATAACATGGCAAAAGTATGTGCGGAATTGGCTTAATTTTCTCTTGAGAAAGCACCAACATTACATCTCACTTCATTTTTGTCTGTACTCTTATAGACAATAGCTACGAGCCAATCAGCACGCATGAACTTTGACAGTTACTGTAAAACATTGTTCAGTGTACCTTGTGAATAACTGCTGTACAATTCTTAACACTGCTAGAGTCGTTTCACTAATTGCCAGAAGAATTCAATGAGAGGAAGCTGCCAATTTTTGAAGCTATGATTAGCGTTCTAGGATTTGGAAAACAAAATAGGTTTGCTTCATGTCAATTTGTTTAAATTGTACTTGCAACAAGCCAAGGGACGTTTACTGTGCCAAAATTGGTTTTTGAATTTTTGACGTGAGCTGGGAAGTTTTAACTGAGTCACATAAACCTTACATGGGTCAAAATGTTTCTGAACTTATGACAGAACCAAGAGAAAATTGTTTTTATTTGTGAAAAAGTGTTGGTAATTGCCCAAATAATAGTCAATAGATGACATCAGAGAAAAACAAATGGGGAGAAAGAGAACCAGACTTATCAACATTGTCTCCCCCATTTTCATTCTAACTTAATTAACTGGAATAAAATGGTTAAATTCTCAATTGCAAGCTTCATTGCATATCGACTTCCAGTGAATAAAACAAAGGACAGTTTGTGTGCTTTTAAAGGTTCACTGCAGTTTACCAGTATCAAATCACTTCTGTAAATCCTTCATCATCAGTGAATTGAAGAATGCTTAATTGTTTACAGATAATAAAAATGTGCACAATCTGCTATATAGGTTGTGTTTCCATCCCTGCTAAGAGTTGCTCCACCATTTCTCGTGAGCTCCTTTCATTTCGGTGATGATTACCATGACAGCTTGCTTCTCGGTGTTTTTAGGAGGCAGTGGGCAGGTGCGATAACGAAGTACATCACCTTCTTTTGGTACGTATTCTCCTTCGATACTGAAATTAAAAAAAAAAAATAGCTAGCTACGACTCTTCCGCAATTTCAACACTGTCCAAACCTGTGGTGTTGATTTGTCATAGATCTTGGACATGCAATTAGCTTATTCAAGCCAGAGCTAATAAGCGGATGGAAACACAGTGTATAAATAAAGTTTTCCTGTCCTATCCAGGAGTTTCACTAAGGGCAATAACCTGTAACCCGACACAGCAGAATATGCTTTCATGACTGTTACATAGGATCATTTCACTCACAAAGCAACAAATTTGTCATGAATATGATGCTCACTGCAACATGACTCAAAACGCAATTACACAAGTGAACTACCTGAAGATGGGTCCAGGAAAGCTAAAAGAAGCTGTGCAGACCACATACATGTACTTGTGCATGCCATGGTGAACTATGGCCCCAAAATGCCAAAAAAACACCAATCCCATTAACCAGCACTGTGTAAACGCCTGGTAAGCTCAATTGGTAAAGCACTGGACTGCAGGGTGGGAGGTCGCGGGTTTGAACCCGGCCCGACCCTGACTCAGGGTCTTAAAATATCTGAGGAGAAGGTGCTGCCTTTGCTTTAACATCTGCAAATAGTTACACCTTCAGGTAATTTGGATGACCACGTAGAAATGGTGGTCAATTGTCTCAAATCCAGGGGCATAAAAGAGCCAATAGGGACGTAACCACCCCTGACCTTGACCACCCTCAATGCCAGCATGTGGTTGGCTTGGCACAATTAGCTTTAGGGCTTCTGAGTGAATGAGACCACAAAACTGTATACCAGGCAGAGGTCATCCTACTTTGCCAAGTGATGGAACTCTCACTGACACAATGCTTCTCTAGCCTTAACCTACTCTCTATCATGACACAGTGAACACAGGCTGCCTTGAAATCTGGTTCATACACTGTAAAATAGTTTATAGAGTGAACAAAGTGTTCAAAAAAATTAAAAAAATTATTAATTAGATGTTAGGAGAGGTAGTGATTTTGTAATGTTTTGTACTTTTTTAAGTCTTCTTGTTAAATATTTTTACTTTTTATGTATTTTTAATACCAAGACCCCCTTTGATAACAGCATTTATTACACTGACTGGGTTATCCTGTACAAATATTATTAATATTAATATTATTATTATTATTATTATTATTATTATTATTATTATTATTATTATTATTATTATTATTATTATTATTATTATTATTTCCCTCTAAGTTAGTTTTGAACTTACTCAGAAATGTGCAAAAATATATCTTTTCCTCCATCATGAGGTGTAATAAAGCCATGACCTTTATTTCGACAGAAGCTCTTGCATATCCCTGTTTGCTCTGGAGATTCTGAAGCAATCCTTGACCTGGAGGGACAAATAGCATTGTGTAGTTCAAAAAACCACCATGGATACCTCCCCCACTAAAGGGATTTCTCTAAGACCCCTCTCCCTACCCCACTGGAAATTCCAATATAGCTTCATATTTTCCTTGAAATTTTTTCAAGGTCTTTGAGATTCCTCACCCCTCTCCCCTGAAATTTTCAATCCCTTCTGTGGAGGGGGGAGGGTAAGGACATTGTCTGGAACTACCCATTATTAATACTGAAAATGGGGACTGAGACAAGTACAAATTTTTGTCAGTTTGCTTTAAGTAATTTGCAAACAGTATAAACAGGTTGTTTACATGGATTGCGCTATTTGTCGTTTTCCTCTGCATGATCCTCTATTTTTGGAGGAATCTACACAAGTGTATTTGCAACCAACACAAATGCATTGCTCACATTAAACTATATGCTGCTACAAATTTAAAAAAATATTAACACAATAAGACTACTCAATAATTTCATTATTAACAATATAATATGATACATAGCCAACAGGGCACGTGGGGCCAAGTTGGCTATAATTTATTGTCTCATATTTAACAAGAGAGAGTGGAAGAATTGTTTTATTAATTCCAATCAGAAATGTTGCTGATCTTCCTGATTTCATTTTGCAAGAGCAACCAGAAGAAAATTTAATGGTCGCTATTTCTTGGACATGGTATAATGGCTCATACACTGTGGCCGCTAGGCCAATCAAATCCCTCATTTTCCATTAGCTCACATAGGCTGAAGATCAGTAATTGTTGATTGCAATTAAACCTTTTTTATATCTGTTTGAGGTTTCTTCTCATTAAATTTGAGCCAATATTCTGAGGTTTAATATATTAATAATCAATATATTATAAAATCATCACCTGAAACACACATGATTAAATGAATGGATGAGAACGTAATGTACAGAAAAGAAAATAATGTGCAAATTACATTGATGTAGAAAATGATTCTGACTCCTTCATATTGATGGAACTCTTAACAATATTGCATTAGAAACAATTCATCAGACAACACAAGAGAAGTGAAATGTCAATAATATTGTATAAACTAGATATAGCTCATATTTCTTGTGATCAGTATATAACAGCGCTTGATACAAGTATTTTGCTTAACTGGGATAATTCTTGACCTCAGCAAAGCTATTTCATGTCATTGACAGAGGCGTCAAAGACTATAGGGAAATCATTCGACAGCACCTTTGATAATAGCTGTAACACACGAACTAATTAATCCACAATTATGAATTTGTCTTTGTCTTGAAAGTTCGCACATGTTTGCTTAAATTAAAGAAATCATCAACTCTGGCAGCCATTCACAACTAACATAACAGTAATTGCGATCTACTCACTGAGATGATGTTCTAGTTCGTCGTGTAGGCACAGGGCTGGGCACTTTGAAGGGGAACTTCCTTCCGTGCGGAGGAGAGCCTTCAGGGGTCGATCCACCCGAGGTTCGCCTCTTCGTGGGGCCAGCATGTACCCTTGTTGGGCTCACCGGAGGTTTTTCGCCATCCTCTTGGGAAACCTGACTTTCTTCTTTGGTGTCTGAAGACATCTCTAAGTAAATAAAGAGGAATGTTGAAAAGAAATAAGAAGAACTCAATATTCTATCGTGTCAGTTTCCAGAGAGGAGATCGAGAGCCAAAATAATCAAATAGGCTAATTAGCACCGACGTGTATGCATACACTGATAATTTGCCGGCGCGACACTACAGCCTGTTCTAAAACATGCATTCTTTTGCCAATAACAATATCTTACCAATTTAGAAGATTATCGCGAAATAAGCCACCAGTTTACGACTATATTTTCGCAGGATCTACCTCCTCCTCTCTCCCGCAAACTTGATTGTTGGAAAGTGTTGTTTCCAACTTCTCTCGGTCAAGTCTAGTGGACGAGACATGGGTAACAAAACAACATGGCGTCGAAGTATCATTTTTTTCTCAGAAGTGAATATCACAACGATCTAGAGATAACATGAGAAAAAATAGCTTGTATTTTTATTCTAAACCTGCACTGTGGCATCTAGGATGTTTGTGACCTCAACTCATAAACAGAGTATGAATGGTAAGCCTTTTATTTCGTTGGTCTTTGCTCTGTTGTGTTATACATATGGGCAAAGGAACTTTCAACGCTTCCGATACCTAGCTTTCGATACTTTTTTTTGTCTTTACAAAGGCCAACAACAAAATGCAGAATGTGAAAGACAGCACCTTCTTGAGAGATTACTTGACGCCGTAAAACAGGTAAATAGAAAAGAAATCAAAGCAAACCAAACGCTGAAAATATACAGGTAGTCAATTGATCGATCGTTATCACAATATTAATATTGTATGCATGACATCATTGTACGATAGACATTTAGTCATATCATGACATGCCGTTGATTCGCTCCGCGCAAGTTCTTGTGATAGTTATGACTGACAAATTCTAAGCCCTGTAGTCCTGCAAATGCTTCTAAGTCGTCTCTTTGAAGTAGGGTAACACGATTTGGACACTCAGTTAATTAAGTCAGGATGATCAGTTCTTTGGTTCATCACGCAAGGCTTAGTGGGGAGGAGGCAACTACAGAATACAGGGCTACTTTGAAGAAGTATTAGTTGGGACCTTATAAAGGCATGGCAGCAAAGCCATCGAAGACATCACTTTGAAATAAATATTCTCGATATACTTTGGGATTATTCCAACCGTTCAACTTACACCATGTGAACGAATAATTTGTCCAGGAACATGATTAGAAACAGAAAGAAAAATTCACTGTTGTGTGAGCATGACCTCCTTAAAATTTTGAATTTGGTTATTTCACATTGTTGTCTTGCGATGGACATCAAAGAATGTACTAATTTTTCAACACATGTGCAGAGCCATTGTTAAGCTCATTAAACCTTTTGTATTTTGACATTCTCATTGCCATTATGCTTTCATAAGATCCAAAGCCTTTATAAGATCCCAACTGAAGTGGCTGGCAGTAACTTATACCTCTCCCCTTATGACTAACTGATGAAGGATTTGGGCTGGGGTAAACTAATGTTATTAGAAACCATAATCCATAAATCATGGAAATCATGACCAGCAATACTTGTAACTTCCAGCCAATGATCACTCAAGTCCAATGTATTTTTTTTGTCCTTAGTGTCAGGTGAGATTTGGTGGTAAAACAGAACTTGCAACTGATGGAGATAGCAGGTATTATTTTTTGGCATTTCTTGGTTAAGAAGAAACCTCACAAGTGACTTAGGCCCTCTGGGTTTGTGTAACATAAAGTAGTTTGGAGTATGTATTGCTACTGCCCCTGGATGTGATGCTTGGCCATCAAATGTTACCTTCCCAGTGCTTCATCAAATTTTTTTGGAAATTTGCCCATACCAATTCATACTCCAGGGTGAAGAGAGGTAATGTGAAAGTAAAGTGTAGTGGAAGTGAGTGCTGGTGATCTAATCCAAAGGTCATGGGTTCAAATCCCACCAAGTTCAAAGATTTTTCTTTGACCCTGGCAATCCTCGTTTCCTTCACTGGGATTCCAAGCCCGGGTAACTATAAGAACAGGTGTCCACACTTTGACTATAAAAATATAATTTTGTTCCATTTCTATATGGAAGTAAAGTGTCTTACCCAGGAACACAACACCATGACCCCAAACTGGCCTTGAACCCAGACTGCTTGATCCAGGGTCCATTGCACTAACCATTTGGTCGCCACATTTCCCACCTAGCATCCTTAGGGCAGGCTTAATTTGTTGCATGCAACATGCCCATGACACAAATAATTTTCTAGTAGAAACCTGCAACTTATTAATGGAATTCAGATCATGAGATGTGTGTTGTTTGCATGTTGTAAGAGACTGAACTTTGTACAGTGGAACCTCGATTTAACGAACCTCTATTTAATGAAGTCCTCGATATAATGAACGATATTCTATGTCCCGGCCAAAGTTACAGTAAAATGTATGGAATAGAACCTCGATATAAGGAACCTCGATATAACGAATTCTTCGATATAACGAACATAATCCGGAAGCCCAAATGTAAAATCTACCTCGATATAACGAATTACAATGTCAACACGCGACAGAAGTTAAACGCTAAACAGATCAACCGAGTCAGCAAATCCCTATTATATGTCATAGACATGGGCACTATAGTATTTCAACATCAATTAACTTCTGCTCTATCTTCTTTGTCTCTTATTAGTTCTATAAACTTCTTCACTTTTGAAGGCTTCTTGTGATAAAACGAATACGTAGCCGGAATTTTTAGTCCAATGCCCTTGTTTCTCCGTTTGCCAGTCACTTCCACTTCTGGTTGACAGAAGTCACCTGTGTTACAAATCAATCATTAACTATGACCTCAATATAACGAACATTTTGGTCGTTTCCCGTCAAGTTCGTTATATCGAGGTTTTCGATACAACGAACCCTCGATTTAACGAACAAATTTGGCCGGTCCCCAGCGACTTCGTTAAATCGAGGTTCCACTGTACCACATAAATCGCCTTATAATACATGTACACCTTGTCTTATTCCTATACCCCTGCACATAATTTATATGCTTATTCATGTTTAACTTTTTTTTTCTTGTTGTACACACTTGGTTATTTTCTTCTCTTTAGGGTTGTTTGCTTGCTGACGCAGTTTGAAGCAGTCTTACAACATGGCTTTAAAAGGACAAGAATCAGTGCATTTAGGTAGAGTGTAACAGCATATGTCATGTATATGTAGTTCCACAAAATATCCTTACCCCCTCCCCCACATACTGGATTGGAAATTCCAGGGAGGTGGGGAGGGAGACTTCAAAGATCAAAAGAGTAAGAGTAAGAGTAAGTATGGAGCTACTCATTACATTGGAATTTCCAGGGGGTTGGAGAGGGGGGAAATCATCCCTTCTGTGGGAAGTAGGGATATTTTCCGTAGTAACTATGCATTTTGTTCATGTAGGGCTGCACAATTAGTGACCTACACATTATGTTTTGATGGCCTGATCTGATGCAGTCTTAAACTATTTTTCTCACATTTAGTCTCACTGATTAATATTTGTCAAATTTAATTTTACAGGCAAGTTGGGCAAGTAGCAGGAATAGTCAAATTAGATTCTGAGGCAGGTGGGTGACTTGTACATGTGTTACTTTCCCATATAAACTAAGGGAAGTGGTCAAAACTACATGTACTATACTTGAACAGAACTCACCAAACCACAAAATATCTAGTGTTCTCTGCCCTCAACCCCCTCCCCCCCCCCCCCCACTTCCTTAGCCTTAAAAGGTGGTGTCTTTATTGCATAGCCACCCCTCTAGCCAGCAGTAAAAAATGACAATGAGATTCAAACGTCATTTTTCTTGTTTATCCAGCAATGCTGGCTCTTTCTAGCTGAATATTTCCATGTCATCTCAAATAATATTTTAAAGCCAGTAAAATTTTGTCAATAATGTTTATGAGATAGATGGTGTCTTCTATAACCACCTCCCCCCAACCCCCTTCTCCTACCTCAGACAAGGTGGGTGCTCTTTCAACAAACTTGTTATGACCAGTTCCCTAATATCCCTAATATCATTATAATCTATTTTTATCTGCATAAAAAATACTTAAAAAGTCACTTTCAAAATCTTTCCCTCAAAAACTGTCCTGGCATTCGCTACATGAGTGACCCCCCAGATGTGCCTCCCAAAATCGTATAGCTTTTACAATTTTGGTCTGTAATGATATACCGGTAATAATAAATTAGATTTTTATAGTGCTAAGAAATGGTTATGGTTTAAATTTAGACTTCTGGTTTGAAATTGGGTATGGTTTGATCAGGGAGAGCATGAGCATGTAAACACAATTGAGTCACTTAATTTCACACCAAAAGAGAGAACGAGCGGTGACCAAAACAGATCAATTTCTACTTAACAGTATAAAGAGCAATTAAATGATTCAGAATCACAAAGTTCAGGACTTGTATGAAAACAGTTACGGGTTTTAAAGTGCCAGGCCTAAAAATAGGTATGGACTTGAACATATACTGCGAGCCCAATAATCCAGGTTGCACATGGGAATCTATATGCGTTAAGTGTAGCTCAAGGCTTCGGCTGCACCCTCGGTCATCAACTCTCTTCACTTACTTGTTTTTTTTTTTTTAACTGTTATGTTGTTTCTGTTTTTATTATATTTTGTTGCATCTCAATGGTCTACTATAATTTGTTAAGCTGTTGTGGACTCCCCCTGTGTACACAACAGTTCTTAGTTTTCCTTTTTTCCTATGCCTGTAGGCAAAGCAAAATAAAATAAAATAAAAATTTTAATGATCTGTAGAAATAATTTATCTGGTTCTTCAAATCCTAACCCGGCACCAAAGATTCCCTTCTGTGGGATTTGCCCTTTCAGTGGAACTGGCTGTGAAAAAGTATCCACAAAATGGTTTCCAGCTGGTAATTCTTGAATAAGGTATCCAGAGCTGTCAAAACCATGTCATCAATTTTTTTAAAGCATTAATTCTATAAGATAAATACATGTACATACTAAGTAGTGTACATACTTGTCTCTCTGTTAGTGTTTTGGAGCTTTGTTAAAGTACATTTGGGAAAACTGGAGGAAGAAAGATTTATGTCTCTCCAGAAAGCAACAACAGATGCTGGACGAGGTTAGTAGGATGCTAGTGATTTGGAACAGTACATGTTTATAGTCATGAAGTTCGTATAGTTTTTGAGTAGTTTATCAGATTGTTGTTAACCCTACATGTGTTTAGCCAGGCCTTTTTTTCTTTAAAGCCTACGGAGTGGGGGGGGGGGGGGGGGGGAAGGGAAGGGTCACAAAGTATCAGCCCCCTTCCCCTCCCTTTGTAACTTTAAATCCATTGAGAGTGTGGCAATGATACTTGGAGAGTGTATAATATTGTTTCCTATGAGGTCTGCAAAGTGGACTGATGATATCACATCACTTACAATACGCTATCGAGAATTACAATGTTTGTTCTTGACAGCTGCTATCTTAGATCAGTCATCTTGGATTCATTGATATCTCCATAACAACAGATAAACTGTTCGTATTGACTATCAAAACCAATAAACAAGAATCAAATGCTGTAAATGTAAACTTTATAAGAACAAATTTAATTTTGTCACCATGGAAACATCAATTCACGAAATTATTATGAGGTAAATTTTAGGGGAAGTCACAAAGTTTGGTAGGGTTTGCTGTAAGTTATATTTAAAAGTTATCACTTATGAATATTTAAAGTCAGCACAGGCAGGCTGAATAGAGTTAAGGTTACTGTGTTTTTGTTTAAAGCCAACTGGACTTGTGAAGGATCTCCCTAAAAACAGTTGAAATTGAAGACAAGTCAATTTTAAAACATGTTAGTTTCCTGCCACAAAAAGTAACTTTGTTACTTATCTATTTTCAAAGGACGAGCTTGGTTGAGGTCTGCATTAAATGAACACTCTTTAGAGCGATATTTTCATCACTTACTGGGCAACAAATCAGTTTTAAGGTATGTTTGTAAAGCACTGTCAGACAAGGTAAACTTTCCAGCATATTACATCCCAAAGCTGTTGCAAGACCAATGGCTGTGAAAGAAATTTTGCATGCAACAAACCGTCTTCGCAACTAGACTTGCAGTGACACTCAGTGAAAGAGGCTGTATGGTTTTGTAATAAGTATCTAATGGCTGAATGTTCAGATCATCAGATTACGTATCTGCATGCTCCTTTCACCACTGATTAAACATGTTACTATTAAGGCACTGGTTACTGGTAATTACGGTGGTTGTTCAATAAAAAAAGGAACAGCAAGGTTTTAGAAGCAAAAATAATCAGTGAGTTTATTTATTTAATATTTATGTATAATTTATTTATTTATTTACTCTTTTGTTCATGTTTAAACATTACAGCCAGTTTTATGAAAAAGAAGCTTTCCTCATGGATGAAGAGCGGGCCAGCATGCTTCCCATGACAGCTGCAGGTTAGTCCCATTTCCAGATGAATCTTGAACAAAGTCCCAGATTACATTAGTCAAGTAGCCCATTTTAGCCTTTGAGTTACTGACCTCAAACCCCCCCCCCCCCCCCCCTGAAAAAAAAAACTGAGATTCGTCATTCCTTCTTTATACTGGGTGTATTCATTTGGAAAACTCCAAATGCAGATTTCATGATCTGTTGTCAGATGTCATGTTCTTTTGAGAAATCAGAAAATGGATTTCAGATCCAAGAAATCCCTCTCTCAGAAGGATTTTATAGATAAATCCAAAATACGGATTGCTTGAAATTTATTTTTGGGGGAAATCCAAATGTAGATTAGTAAAATAGTTTGAATAAACAACTGTGCGAATTGAATTTTAGGCAGCCACATCTTTTCAGTGTCCATTTTTCTTTCTTTCTCATCTTTTAACTTGTTTGTGCACAAAAGATTTTGGTGTTTCTATGCAGAAATGGTATAGCTTACAAAAATGATCTGTAATTTGCAGTCCTTTCCCAGCAAAATTCTCTCGCAAAGCAGAAATCCGAGGTAACTGCCATAGTAACAAGTCTTTTCTTGGATTAACTGGTTTTTGGGGAACATGAAATCCAAGAAATCTGGACCAGACTTTGGATTTTCCCGAACGAAAATACCCCCTGGTCTCTTTTCTTTCCCTGGAAAACGGTGGGGGTTAAATTTGAACACCAGAGAGAAGTAGCAGACAACTTTGTCTTTTTATGCTTTGGAAACCAGCAATGGCCTAACAGGGGCGTAGCGTCCATATACGCACGTACGCCCGTGTGTACAGCTGGAATCTGAGAAAAAAATTTCTCATTAATTTGCTGGGTTATAATTTCATATTTTCACATATAATGGCGTTTTTTATTAGACATCCCATTATCCGAGCATTAATCATCCAGTGCTGGCCACTAATAATGGCAAAATGCATTTGAGTGGTAAGCAAAAATAAGAAAAACGCCTCATGTACCCCTCCCTCAAAGTCAATCAGCCAGCCCCGCAGGTATCCTTGAAGGAGAGGTTATTATGCCATGACGTGTGGCTCCAGAAGTTTGCCCGTCTTAAGGGTCAACGCCTCGCCCTTTGCTTGTGACCTGTCTTCATTGTTTTTGTATTTTTTTTCTTTTCGGAACACTGTAGCTCACAGAAAACACTACGGAAATGGTTAAAATAAACAACTTTCTACTGCATTTTTGCCGCATTATTTATTGAAAATGAACCGCAGAAAAACCAGGAGATGGCATTTCCGAGACCCTAAAGTTCAAAAATTTCTGGGGGAGCATGCCCCACACCCCCCTAGTTGTAAGCGCCTTTGGCGCTTACGAAAAATTTATTCTCGTGCGTACATCTTCAAAATCCCACGCTACGCCAGTGCCTAATGGACCACTTCACTGGGTATTAAGGCCTTTGCTGTTTGTGACTCTGTCATTCCAAGCCTTTGATGCTATAGGAAGAACCTGAGGTTTAACTTACAATTAAAGTGGTGTGCTATAATTTTTTTTCCCTGTTGTTTTCTCTCTACAGGTCTCAGTTCTATTCTATTCGCTCTTACGGTTGATAGTGAAGAACTTAACATTGTGCGCCAGGCAAGTGTCACTAATTAGTATATAATTTTAATATTGCTAGGATAGTGCATAAATTCTGGTAAGGCTTAGAACATATGGTAGTACCTTTAATACAATATCTAATAATGAAACCAGCCATCATCCCGAAGATCGTCAGTGGCTTATGCAAGTGCAATTGTAGGATTCTAAATATTTATCCTTTATGTCAATTAATAAGATATTATTGTGTAGTTCTACAGAATTACCCTACCCCCCACAGAAGTGTTTGGAAATTCCAGGGAGGTGTAGGACCCTCAAAGGGCAAAACAAATTTTAAAGGAATGTATGAAGCTCAATTGGAATTTCCAGAAGGGGAAGGGGGTCTGAGAGAAAATCCCCTCAGTGGGGGAGGTATGGATATTTTACGGAACTATACATTCATGGTTATAATGATGATTAAAATTCAACTTGTTTAATTAAAAACAAATGTGGGTAAAACAGTAAGCAAGAAATTGAATTATTATTTTTCATTTCTATTTTCAGCAGCCACCACCATTGACAATAAACAAGGAAGTTTTCAGCAACATTTTACCGTCATTTCCACAGAAGCCTATTGTGGAGCCTGCGCCTGTGTATTCTGCTGTGCTTACTGGTTAGTGGTTCACTCATCTTAGCTGCCTCATTTTGGGGGGCAAACGCTGTTGGCGTCAATGTCTTGATGTTTAAACAGCTTCTCCCAAATAGTACTAAATATAATAAATGGATAACACGTAGGAGAACATTGATGTTGATATTGGGGTTTAAGGTCGCTCCCTAGAGTTTTATGACCGCGCGCAAACTGGGCACTAGTATGGGGCGAGTTTTAACATCCGCGCAATATCCGCGTTACGTCCACGCAAAAATGTGAACATGGCTTCCCTGTTTCGTAACATTGTCCGAAAGAACTTCTTAAACTTGCTTGAAGCTCGTAATGCAAGGCGTTTTGCTAGCATAGGTCGTAGATTTTGAAAAAGAGAAGATGTTTACATACAAGTTACCTGTTATTTGCCTCAAAGTATCGATCCTTTTGAACGCGAATCGTATCGTAAACAAAGCAGGAACTTTCCTAACGTGGTTTTCGCAGTCTTTGGGATGGCTGGTACCCATACTGATAAATCTCTAGAACAAAAGTTCAAAGACAAAATAACTAGATTTTCTTTTGTCATTCATCTTATTTAGGCAAGGTCATTTGTAAATACTCTAGGGAGCCACCTTAAAGAGTTGACACAAATGTCTGAAAAGGGGTTTATTTAGTAGAGACCTTTAGATTCCAGTACGACCACGAATACGAGATTTGACTTCAAGTTTTTAGCAAAGTACTAAGAAGAGATATATCCCAGAAAGCTCCATTTTACTCTTTGTCAGCAACGAAGTTGATGCAGTTGTTTTGAACGATGATAGCTAAGCCTTTTCGTGTTTCCGAGAATACAAGATCACCTACTTTTCGAGGACTTGTTTTCGCTACTACGCCATTCTCACAAAAACTCGTTGGAAAATGAGGACGGCTATCTCGTTTCCCCGCCAAAATGACACTGGTTAACCCAAGCGCTCTTTCTCTATAATTGGAAAAAAATCGAACTCGAGAATCTAAAGGTCTAGTGTATGCCTGTGGTTCCACTTAATCATTTGGCATCATTCTGCACTGGCTTAACATTTTAAATTAAAACTGTTTTGCCTTGCAATATTGGTCCATTATAAAGAAGTCAGATGGTGAAAACTCTGAAGATAATCAACTGTGGTATATTGTCTAGATGGCCGGTTCACCAAATTCACAGAACTAGAATATAATTAAAAAAAACATTATTACGGCATTCAGTTGAGTGATTTACTTAATTATGACTGTCTAGAATTCCTGTTTCTTTGTCAGTAAGTCAAGAAGAATCACAGCCTTATATCTCTTATCATTCTCACCAGATGATTCCAAACAAGAAAAGAGGAAAAAGAAGAAGAAAAAGAAACGAAATGCATCTATTGTTGCCATTGAAGAAGATGACGACCATCAAGATTTCACAAGTGGCGCGAAGGATTTTCCACTCAGTGACTCGTCACTCAAGGAAAGTTCCAATTCAAATTCCGAGTGTAAATCCTCCAGTATAGGTCATACTCGCTCGTCGTCCTACCCGGGTAATATTACTGTAGTGTCAGAAGGATCAACAGTGAAAAGTTCGCGTGTGGATGGACAAGAAATAGTGTTTACTGAAATATCAAAATCTATCTCCTTGCCCGATAACTCTATTCCTGTGGAGAACATTACGGAAGGCAATCAAACAAAGAATAAAAATAACCTTTTTAATCTCGAGGAGTTCTTAGAAAACATTACAGTGGAACCTAGATATGATACTGTGGGGGAAGGTGTACAGGAAGCACCAGAGGGGGAGGACACGGGTAATTTTGTGTTTGGAACTGCGGATTTATTTCTCAAACAGCCAAATGTGAACCAGAAAGAGAAGTCATCACAGTCTCAAGAAAATAAACAGACGACATCTGTAGCGATATCAAATGGTTATGAGATATCTAGTGATGCTGTGGTTGTTGATCAAGAAAGTCAGTGGGATGGTAAAGAAACGGATTTGGTTCAAAACCACATTGATTCCGGGAATGAGAGTTTCGAGATAAACTTTTCAAGTACAGCAATGACACAGTATTCTAAAGATGGCGAAGAGAATTTGTCAGAGGGAAAGCAAAACAAGGATTTCAGTCATGTATATAGCTTAAAGGATGATGAAAACGAGGAATCAAATTTTTCAATCACGGAAATGCAAATTACTAACACTATTGAGAATACAACTGCTGATCATTACACAGAGTCACAGGACAGTAACCCAATAAATGCACAGGAAAACCAAGATTACATTGACATTCCTTCAGAGAACACAAGTCAACAGGAAAGAATAACAGAAAATGAAGAACTCTATGAAAACACCAGCAATGAACTGGATGATTTTGAATCATCAGCGAGCTCCGAATTACAACCCGGCTCAAATAATAGTAAGGTTGAGCCTGTTGTGTTGATGGACAGTGGAGAATGCCTTGTGCCTGTTACTGAAGGCGACATGACGTCAAAAACTGGTGCCCAGTCCACTTTTTATCTTGCTCCTGATGTCTCAGCGGAGAATGACCGGGATTCTCTATCAAGGTCGGTAGGACTGGCAAACATGATAATCGTGTGTTTAAAGCTTCGTGATTCTGGGAACCCTAAAACATACAGTACTGGACAGAAGTAATCCTAAGGAACGTGTCAGCAGAATGCGGATGGAACACGTTCTCTTTTAGGTTACTTCTGTCTAGTACTAGTTGGTCTGTGTATAGTGGTCTCCTATTTTTTCCTCAAATGTCTCGAAATGTCCAATGAAACAAAGAAATGGGATGCTTGTCGACACTATACCAACAATATACAGAAATATTGCATCGTTTGCCACGGGAAACGTGTATCTTCGACGTCATTCTTAGGGTCACAAAAACTCATCAAAAATAAACTGCAAGAGAAAAGACATGTTTCGGTATCAACCAAGTAACAATTTACATGAAAAATGTGGTTTTCTTGAGATTTTTTGAAGTTACGCCATAATGTTAGCAAAATATTCGTAAGCCTTATTGAAGATGAGAGCCAAACATGAGTTTGTTTTCTCGGAACGTTTTTGTTCGTTTTTCTTTAAAGGCTGGCAGGTAACCAGTGATTGTACATAGAGTATAAAATCAGACGGTAGCGGGCTTGAGACTTAGGCCGATAATTATAGCTGAACACTTTGAAAATTACAAGCGATGATGCTCGCGCTGTTGGTGAATGCAAAAATTGCGTTGAAACTGGAGAACGGCATACGGCAAACGTGAAAAATGGCGGGAAAACAACGTGTCGTATTTGCTGTAATCGTGATGCTTAGCTGTCTAACGAGGGTGGATAACGTTTAAAAATTTATCCACTTTTGAGCTAGCTTGAATTTCAGCCGTCTCCTTGGTTACGCACTCCGGCAAGAGAGACGGCTGAAATTCAGGCAAACTTTGAGCAACCGTAGGTCGTTCGTTACAAATTACAGGAACCTTTTAGGTCCCCAGATTAAAGTGAATTACAATATGGACTTTAAAACGCTACGCAAATTTGTTCATACATAATCCAACACAAAAAGTTGATTTTGTAGACTAGAAATTGACAAATAAAATTAAGACATAACAAACGAGGATAACTGTAAATTATGGCAAGGATGAAAACGGACCAACTTGTCAAAACTTGGAAAAAAAATTTAAAAAAAGACATCGAGTTCAGTGGGATTTGTGGCCATGATAGGGAAACAGATCTTCGAAAAACATCAGTAAATGATGACCGATATTGTTTTTTTCCCGTAGCACAAGCTGGTCGTATGTTGAAGATGCCGAAGAACTCTCCGAATACAGAGGTGATTCATTGTTGAACACCAGTGCAAAATCAGTTGCCATGGCATCAGATGCCTCTACTGTGGCTGCGCTGGCCGCTTGTTCCGATGCTCAAAGAGGAATGGATAACATGGCCAGGTATGCAGTTCAAAATCTAAGTTCTCCTCACCGAGCATCGTTCATTCTCTGAACGTTTGGGGAAGGGAAACTGGTTTTAACTCAAGGCGGTCTTAATCAGAACAAGCGTTTTCTTCTTTTTCATGGTACTTATCTAGCAGGTGTTTTCTCACGCATTTTCCATCGCGTTCTTATTGGGCAGTGCTGATGTTAACGTTGGCTGTGTTTGTCCAGACGTGCCTGTTTTGATAATTATAGGTTTGATCAAAAGAGTTTCATAGCTCTCTCCCTCTCTCTCCCCCTTTATTTTTTCTTTGAAGATCAACCAGCTAGTGAAATACTGAAAAACCACAGTGAACTTAACCGCGAGTATGACGATAATAGAAAATTTGATAGTTTCGTTTTTATTCATAGAAAACCGATGACTTGAAATCGCATTGGTCATGGTTATTAGTGGGTTAAGAAGTTGCATTGTTACAGAGCTGCTATTAATGAATATTTTGTGTGTGCTTTCTTAACAGTGGTAGATTTATCGTTATGCAAGAAACAACGGGAGACCAAGGTTTCAGTGTAAGTTGTTTTGTATTCATTGGTCGCATCGGGCACATTTCAAGTTACAGATAAGAATGAAGTGTGCACTCTGTTTGACTCAGTATTAGACCATGCTCCTCTAAAACTAACCTATGACCAGGCTCTATTTTAGCTGCCCTCTTATTTTCTCTCATTCAGTCGCTTACTTAAATCGCATTTCCCGCGGCAATGGGGAGCTTTAGCAATGACGAACGTCAAAAAAGCCGCAATAATGTTAATAACCAAAACAACAACTCTGCACGTGCATTACACTTTTTGGTACATTTCTTTGCTGTCACTGCACGACTGGGACGTGAATTTTTTTGTGGACGAATTTTTCTTTCTCTTTCTAAACTTGGGCGCGGTCTCCAAGAATTCAACTCCAGCAAATTTTACCTACATTTGACATTTAAAGCGAGTTGGAATAATCGCGACGACGTTTGAAAAAACGCGAATTCATTTAAATAGTGACGTTTTCGCTACCGTCGTTGTCGTCGTTGCTAAAGCTCTCTTATGGTTCACCAAGCGAAACCTGTGTGGTTATTAGGTTGATTACTCTGCTTTTAGACAGATTTTCTGGTGCGGTAAGTAAATTTTACACGACCGAAATGTGACGGTCTGCAGCCAGTGTATAGGCACCTGAGGCGATTGGTAATAGTTTCAGTGTTCGGGATATTTAGAACTTAGCTTAATCTATGAATGCTGAAAGCTTTTAATGGAAGAGATTGGCAGGAAATGTATATAGGCTACGTATATGCCACTCCCTAGTATTATATAGGATAGCTCGCACTTGACTCCTGTTGCTTAGTGGTAGAGCATCCGAACTAGTAATCAGAAGGTCTTAGGTTTGACTCCTGTTAGGAGAACTAGGATTTCATTTTTTCTGGATATGCCTGTGTTACTGACTAAAAAAATACATCTTTCACTTCATTTTGAAAACGAAAACTCATCCCCCTTTTAAGAGTGATAGTTGACTGTTGTTGAAGTTGGATTTCCCCAGCGAGAATGTTTGTTGTTGGAGGGAAATTGATTGTGCATTGATTCTGCTTTCACTTCTTACAGAATAACTACTCTAAGAGACATGACAGCATGAGCACGGGTAAGAGGTGTAAAATGGTCTGTCCTATTCATTTTAGATGAGTGTACGTTCAGTTCAGAAGAGACGACTTGTCTGTAAAGTTACATGAATGTATTTGTCGATACGATATCGCAATGTTTAAAATCAAATTCACGCGAAACAATTGTTTCTTTGCTTGACCTCTTTATTTTATTTCATTGCAGTGCCCACTTTTTCTACTGCGCATACGTTTGCGCATCTGGGGTGGTCCGAGATGTTGTTATTTCTTAAGGGCGGTGTATTCAAAAGTTTGTTTTGTGCTTTTTATGACTATGCGGCAAAATGAGATCTTAGCAACGGCTATTGAAATCCAAAAAGAAAATTGGGGTTAACCACGTATTTTTCAGAAATAATTGAGCTTCAATTTGGAAAAAAAATCTCCTGCGTTGAACATATGTACTGATTTCAAAGATTTTTAGAAATATTGTTGGTTAATTATGTCAGGAAAATGCGTGGTTACCCCCAATTTTCTTTTTGTATTCCAATATCCCTTGCTAAGATCTGCTTTTCCCACATAGTCAAAACTTGCAGGCCAGTGCGCGCAGTCAGTTCGTAAACGGAATGTACCAATTTGAAGGATACTTTTTATTCTAGTCATTCCAATTTCTTCAAAATAGCGCGTGCCAGTTTCGGAGTGGTTGTTTTTAAAAATTTTGCGGCACCATCGTTTCAAAGTGACTCAAAATGGGACCCATGTCCCTTACTGTATTAAAAGGAAAAGGCTTTCAACATCTTACACGCATCGACCTCATTTTTCCGCACAGGTGAACTAAAGCAAGCTATAGTCTCCATGATGTTGAGAAAAGATGAAATTGAAGAACAGAACAGGTGCGCGTTACTTACTGGTATTAAATGACGTTTAATATGATTCACTCTGCAGCAAAGGACATTTAATCCCTAGCTTGCAAGACTACGAGATTGATCAAAATGCCGCATAAACTTAATCCTAGGCAATTTTACTTGCAACTTCCCACGCGATTTTGTTACACCACTGCAAGGCAAGTTGCATGAAGTTACATTCATTCATTCGTTCGTTCGTTCAACGCCACACCTACGAATTTGGTTCCTGCGGGTAGTTCGCCGTTTCTGTAGAAGTTGAACGAGTTGAAATAATCGCGAAGTGGCACAAATCAAATTAAGTTTCATTTTTAAGTGACGCTTTCGTTAGCGTTGCCGTCGTCGTTACTTAAGTTTTCTTTTGTAATTTTCAGGAGTTTACAGAGTCAACTGGATGAAGTGCGCCAAAAGTTACAGCAACTTGACACCAAGAATGAACAACTTCGGAAAGAAATTAAACAACAAGAAAATTTCAACGCGGAGAAGATTGCTTCTCTTTCAAGGTATGATAGAAAGTTTTTATTTGCAAAGTGAAATTTTAGTTTGCTTTCTTTTGAGTCTTGTTATCCAGTTTTATTAGTTCGGGAATAATCAGTGTTTCATACAACAAGTATGTGATAAATTAAAGGGACGCTGTCCGACTCGTTGTCAGTGACGTGTTTCTTGTGGCTCTCATGGAAACAAATCTGGCCAATCACAACTTACCCAAGCAACACAGCAAGCCAATGAGAACTTTTAAGTAAAACATGCAACCGCTGCCTGTAACCGGCTCAAGGGCGGGAAAACATGTACCCGGTACAAAGCGTGGGAAAACATGTACCCGGTAAAAAAGCGCGAAAAAACGTGTAACCGATAGAAAGCGCGGGAAAACGTGCAACCGGTACAAAGCGCGGGACAACATGTAACCAGTGTTGAGCATGGGAAATTGTACGTAGGCCAATTCCCATCGAGGTCATTTTTTTTTTCTTTACCTCGTGTTGACCACGTTTCTTTACTAGGGGAATAGTCAGTATGAAATTAAGTGACTTCCTTCCAGCACTTAAATTTACACTGCAGAGTTAATGCTTCCCTGATTTCGCATTGTTGGTTTGGCTTCTGGTTAGTTGAAGAAGAGCGCTTTTGCTCTCTTTTGGAGTTCATTACACAAGATTTTTGAACTAATATCAAGCTCAGTAAACGCAGAGCCAACGCACACACATGTATTTTTTCGAAAGTCAGTCAGAAATTGCTTTTCTTTTATCAAATTGCAGAGAGAACGAACTGTTGAAGCACCAGCTGAAGAAATACGTGGGAGCAGTACAGGCGCTGAGGAGTGATCTGCAAGGCAGGTCATCTGAAGCAGCGGAAGGTGAGACGTCATTAACACTCTCCCCTGATCTAGCACCTAGGCGCTTTCTCCTTTCTTTTGCGTGGACTATCAATCTTGGCCGAGAGCGACTGTTATCGGGTGACATCAAACACGTCATTATTCAAGCTCAAGTGCTTGACGGATGAAGATATCGACTAAATGAGAGAACATTTGAACAACGTAAAGACGCAATAAGACTTAAACAGCGTTAAGGCCCGTTTAAACGGTCTCGACATCTGCTTCAACATGCGTTCAACACAGTTGTTGAACCAAGTGTCGGGGGCGTTTGAACAGGTTGTTCAACATTGTTGAAAGCGTAAAAAAAATGTTGAAAGTGTGTTGAATCAAATTTAAACTGGTTTAAACTTTCATTCAACATCGCTTCAACATTTCCTTTGTTCTTGAAAATGTTGAATGGCGTTGAAACCGTTTGAACACTCCGTTCATCCAACATTCGCCCAACATCCGTTCAACTTTTGTTGAACGAATGTTGGGCAAATGTTGAAACCGTTTCAACGGGCCTTTATGGATGGTTAGAGGGTCAGAATTTGACATAGCAGTACAATCTGAATCAAGCTTTTCAAATTGTTAGCTGTATTTGCTTCTCCGCTTCATTCACGTTTCGTTTTGTTTCTTTGTCTTGTAACAGTTTTGTCGGGGATTAGGCAGGATGATATTCTTCCTCCTCTCCCACCAGAACAAGCCACGGAACAAGCTCGACTAAGGTCTGTTAAACTGAGTTTTCTTCTCTTGCAACACTTAAATGAAATACTCAAGTGAACGTGTTTCGTTTTTCTTGTTTTGCAGCGAAGAGGCCGAAGAATATAAAAGGAAATTGATTCAGGTGAGGTCTTTGTTAAGGTTTCTAATGCGTTTCTTACGGCTAACCAAAACCATTCACACCAGCCACAAGTAACCGGTTCCAAGTTCTGGAAAACATGCCACCGGTGCGAACTGCGGCATAACACGTACGTAACCGGTCCCAATAACGAGAAATCGTGTAACCGGTGTCAGGCGCTGGAAATCGTGCAACCTGTATCAAGCGCCGGAAAACATGTAATCAGTTCCAAGGTCGTTCCAGGGGTGGGAAAGCATGTAACCGGTGTCCAGCGCGAGTAATCATGCAACCGGTGTCAAGCGCGGGAAACCGTTCAACCGATACCAAGCCGGCGCGGGAAAACATGTAACAAGTGTCAAGCGCTAGCAAACATGTAACCGGTACCAAGCGCGGAAAAAACATAAAATCAGTTCCAAAGGCGAGAAAACATGTAATCAGTGTCAAGCGCTAGCAAACATGTAACCGGTAACATGAAATCAGTCCCAAAAGCGAGAAATCATGTAACCGGCGTCAAGCGCTGGAAATCGTGCAACCGATACCAAGCGCGGGAAAACGTGAAATCAGTTCCAAGGTCGTTCCAAGGGCGGGAAAACATGTAACCGGTGTCAAGCGCGTGTAAACATGCAACCGGTGTCAAGCGCGGGAAACCGTGCAACCGGTACCAAGCGCGGGAAAACATGCAATCAGTTCCAAAGGCGGGAAAACATGTAACCACTGTCAAGCGCTAGCAAACATTTAACCGGTATCAAGCGCGGGAAAACATGCAACCAGTACCAAACGCGGACCGAAAACATGTAATCTGTTCCAAGCGTGGAAAATCATGTAGCGTATGCCAAGTGCGGGAAATTATGCAACCGGTACCAAGCGCGGGAAAACATGCAACCGGTGCCAAGCACGGGAAATCATTTTACAGGTGCCAAGTGCAGGAAAACAGATCGGGAAAACATATAACCGGTTCCGGCGGTGTCAACCGCGGGAAAACATGTACCCAGTGTTAAACGAGGGTGGATTTGAAATTAGAACAGTAATTGTTGTTTCTTCTTAGGTTGCCGATTTACATGGTGAACTCTTGGAATTCAACGAGAGACTTCATAGACAACTTAATTATTATCAGTATCAAGTGAGAAGATTGCGAGAGGAGCTCGTCCACCTCAGGGGACCGGTGAGAGCATTTTTCGTTTGTCTTGCTTGTTTGTTTATTTGTTTTTTCTTAGTTTAGTAACCAGTAACACCTCAGTTGACAGTTTAGTGCAGAGAGTTTTGCGTTCTTTTTCTACTTGGGTCAAGCAGTGTATTTTAATTTATGATAAGGCAACAGTATCGAAATTTAAAACAGTGTTCCTGCCAGTGCCAGAGTTCAGAGAATTGCATGTTGCGCACTATGACAACAAATTATTGAATAATGTCTAGCACCGGTTCGGAAGCTCCTGGCAACTTGGTAATTTGGTAATAAAATTTTAGGGAAAAAATTCGCCAAGCAAGGGAAACTGGCTTGCTTTTTTCTGTGTCGAGTCAAAGCCACTAACACAACGCAGTAACACACCCTAACACAGCAACAGCTGAAAAACCGATGGGGTCGCAAAATAGTTCACCCATACCATCCTTGATTCCTTGTATGTTATAAAGGGCTAAGTGTTAGTGAAACTATTTTTTGTCCTTTCTCCCTTATATTTATACTATTTTTTTTTTTTTGTAATGTATTATTCTCCCACATGGGAGAAACTAATAAATTGTACTGTATTGTATGTGGAGATGTGGAATAAATAAAATTTCGTAAATTTCGTAACGCAAACAACCCTTGTACGTAGTAGCGACCCTCGCTGTGTTTATTTTGCCAGCTTCCTGAAGACGCAGAGAGTCTGGACGATGAGACAAATATTTCGGACTTTGATCCCGCGGTGATGTCAGTCGGCACCAGACCTCTAGTGAATGTATGGATACCATCTGTGTTTTTGCGCGGTCGCTCGTCAAATGTACATCACGTGTATCAGGTGAGAAGCTTTGCTGTTCAGCGACCTGACCATGGTTCCCGCAATATAAGATATTTTACAATAACTGGCAAAATTTTCGCGCGCCGATTGGCGCAGACAGACAATAAGAGTGACGTCCGATGTAACGTGCGCGTTTTCTCAAAGGAAAATAAAGCCAATTCCGCTCGTACTTTTCCCGTGTTATTAAAAAAAAAATGGACGGCAGTTTTCTATGGTCTATACTCTTTTAGTATAAATCTACTAGTGTTCTATCACGAATGCCGTTCTCTGATTGGCTACGCTACTCGCTATCTATTCTGTGATAGATAGTGAGTAGCGATTTTCAACAAAATGGCGCCCGCTTCTTCGCGTTTTCGAACTGTCTGCGATGAGGAAATAGATAATTTACTTGTTTAGTTTTGAACGACTAGTAGATTTATACTAAAACAATTAGATTATTCGCTCTCGATTTCTATGCGTGATAGTTGATTCGGGCTTCGCCCTCATCAACTATCACGCGATAGAAATCTCGAGCTCATAATCTAATTGTTAAATAGATCATAGAAAACAGCTGTCGATTTGTAAACCGGAGCACCTCGGTCACGTCAGTCACGCGGCCACGCGCGAACCAAGAGCCGCACATCATTAAAACCGCCAAGAAAAACTAACCACGACGCCGCGTGAAAAAATTCTTTGTTACCCAGAGTACCCACAAGATACATTTACGTAAGTGTTAACGGAGCCAGTTGATTTTTTCCTTTTTTCTTGAACTTGCTGTGTTTATTCTTCAGGTATACGTGAGAATAAAGGATGACGAGTGGAACATTTATCGAAGATACTCACAGTTTTCTGAGATGCACAAAAAAGTGAGTCTGCTGTCGTCTTTGTTTTTAGTCAATAGAGGTTTTGCTTTGGGATTTTATGGTGCAATTTTGCCTTCCTCTACGGTGTTTTTTCCATTACACGGTACCGTATCCGGCCAAGATTTCCAGTTGTTTCCGCGGGGGAAACCTTGACATAGAATAAAACAGCGATGGTTTGACATCTTATGCGCATTCTACCCGTGTGTTTAGTGTGTATTAAAACTGAAGTAAACCGATCTTGATCTTGGCATTGCAAAGTAGTTTGTCACACGACCAAGCAGTTTTATAGATCGTTCTTATCCCTTACGTTTCAGTGCTGCGAGGACCTTGAAGTCCGCGCAATTTATCGTCACCTGATTAAAGTAATTCTAACTTTCATAATTGTTGTTTTTCCTGTAGTTGCGTCGCAAGTTCCCTGTGGCAGATAGCTTTAAATTTCCTCCCAAGAAGACACTGGGCAACAAAGTAAGTTTAAACTCACCCTTGTGAACAAGCTCGTGGCTTGCTATCTTGTCGACGAAAATAATGATGTAACCTCGATTCGCTCTCTCCTCTCTTCGTTCTGTTGCCCATTCGGGTGTGGGCTTCTTCTCTCGGGGTAGCCATGCGGTCTTTGCGAAGGACGTCATCGGTGACGTCATGGATACGCACCACCAAAACCGAGTCAGCGGAAAGGGAACCCCTGGGGACTAGCTGGAGAACCTGTTTACAGTTAGTCCAGTCTTCAGATGGTTGAAGAATGAAGCAGTGTTCATAGTTTGGGGATCCCGGTAACATATCAACCGGCGTTTTAATCCTACTTTTCAGGATTTCTGTGAGATGCTAGTCCTTCGGAGGATCACTACCCCCAAGACTCCTTGTCTAAGGAGTTTTTTACAATAACTGTTCAAATTCTCGCGCGCTGATTAGTTCGTAGCTATTGTCTGTAAGAGTGCAGACATAAAAATGACGTCAGATGTAACGTGATTTTTGGACATTTTATGACGTCATTTTATGGTCTATTTAACAATTATTCCACGAGCGCGCGTTGGATATGAGATGATAGATAGCCAACGAGGCGCGTAGCGCCGAGTTGGCTATAATCATCTCATATCCAACAAGCGCAAGTGGAATAATTGTTTTATTAAAAACAACCGAGAAATATTGCTAGATCTTACTGATTTCGCTGTGCAAGAACGACCAGAAGGCAATTTAATGGTCGCCATTTCTCGGCCATGGTATAATTGCTCATATACCATGGCCGCTAAGCCAATCAAATCCCTCGAATTGCATTATACAATGATGCAGTTTTTAATAAAAGAGTATAGACCATAGAAAACTGTCGTCGATTTGTTGAGTACAGGAGAATAGTTAGGGATGGAAAATGTGGTTCTTTCTTTAATTCTTTCTTTCTTTCTTTCTTTCGTTATTTATTTGTTTGTTTATTTATTTATTTGTTTATTTATTTATTTATTTATTTATTTATTTATTTTAAATGACTTTATTTTGTAGGATATCAAGTTTGTGGAAGATCGTAGGAGACTCTTACAGGATTACTTACGCAGAGTAGTGAATTTATACGTGACAACAGATCGCCAACTGCGCGACAACACCACAAAATCAGCCTTACTACAGATCATTCCTTTCTTTGCGTAAGTGGCAAGATTAAATCCTGCGAAATCGCGCGGAATATCGCCTGATGCTTGGCTAAAATCAGGGGATATTCCGCAAGATTGAGCAAGATAATTATTTTATTATTCAATACCTTGATAAAAAGAAAAGCACAGTTTTATTGCAGAAAAGCTGGAGACGATCTTTATTTTGCCATTTTTCTCCCCGACACACGAAATTACTTATATCGCAAGATATATGTTATGTACGGACGACGAAAATCGAGTGCACCATAGGCAGTGTCACAATGTGTTGAATAATGAATTTTATTCTCCTTTATTCCGAATGTGACGACGGGTTTTTCCTCGTGGCGACGGAGTTTTCCTTGCTGGAGCGCACAGGAGAGACAAATTGAACTTCAACGGCGACTTGACAATAACGGGGGGAATTAGCTTGAGAGCACTCGCTCGCTAGCAAGACAGAGCTCGTCACAACTCTTAGGTACAGGGATCTAGCCAACTGGAACTCGACGAACAGCAGAGAATAGACAATCTTCTTCAATCCAGCATAGGTTTATTCAGCACTGCGTTTCTAACCTCGATGTAAACAGGACGTTATCTTAAATGTAACCGCGATGTAACCGATTTACAATTGTACGCCTAGTGCTTATATACTTACTGATTACAAAAGGTTAAAGTACTTTCTTTTGTTCAAGACGCTTGCGTGTTGTAATCGCACGAGGGTACAACAGACAAAGTCACTTACGAATATATTATTTTCACGTGCGTGTAATTGTTGAGAGTTCCTTATAAGGAGAGTACTTTTCCGGACTATATCCGTAACAAAGGAAACTGAACTTTGACTGCGGAAACTAAGCATACATCAAAAGAATTGCTGACTCGTAAGATTATAGCACAAAGGTTAAGACCTCGCGTGATCGAGCAAAGTACATGAGCCACGTACAATGAACTCTTACACGTGTACAAGCCACCTGTTGAACTAGAATAAATTAAAATAAGAACTCTTTGTTTGAAAACCCTATGCTGGTTTGAAATGAAAACGAATGATTATAAGCGAAAGTACATAAGATAAACAGCTAAAAATGAAGCAGCAAAACCGAAAAACAAGTAAAATATCGAACGATGACACACAAATCACTACGGTTGTCAATACAACCGAGAATGTTCACTTCTTGTATCCAGATATAAGTTGATTAAATATTCTATTCAAAATCTCAAAGCTATTGTAACCACCTGATTATGTATTCTATTCCAAATGCAAAGCTATTGAAACGCGCTTGCTAAACGTATTAAAGTGAAACGCGAAATCTCTCGTAACATCCGTCCTTCCTTAAATCGAGGCGTCCTCGCCGAGCAAAATAAGTAACAATTAAGTTATTCTCTAAAAGCGAACAAATGAATGGCAATTCGAGTAAATATGAATGGCTTAATACTTAGCATGGCTAAATATGGTTTGTTTTTACGCGTGCTGAAAGATCCAATAGTACAATTCGTTATTCAGTAACGAGAGCATCACAACTATAGCAACTACAGTAAGCTATTGATTTTCTCTCCTAACATATCTCCCTCCTTAAATCTCGACGTCCTCGTCGAGCAAAAATAAGTAACACAAGGTACTTCCCTTTGTACGTTTTTCTACGCATTTCTTCTTATGTGACGCATAATGGTCTAAATAATTCTTAATCTTTGTGGCGAACTTTTTCTGCATCTCTGACAGGAGAGCGAGTAATGAAAATAATACGTGGTATAACATTTCTGAAAGAAACTATGATTCTCTGATAAATAGGCTACCTTACAAGGGTATTTATCCTCTCACTACATCGAACAGCTATCTTTTATAACTGGTACATGTCCATTGTTTATACGTTCAACGTTGGGCTTGGTTTTATCTTTAACTCATCTTTGGGCAAATCCTGAGCAACGGTTATCAGGCGTTCATGGACCAAGTCTCTGAGGGTAGTCTCTTCCTGTATTCTAACACCGTCTGGAACTGCATATTCGGAATCGTTGAAGGTGTCTACGGCGGTTTGTTTATTCTTTAACGGTACTCTGCAGGATTTCGGGGCATCGAGATTATCTCGTGTAACTTTATAAGGTTCGTTGTGGTTGAGTGGGTCAATTGTGTGGACTGATACACCTGCGTTACCTCGTTCAGCGTTTTCATTTATGACATCGTGAAAAACACAGGATTTTCGGGCCGTCTGGACAGCGGGCTTGTCGCTTTCCTGCATAACTGTAGGGGATGCTGTTAATAGGTACAAAACGAAACAGACCCATATCAGGAGGGAGTAATGAGATACTCTCTTATTTCCGTTTTGGCTTTCCTGGAATCCGTTTGGACTATGCATCTTGGGGCGAAGCTCTAGGTCAACTTTTGTGGAGGTCTGTCTTCCTACAGAGGTTGTCGGAGAAAAGAAGGTTCCTAGAACAGGCAAACTTGACGTGCGCTTTCGAGTCTTCTTGTCGGCTTTGGATCTTTTAAAGGTGAGGTTGTTGTTGTCTAGGTCAATCAAGGCTCGGTTCTGCTGTAAAAAATCTCGGCCAAGGATAGCATCATAGGCAAGGTTCTGCATGACGTGAAAATCACAGACAAACTCACGTCCATTCAGCTCGATAGGTACGGTAATCTTTCCTAATACTGGAACACGCTCTCCATTGACTGTCTGGATAGACGGTAGGATGCCATCTGTCATCTTAGGCGAAAACGAGCCATAAATCTTCTGGAGAAACTTTTCGTCTATTACTGATAAACACGCACCAGTGTCCACGAGTAACTGAACTGCTTCACCTGCAATTACACCGCTGATGGTCAGATCACTGGAATGGAGGCTTGCATCTGAGTGAGGCAATCTTTTCTGTACTTTCCCTGGACTACTTCTTGTTGCTGTGCTGACCCACACCTGTTCGGCTAAACTGTCACCTCGCTGTGACATCTCTTTGTTGGGAGTGCAATCTTGGACTTGTAAGGCTTCTGCGTTTAAACTACCTTGATCTAGGTCAGAGGAGATCTCGTCTACGCAATCTTCCACCTCGGTACCAATGGGCTGTGCTGTAGTGGCGTTTGGAATATTAACGATCTGTGGGCTCAGCGTTTTGTCTTCAGTTGCCGTTGTAGGCTGCGACTGTTTTATTGCGCGTAGGAATAAGTCAAATGCTGGCTTGAATTCCACAGGGATATTTGAAGCATCGGATCCTGGGTCTGTTACTGGCTCAGGGGTAGCTTGATTGTTGTTCGGTGCTGGAAACTTTTCACTTGCCACTGTTGCTGAAGGTTTGGCCGGTTGCGGTTTCCGGTTGCTAGGCGACATTACCGCGTGCTGTGTTGCGACCTTCTCATGCAAATTTGTTGGACAACGAACCATCCTTTGTCTGCGGCTCGGTTTTATTGCAGAAATCACGTTATTTTCACGGTGAAGCGGCGTGGATCTCCGAGCGAAATACATCTGTTCAGAGTTGTTTGGCGTTAAGTGGCCTACAAACTCCTCATCGTACAGGTCATCATCAAGGACTGCCAAACGCTGTTCTCGTCGATTGGTTTGAGAATAATTTCTATAATTATCCCTTGGTTGATTATAATTCGAATTTGGCCTGTGCGACTGTTGTGGTTGTTGTGGTGTTACTTGTGTAGCACGATTTCTTCGTTCGGGACAACTAGTTTGTAAATGGCCGACTCTTCCACAAGTAAAACACACTGGACGACCATCGCGAGTTCTCTCTCTGGTTGGATCGCTTCTTGTGGCTTGTTGTCGTCTCGCCAATCCGGTTATTCTCGCATCTACGCGTCGGTCTAAGTCCTGAATCAAATTTATCAGCTTGTCCTCCATCTTTTCCACCGTTTCAAGCAGGTTACGCTGGTCAACGGAGGTGTAATCATCTATGGCAGCAATATTTGTGGTCCTTGTTGCAGGAAAAATTCCAAGTTTTTCGGACAGGGCCTCGATTTTGGCGAGAGCGGCATTGTTTTGTTCGATCAATTTTCTACTATCCGCGGTTGTATTTGTTGGGATTAAACTGGCGCTTGGAGAACTGAGGGAAGCTGTTTGTTGAACAAGACGAGTAATGTCTTCTTCGCGTCTTTGTGATAGGGCTTGTTGGATCGAATACAAAAGTCGCGCGGCATCTTCCGCTTCAGCATATGTTTTTGGTTCTTTCTTTAAAACCTCGGCCTGAATATCCGGCCGTAATCCTTGAACTAGGTAGCTGAGCTTGTCTTCATCTCGGAGATCCAAACAGCTAAACTTTTCGTTGAGGTCCGCTAGGAACTTTTCGATTGTTTCAGTGGCTCCTTGTCGTCTTACAGAAAGGGCTTGCCTGAGGCGAAGAGAACGATGGGCCGGGGCAAATCGTTCTTTCAAGGCATCTCGTAGATCCGTGTAAGAGCCTTGTATGACGCTTGGCAAATTGTAATAGAAGGATTCTGCGGGTCCTGATAAATGGAGAGCTAACTGAATAGCCGCTTGTGGACTGTCATCTCTGAGTCTTTTTGTTGCCAAATACAGGGCGAATCGTTGAAGCCAACGATCCACATTTTCGTTTTCATATCCATGGAAAATCGCAGGTTTCACCGGAGTGGGCTCTGAGGAGTGAACTGCGTCTTTCAACTGCTCACACAAACGCTGAATTGCCTGCGCTGGTAAATCTGATACTCCTCCCGTCGCCATTCTGGATGCGCAGTTGTTTAAGGCGTTGCTGTCTTCAGGAGTTTCACTGCTTGAACTGGTAACTTCTTCTTCACTGACGCTAAATTCGGAAGATGAGTCACTACTGCTATCTCCGTCGCTTGATTCTCGGCGGTGAACTAATTTCACCAAATCTGCGGGTGAATTGATAACAGGGGGCTGTGAAGGCCTTGGTCTTTGTTGATTCTGCTCGCTCTCTCTTGGTTCTTCTAAATCGTCAGAATCGGAAATGTTCTCTACTTGTAATGCGATGCGGGCCGGACCGGCCTGTTGGGGCGTTCTGTATACAAAGGACTGTAAATCTGCGGGATCAAATTCGGGCGAATCTGGCGGATTCGTTGGACTTGCGGTTTCTCGTACACTTGGGTAGACCAAGGATTCGCTGCTTGAATCAAGGCTGATATCAAGAGGTTCGCGTGTAGTAACGTCTGCTTGACCAAGCGTGGAAAAGGCTGTGGAGCTTCGAGGATGTGGTACGGTTCTATAATTCAATACACTGGGACACACGCTGTCTTCTGGTAACTCGTTGTCGCTGGGAGATACTTGAAAAGGTAACTCTTCGAACAAGGCACTGATCTCCTCTTGTGATAAATCAACTTGAACGTAACTGTTCACTTTAACCTTAGGCGTACTTGAATGATATATATTACTTCTTAAATTATATCTAGGCAATGTTTTTCGTATAACTTTCTTCACTGACTTCATAGGATTACAAATGGCATAAATATTACTCACGGTACTTGAACGGCGCTTGTAATCTTGTTCGGCGTTCAAGGGGTTACATCGCTTGCTGTCCTGTTCGACTGGAACTTGGCGTTTTCGTTTCTTCTTCGGCGGCTTCGCGACGATCCAGTTAGCCCCACTCTTCTCCACCTACTGTGACGACGGGTTTTTCCTCGTGGCGACGGAGTTTTCCTTGCTGGAGCGCACAGGAGAGACAAATTGAACTTCAACGGCGACTTGACAATAACGGGGGGAATTAGCTTGAGAGCACTCGCTCGCTAGCAAGACAGAGCTCGTCACAACTCTTAGGTACAGGGATCTAGCCAACTGGAACTCGACGAACAGCAGAGAATAGACAATCTTCTTCAATCCAGCATAGGTTTATTCAGCACTGCGTTTCTAACCTCGATGTAAACAGGACGTTATCTTAAATGTAACCGCGATGTAACCGATTTACAATTGTACGCCTAGTGCTTATATACTTACTGATTACAAAAGGTTAAAGTACTTTCTTTTGTTCAAGACGCTTGCGTGTTGTAATCGCACGAGGGTACAACAGACAAAGTCACTTACGAATATATTATTTTCACGTGCGTGTAATTGTTGAGAGTTCCTTATAAGGAGAGTACTTTTCCGGACTATATCCGTAACAAAGGAAACTGAACTTTGACTGCGGAAACTAAGCATACATCAAAAGAATTGCTGACTCGTAAGATTATAGCACAAAGGTTAAGACCTCGCGTGATCGAGCAAAGTACATGAGCCACGTACAATGAACTCTTACACGTGTACAAGCCACCTGTTGAACTAGAATAAATTAAAATAAGAACTCTTTGTTTGAAAACCCTATGCTGGTTTGAAATGAAAACGAATGATTATAAGCGAAAGTACATAAGATAAACAGCTAAAAATGAAGCAGCAAAACCGAAAAACAAGTAAAATATCGAACGATGACACACAAATCACTACGGTTGTCAATACAACCGAGAATGTTCACTTCTTGTATCCAGATATAAGTTGATTAAATATTCTATTCAAAATCTCAAAGCTATTGTAACCACCTGATTATGTATTCTATTCCAAATGCAAAGCTATTGAAACGCGCTTGCTAAACGTATTAAAGTGAAACGCGAAATCTCTCGTAACATCCGTCCTTCCTTAAATCGAGGCGTCCTCGCCGAGCAAAATAAGTAACAATTAAGTTATTCTCTAAAAGCGAACAAATGAATGGCAATTCGAGTAAATATGAATGGCTTAATACTTAGCATGGCTAAATATGGTTTGTTTTTACGCGTGCTGAAAGATCCAATAGTACAATTCGTTATTCAGTAACGAGAGCATCACAACTATAGCAACTACAGTAAGCTATTGATTTTCTCTCCTAACACGAATGTGACCCTCTTAATCTCAAAATTAATCTGGAACCAAATAATGTTGTCTTTTTCTCTTATTATTTTAGGGAACCGTTCCCTCAGGAAAAGACGAAGAAGGAGTCATCTTCTAGACGGAAACGTTCACTAAATTATACTGGTCTGTGAACAAGATTGGAGGGCTGATCACCACTGGTTGACAGAAGTTCTCGTTGAAATTGCAGTCCATATTCTTGCACACAGTTCATAAGAATTAACAAATTAATTACCTGCTCTTTTGAACGTCTTCTAAAAGGGATTTAATTTTTTGTCATAGTAACCACCAACCAATCACACGAAGACAGGCAAAAGGAAAGGGAGATTTACGGAAAAATAATAGTATGTACATTATTTCATAATTTGTTTTACGGGTAAGTGAAAATCACTTTACAGACACGCTTGTTTTAAGGTCATTCCCCTAAAATAGAATCTACACTCTGATTTTTTCCAAACTTTGCCCATGTGTGGTTCACTATATGTAAACTGCGAAAATGAAATAAAAAGAGGGGGTCACCATGCTTCTTCTTAAGCAACGAAGAATTGAAATATGGTAATTTCTGCATGTTTGGACAAACTGACTATAATAGAACATTTGCCAAAAACAGGAATTATTTTCTGAAGAGAACAGTCAACGGCTCATTTCATAGAATTTTTTCCCTGTTCATAAATCATTTTCAATGAGAAATATGTTTGAAAACTATTCCTAACCAGTACTACTGAGATATTCAACAAAATAATCTAATTCGTTACCTGTGAAGGTAGGCCAAAATGTCCATTGGCTAGATTTTAGCGCAAAATTTGATATTTCTAACACTAGGATTATCCTTAAATTTTCACGGTAGCTGGCAAACGATATTGTGGTTAGAAATCTGAAAAGAGAAAATAGGTTCACCGGGTTGGTTTTGCAGATATTTCACAAAGCAGTGGTAAATCGAGCTTCCAAACTGGTTTCTCCGCGAAGGGACTGGGGCGAGTCTTATGAAAACACCTTTATTTCCGCGCGAAATGCATATTAAGAATTTTGTCGTTAGATGCAAGTCAGATTGAGTGATACTCAGTAGTTAGCTAGAAATGAGCGTAAACGTTTTTATTTTGCCATTGTGCGCAGTAGAGTTGCGCACTGCAAAACAGGGGAATGACCTCAAGCTGTTTGGCTAGTTTATAAAAGTGCTTTTAATTACTTTTTCAAGACAACATTTTTATTTTACAAGCCAAGATTTTTATAAAAGTTATTTTAAATGTTAATGTCCAAGCTTGTTTCAGGGTTTTTTGATACTAAGTATTTTCGCGATTTAATGAAAAAAAATTACTAAAGACCCACAGGGTTTTAAAGTTTAAAATACGTTGGTTAATCCGAGCGTAAATGAAGGCAATGTAAATATTAAATTTAAGGAGAGTAACTCACGAAGTGTCTTGCATCACACAGAAGGTGCCTTAAGCACTTTCAATTTTCGGAATTAAAATTGTTAAGTCGTTTTAAAAATAATATATAAGTATTCCTAATGCTATAATTCACTTTCGTAAAGTATGTCGTAAGAATGGACCAAAATTAATACTTGGCTGCGAGGCTTGGTGGAGTAGAACAGCAGAAGTAAACCATTCCCAAGTTGCTGTGAACCTCATTATATAAGCGAGGCTAAGTACAAAGTTTTTCATACTAAAATTGGTGCTACTTATACTGTTACGCAATCAGTCGACACCATCGCCTGATGAAGACCAGCAGTATAGCAGTCGAAACGTCGCAATCCACATCTATGTGACTCAATCGTGAGACAAAGGATTACACTTAGCTATCAAAATTGGTTTTGTTCGCATATGAATGAAAAATTATTTTCGTAATAAAAGCATTGCACTTAGCATCGCTTTCATATTGAGGTTCAGAGCAACTCGGAAATGGCCTATATAAGCCTCGTAGCCAAGCTAGAATTTTTATACATAATCATCCAAAATATTTATTTTCTAAGAAGGAACTTGTTGTGAGGCAACAGTTTTGCGACGTTTATATTAGAGAGCAGTTTTTGGTGTGGTTATGAATTGTTGCAAACTAGTAGTTCCTAATAGAGAGTTTTTCAATTAAGTGTTGAAGGTAATTCGCGTTTCTTTGGTTTTGCTAACTACGCTTTGTGATGGTTAACAAAAACTCGTTCCACTTGCTCAGCCAATGAGAAACAACCATAACCACTCATGACTTGTCTCGCACGCGTTTTCCCGCGCTTTGTGCCGGTTACATGTATTTGCTTCGAGTTGTGATTGGTTCATTTTGTGTTTTCTTCCGATCTGACTTGTCATAGTGATTGCTTTGCGTTTGGTTTTACGACACTCGATTGAAACAATGTTCTGGTAATGACTGTCAAGGAACCAATTTCACAATTTCCAGAGAGCTAGCTAGCCAGCGTAACTGTCAGTATAATTCGAGGGATTGGTAAAGCGCAAACTAGACGCAGGAAAATAAATAACCGTTAACAAGCGCGGCTAAACGCGATTGGTTGATTGGTTTTGGTTTCTCTCCTGATTGGTTGAAAAAACAGCATGTTTATTCTGATTGGTTAAAGCACGTTGCAAAAGTTTTGAGCGAATCAGAGTTTCGCAAAGGCAAACACGTGTTCATGTTCAACAAAACTGTTCTACATCTTGATAAAAAAATGTCAGTGACAGAAGTTTTTTGCAAACTTCCAATTTAATTCATTTAATAAACAAATTGTTTCTGAAATGCTGTTTCCGTTTTTACAGTACTTTAGTGGTCCGTTCCCTCCTTTGCCTTCTACCTACTTTTTGACATTTGGTTTCATCACTTTTCTTGATTTCTTTGTTCTCGCCCTGAAAATTCACCCACGAGAAGTAAACGTAATTAAATTAAAGAATCACTCGATTACCGTAGTTTATGAAGTATATGCACTCAGTTGCCGAAAAACGATTCTTAACAGTTCTAAATCCCGCGATAAACGCCCAGGTTTGTACGCTAATGATGTGCATTGCTCATTTTAATAGCATTCCGCTAGCTCTAATCTTCGCCTAAACACAAGTAATTCTGTCAAAAATGGGGTTGAAATGACAATGGCAAATAACTCTGTCAGTCATGTCGTTGTTGCCTACAGACCAGCAGTTATTTTTTTGACGTACGTCGAGAGTGACTCACGCTTGCCTCCGCTCGCCTGAAAAAGTCAAAAAAAAAAAATTTATAACGCCTGTTCTGCAGACTATGTCGTTGTCATCTACGCCGAGATGATAACACTTGATCAGAGGAGAATAAAGTAAAAGGAAATAGCCCATACTCGTATTCTCGTTATTCAACTGAGTCTAGCTTGCCATGGAGGCTCTTGCGGGGAAACATGTTGAAAAATATTTCCATGTGCAAATATTCCCCGCCTTAAGTCTCCATTGCAAACTATTTCCAGTCCAGAGCCCACATTACCCTTCTCCAGCGGTTGCTTTCTGGATAAAGGTAGGTACCTCATATATGGTAATTATTATGTCCCCGATTTTTATTTTTGGTAAGTATCTCCCCGAATTCTTTTTAAAATCATTATGTCCGATATGTCCCCATTTTAAAAAGAATTCGGGGACATATTAAGGACGGTGCCTACTATTGTTACTGCGCATACGTTCTGCGCATCGCGAGATACTCGGGTTTCCTATGGGTGGTGCCTACTAATACAGGGATATTTTTGCGCGGTTTAAAACTATGCGAAGAAAGCAGAACTTAGCAAATGCTTTTGGTATCTCAAAGGAAAATTGGGGGTAACCATGCATTTTTCAGAGATAATTAAGCTTCAATTTAGGAAAAAATCCCATACATTGCTTTATATTTTGGCGTTTTTTAGAGATATTACTGCTTAATTATCTCTGAAAAATGCATGGTTACCCCCAATTTTCTTTTTGGATTCCAATAGGCCTTGCTAAGATCTGCTTTTCCCGCATAGTTATAAACCGCACAAAAATACTTCGGTATTAGGAGGCACCGTCCTTAACCAAAAATAATAATCGGGGACATAATAATTACCATATATGATGCACCCATTTGGAGAAGGACGACGCGGGCTCTGGAAACGCATCTCGTTTCCAGGGCTTTTCCTAATTTACAAGAAAAAGGCTCTGGCTAGGAACAAAAGAAAGAAAAAGAAATGGAAAAGAAAAAGGGTCGCATTTTTAATGGCTTTACCCCTGTATCCGCTTTTGCTTGTAACCACGTGCGAGCTAAATTTCATTGCGTAAGAAGGGTAAACTAACGTGAAGCACTTAACGGTAAACAGCAAGAGGGTGGAATTCATTACATTACATTACCAACTATACCAACGTGATCAGGTTTAATTTTGTGAATCACCCCTCGCGTTCTTTCATTTTTTTTTTCACGGTTACTTGTAATTTTTAAGAAGCTTTGAAAGTTTTTGTTGCTTGCCTTTAATCTCCCTCAGTTGCTATCCAGCCATCCATTTTGTTCTGTTTCGAAGTTATAAATACCTGTTTTGTTTTTTTGTCAATTTACATGTTGGATTAAATTCACGAAGTGCTTAATTAAAATTAAATTGTTGTGGAAAATTGGAGTTATTTCTAGAAAATTCATCGTCCATATGGTTCAGTGGGTTTGTAAATTCAGACAATGTTCTGAGAAAATTCAATTTTCTTGACCCTAGCTTAAATGCGAACAGTATTCCCAAATTTTTTTACATTTGAAATATCTCACAAAACATTCTCTGGTTTTGTGGCTCGCTTCTTACCGAACAATATTTATTTATCAGTTACACGTTGGCAAGACCGGTGTTGAAGAAAAAGTTAAGCTAAAAATATCGGATCGTCACAAATGGGAAGTTAGAATAAATAAATAAGCAGAAAGATACGGTATGTTTATTTGTAGCAAGTAAGCCTCGTTGCTTTATTTTTCAAGGCACGATAAATCAAGCTACGTTCTCCGATTTAATTTCCTATTTTCGCCAATTGAAGAGCGCTGACAGAGCCTATGAATATTATGTGCTTTCATTTAATTATTGTATAAACAGCTTTCAAAGGTAATTACACTTCGCTGACGTTAGCAATTATTGACAAGTTAGCAATTATTTTTTTTCCTCAAGGGTTTGCGTGTGTGTCAGGGGGGAAGGGTGTAGATTCTCCACGGAAAGGGTGACAAAGTGCCACCACAACTCGCCAAATGCTTTTTTGATACCGTTCTTTAAGACTGACCTTAAACATCCACACTATTTCATGTCATGACTACGTAAGTCTGTTTTCCATTGGTGTACTAACTGAATCGAAAAGTAACCTAATTCATGCCTAAAACGAAAACAATCTCCTTACCAATTATCATCAAAATTCAAAGGAAGATGTGAATTCATGAAGCTGATATAGCGAGGAGCCCTAGCGGAAGGTTCTCCACTTTCGAATTGAAATGCAGGGAACCTCCACCAGAAGGTTCCAACTCTTAACCGTCTACATTGATAGCAACCTTTACCAAAATATAACCCATTTTTTTATATTTCCAAGATATGCCAAGAGAAAAAAGAAATATCCCCTTCGCACGTTGCTAGTAGAGCAGGACTACTGATTCATACTAATCTAACGTGATGATTTCTGTCTGCTAAATTTTTGCTACCCTTTCCAGTACTTTGATTTAATGGCTTTCCTTTCGATTCACATTCTAGTTCTTTTATCCTTCAAAATACTAAAATTGTAAATATCTCTAAGGAAAGTAATAAAGGCACCCCCTTCTGGGCACATCGTCTGTGGAAAGCTCACTGCACGAAGTACAGTACACCCCCCCCCCCCCCACCCTCCCTGGATTTTAATTAAAATAACACTCGCTGCTTCAGCATGGCTTTACTCTTTCGTATCGTTGAAGTACTTACTCACGTTTCCACTTTTACAAAAAAGAGGCCAACGCAATACTAGAGTGGGCGAAAAATTACATAGGTAAACGTCATGAAGACCTCAAAATGACTTAACCCACGGTCTGAAAAATAAGGACCAATGGTTGTTCATTTCAGTATTTCATTAAAACGTTCTTGTTTAATTTTGCATGCGTCAAAAGGTTTTGGAATTTCCATAATCTGTCATATGGTCATGTTCTCTATGCATGTTTAGCTGAAGATACCCGTTGCCTACACGATCGCGTTTTGTGAAAGTTATCATGCGTAGCATATATATTGACAAGTGAGATGTAATACATGTAGTAAGTACACTGTAAGCTAATACCATTACTAATTTATTATTTCTAGAGCATTTTATACTAAGGCAAGCACTTAACCATCAGAATACTAGCTGCGCCCTATTTGACCGAACGGTAAGTATTATAGTTCATTTTCTTCCGTTTTTTTTCTCGATATTACTAGAACTGGCCAAGGCTAGATCGCATTTAATTTATGATCTTGATCAAAGGGCGGCAATGGTAGGGTTTCAAGCCATTGATGGTAGATTGTCAGTGATAGCTATTTGTTTATGGTAGATTTCCAGTCTGATATAGGCAGTTTATTTCTGATTAATGCCAACAATTTATAAATAGCGGACTAGTTAATTCTTTTCAGTAGTGCAAATCCAAAAATCACCATTTTGGAGCTCATTCAGTTGTTAATTGTTTATCACTGCATGGGGGTAAAAAGTACCGCATTCGCTCAGGAAGGTTTCGCCGGCAATGTCATGTAGGCTTTTCTAGGATTACCCAAGTAAAAGTGAAAAGAAACGGTCCAACAAAAACACGTAACGTCCATTACTCTACATTTGAAGGCAACCAAGATTTGAATTGATCAAAGGTGAAATTCACTTTGATTTATTTTCTTTATGGCAGAAATATCATGCTTTTGAAGATCATCTTCCTTTTTGTGACGTTCTCAGCGTCGTCCCTGGCTCTAGGTGAGTTAAATTCCGTCAAATGAAAAATTTTAAATGAAAAAATGGTGTATCTCTAACATGTAGATGTGTTACAATCTACATCACGCGTGACCAGTATGTTTGAAATTTGCGAACCGAGTTTGGAAATTTACATGTCAGTTTTGAACATCGCCAGCAGGATTTCAGAGTTCGCGTAGAAATTTCCCTAGTTTATTGACGGTATAAAGCTATGACTTTTTTTTTCATTACAGCATTAAGTATTAAAAAAAAAATTGCATGTTTCCCAAGTATATCGATTTTTTTTTCTTTTTCAGTTAATGCGTCTTATTCGGAAAGATTTCCAGAGAAATCTTCAAATGAGGGACATTACAAAGAAGAACTCGAATGTTCGTTTCATTCTCGGAAATTCTTTTCATGCTTGACATAGACTGCCTGTAACTCCCGTTAAGTTCTATCCAAAACCTTCACATCCTGAGTGGCTTGAGCCCCATTAACCTTGCTTGAGTACTTCAAGTACTCAAGCAAGGTTAATGGGGCTCAAGCGGCGCTTATAACTATTGAGATGTACAGTCGACTCCCGATAACTCGAACCCTCGCTAACTCGAACCTCGCGCTAACTCGAACAAAAATCGATTTCCCCTGGATATCCATCATATATTTACACTATGTTTGATCCCTGAGAGACGGAAATCCATATAAAGGCCAACTTCTCTAAAACGGACACCTCTATAATGCGAACACTTATTCCTGTCCCCTTGGTGTCCGTAATAAACAGGTTCGACTGTCTAATCTTCTCCTGCTGTTCTGTTTTGTTTTGTTTCATGTTACGTTACAGTCTGATTTAGAAAAATTGTCCCATTTCCACTTAAATTTGATTAAAAATGTACACCGTACGAATAGAAATACTCAGAAAACACAGTTTTTTTTTTCTTGTTTCCGGTCATTTGATGTCAACTCCCAATAACTCGAACTCCCGATATAAACTCAACCTTTTTCGGGTTATCGGTAGTCGACTGTATATCATAATAAGTCTTATTTCTTCAGCATTATTCAACATTCACATCAGAAGCCATGTTTCAGGGGGTAGCAAACGGTTCACTTGATTTTTGGTGGATATCTGTTCGGTATGGCCTTAAATATCGCCTCAGAAATTCGGATTTAGCAGTAAAACTAAGGACAGCTACTAAATTCTGAGAATAAAATTTCATTTCTTAAACAATTCTACAGCTTAAATTTTCAATTAAAGTATCCGAACAGACCAATCTGTATAAGCCTACAAATATATCTTAAAAAGGACAGAAAACCATCTCAACATTTTAAGTATTTTGCAGTTAACTGTTTTCCTTCGGTTGTCTTGGTGTTTTTCTTGATAAAATTAGCCATAACCCACAATGAGTACTCAACACAAATGGCTTGAATGTCCGGCATTTTCCATGGAAACTGACATCAGGTGACAACTTCAAATCTTTTCTTTAAGCAAACGTTAATTAGAGATACCATCATGAATATGCTTAAAAATCTGCTTAAGATGGTTGTCTTTTATTCAAATATATATTTTTCAATTCGGTTGTCATAAGAAAAAAAGAAAGTAAAAACAACTTCTTTTTCTCGCGGCCAACAGTTGAGTATTTGCTCGACAATCCATCTGGTTCTGGTTATTTATAGAGTGGATAACGTTATCAAGTGGATAAGTCGCTATACAGTGGATAAAATGTACTCTAACCAATACCTTTTATCTGATGAATAGTGATTTATCCACTGGATAAAATTACCCTCTCTTTGAGCAAATTGGGCCTGAAGAACATAAGAGGCATATTTTGGACTAAAATCGTTTTTAAGAAGAATTAATATAAATTCTTTATCGCATATAAGGCTTAAGTTTAGGGAACATTTCACCTGATAAGGACGAATAATTGAAGGCGGTCTGCTGAGTGAGAGCAAATCATTTACTTAGTTTTTATTTTGTCTAAGTCACGGGCATCTTTTTATGACTTTTATTAGCCTGCAGAACAAGCGTTATTTTTTACGTTTTTCAGGCGAGCGAGGGCGAGCACGAGGCGAGTGAGGTCGCGCGACAGGAGGGGCGCCCTTCCCGTCGCGCGAGACTCGCGCTCCGCGCTTGCCTCTGCTCGCCTGAATTCGAAAAACGCCAAAAAAAATTACACCAGTTCTGTAGGCTACATTTTATCCTCATAAAATTCTAAATTAAATTTTATCCCACACCTCGTGTTTAGAATGCCAAACGCCCCTCGTCAAAGCTCTGCCAGAATCCAGATTTTCTGCCACAAGTAATTCATTGAATTCGAAGGCGTCCGATGTGCGCTTCACGACCAAGCCGCAGTGGTGCCCAGCCACAGCTGACGGTGAAAGTGAATACGTTACAATAGACCTTCAGTGCGCACGCTCAGTGTGTCAGTTGGAAGGAAAAGACGAAAATGACAATCTACTGTTCTATTCTGGAGAGTATTCTAAAGACGGCTCCACATGGAAGCCATTGGAATCTGGTGATGAAACGCATTATGATTCAATTTTAAAGGCGGTGAGTGTCACTCAATATTGTTCCTGGAGATCCGGTTACTTGTACTGAACGAATGACATGAGTGAACCTGAAATAAATAAGAGCTACACGGTTAATAATCTACTAATTACAGAAAGTCAATTCGAGACTTAAATCTACGCAAAAGAAGTTGGAATCTTTTGAGTTTTGATACCTTAAGCTTATGATGTTCAACGGGTATACTTTGTCATGTACGCTATTTCAAGAAAAATGACCCATTTGAAAGGAATAGAAAATCAAAGAAATCAATGCCCTGTTAAATTAAACCGTCAATAAACATTGTTTTCATTCAGCCAATTTTCCCTCTGGCCCACACATGTAGTATTCAAGAGTGCAGTAAATTGAAGAGCACGTTTTCTCACAGTTGTTTTGAATGCTCCCAAAGGTTTAATTAAGACGGTCAGTTTTTTGGCTTTCATTTAACACTCTTAGTGCTGCAGCACAACTCTAAGAAGAGGCGACTAAACTCTTCAACATTGTTGCAGAAGATTTTGTTGTTTATCCTGTGTTGTTCATGCGGCTAAACTTCAGTTTATATCAGAGCAATATTCAATCCAACAAAAACCTTTTTTCAAATTAACCATCATCTATCACGGGTGCTAAAGTAAGTGCTACGCCTCCTTTGACATTATGGGGATCTTAAAACTTAACAATGAATGCAGCTGCATCGACACTGAAAATGGTCCATGGCTCAATGTTCTATAACTTAAAGGACTTCTTCTTCTTCTTCTTCTTCTTCTTCTTCTTCTTCTTCTTCTTCTTCTTCTTCTTCTTCTTCTTCTTCTTCTTCTTCTTCTTCCTCATCATCCTCCTCATCATCATCGTCACCATCATCATCATCATCATCACCATCATCATCATCAGCATCAGCATCATCATCATCAGCATCATCATCATCATCATCATCATCATCAACATCATCATCATCATCATCATCATCATCAACATCATCATCATCATCATCATTATCATCATCATCATCTTCAACATCATCATCATCATCATCATCATCATCAACATCATCATCATCGTCATCATCAACAACACCATTATCAGCATCATCATCATTATCACCTTCTTCTTCTTCTTCTTCTTCTTCTTCTTTTCCCTTGGTTTTTAGGTCCTTCACACCTATAGCTTACAGTTTAAAAGAGCTCGCAAAAAATGAATTCAGTTAACAGAGAAACCCCAATAAACATTGTTACAAGTTCTTACAATGTGTATCGGACTAGTTTCTATATTGCTTATTGAACCTGTTTTACCTCTTCAAAACCAAAGGGCCAGTTTGTAAACAACTTATTGGATTGAATCTCATTCCATTTCACAGTTCGAGGCAAACAATAAAGCAGTGATTCAACCAGCCATTTCAGCTCGTTTCTTTAGATTTCGACTTCCCTTTTGGGCGGGAGGAGCAAAGCCTTGTATTAAAGTGGAGCTTTACGGTGAAACCGGTGAGTGATAAGCTTTTCTTTACGCTTTTTTTCTCATAAGACCAAGGTAAAAGACACTTTATTGGCACCCTTCAGCAACTCTGGGCTTTCTTTTTCTTTGTTTGAACTCCGTTTTCTTCTAATGATGTTACTGGATAATTCGTTCACATTCTGCAAGATAAGGAGTTGGAATAATCACAAAATAAATCAGATAACGTGAATATATATTTCTAAGTGACGTTTTCGTTGGCGTTGTCATCCAGTAGCTTGCCTTAGGGAAATTTAGCAACGCCGATGGCGACGGCAGCGAGAACGTGACTATTAAAATGAATTCGCGTTTTTTTTTTAACGTCGTCGAAATTATTCCAACTTGCTTTAGATGTCAAATGTAAGTGAAATTGTCTGGAGATGAATTCACCCAAGTTTAGAAAGAGAAAGAAAACTTCTTCATCGTGTGTTTACGTCCTCCATAAAACGTGCCATCAGGACATTTCACGCCCTAGTCGTGCAGTGACGACAAAGAAATGTATCAGAAACTGTAATGCAAGTGCAGAGTTGGTTTTTTGGTTACAAAACCTTTTGCTTCAGTTGACGCTCTCGTTGCCGTCGCCGTCGCGTTGCTAAAACTCCTTATTGTAGCCAGACAGAAAACGAATCAGTTGACGTCACAAATTGAGCACAACGATTTAAAGGAGCATTGAGACCTAATCCGGCTGAAGCCAGATTTTTACCCTGAATAGCCAAAAGTATATTTGTCACAATGGAAATGTTAAAATAATGATCCAGCCTTGTAGTAAGCAATTACTTTAATCGAAACTAGTATTAATCATCTTCGGCTGCAGTTGGCACGGATGGAAATAGATTAAATAACTGCAAGGCTGATCTGACTACGAAGAAAACTTAACACGACAGCGACATGATAGAGACCAAACTGAGAATCAATCAAAAAATGCAACCATCATGTCGCTGTCGTGTTAAGTTTCCTACGCAGTCAGATCAGCCTTGCAGTTATTTGAGCCACTTATATTTTTGGCTGATTAGATCTTTCACAGATCCTGCGTATACCTGCAGCATTTTCATTGACGGTTCCTTTCATTTTTATTCTTTACTTGGGAAATAGATTGTACGACTTTAAAGAAGATTGGTCATTATTTTTTAAAACTACCTCATTCTCATTTGTACTGCAAAAATCGCTATTGTCTGTTTTGCCTCTAAGAAATCACTTCGGGTATTTTCTTATTGCTGCTCTTACCTGAAGAGTTATTTTATGTTCGATTAAAGATGTTTTTGTCAAATATTTTGTGTAGTTTTGAGCAAGCAAAGCAAAGTTCTCAATACCCAGCTGAAGTTTGGTGACTGCCCAGCTACATGGCAGGCAATAATTTACATATTATGGATCAGATAATCAACTCTGCTAAAGTGGCACAACATTCATTTGTATCCTTCAAACTCAGTCGGAAATTCCTGGGTTCACTTAAGCACTTTCAGACATACACTGCAGAGTCAATTCTCTGATCCATCTTTTATAGTTTACATAGTTTGGAAGTTGAACTGAACTCAATCGAAACTGCCGTGCTAAAATCCATCTAGCTATAGCAGTTAGGGAGGACGTCTTCCCTAGAACTGTCGACTAAGCTGCTTCATGATGATAAATTAAAGTTAACGTGTTTTTGATTTTTTTTTCTCTCAGATTCAGTGGAATCACTTGGATGTTTCAAGGAGAGATCTAAGGGGCCAAAATCGAAGAAAGCTATGCCGGTTGTTTACCACAGTATTAAAGGCGTGAACCCAAAATCGCCGGACATTTTGGCGATTTATGAGGAATGCCGACAGAAGGCCGATGAATACAAGAAATTCCAGATCGAAGTGTTCGGAATCTATAATAACGGAAAATGTGTTACGACCGCGAGTGGAAAGGAAGACCAATATTCTAGATATGGCAAATCTACAAAATGTAGCGTTTGTGGCGGAAAAGGCATCGGTACTAAGAAATGGAGCACATTTGTATACAAGAGACAATTATAACTTAATTATGACGCATTTTGAGATTAAAAAACCGCATCACGGAGAAGTTTAAACGCATGCATGTAAGCTTAATTTTCGGACAGGGTACGTAGCAGTTTACATATTATACTGGCACCTAGTTCCTGAACTTTGTAACTCACTCTGTCCTTGGTTAAATTTCGTTTGACACCCTCTTAAACCCAGGTTCATAGCATAATATGTACCTAGTCGTCTTTGTAATTGTAAACCTATCCCACCCCGTCTCGCCTACTCACAAGGATTTGATCTATCGGCTAATCAATTTATAAAAGGAACTTGAGGAATCCTGAATATATATTTCAAATATTGATAAAATACGCTATTTAATCGAATAGCTATAATCATAATCATAATCATAATTATAATCATAATCAATACCCAGTACATTTAAAAGAATTTACTCTGCATTACAAGGTGTTAAGTGGCTAACTTTAATTTAAAAACCAAGCGGTTATATTATTTTTGTCGGTGAAATTAAAGGTGCAATAATAAAGGTTCCAAGCTGAAAATTTTTAGCGTCGTTCTTTATCATGCAACCTATATATTTACCGTAATGTTTAAAACACGAGCAGCAGTGTTGTATCGAGATTCAGTATTACCACGAGGCGCAGCCGAGTGGTTTTAGACCCGACAAAACACGTGCTGCGAGTTTTTTGAACGGCTTCAAAAACATTCCTGGAAAAGCTGTGTCAAGAGAGTTCATAACCATGATGCTTTTTTGAACATTCGAAATTAGCATACGAGAAAAAACATCAAACACTGCATATTAATAAGGAGGAGGTTTTATCGCGTTTTAAAACCACTCCACGTGATGTTTTATCAACCATTTGATAGGCCAATGGGCTTATGAATTATGAATGAGCTTTTGAATGTAAGACTATGAGAAGTCTATTGCTTTTCTCAGGCATAATAGAGCAAGTACACTTGGTACACTTACCCATAATTCTTAGAGTAGGAAAACCCTAAAAGCTCGCTCATAAAAACGCACATAAAAGTTCTTAAAACTTCAAACCAAGTATACACAATGTTGCTAGTACAGGGACGAATTTTGGAAAAAATATATTAATATGATTTTGTATGTGCCGCTATTGGCTGCGTTAGGTTCCCAAGGTGTTGTGGTAAAATGTATAGCCCGGTTGGGGGGACTCGCATATGGAAGGGGCGGAGATACTCGTCGCCTCGCTTAGGGGTGTAAATTTCGGATTTTGGTCTCACTTAGGGTGTTATCGGCAAAACGCCATTATATTTAGCTGTGAAGGTCTCGTTTAGGGTTGCACGCAAAAAGTTACTGTATTTTTTATTTCTCCGTGTTTTAAAATGGTCTCTTTTAGGGGGTCAAAAAAGTTTAGGCCATGCCCAGATTGGTCTCCTTTAGGGGTTTAGGTAATAGTCCGCGTAATAACTAGGCAGCCCTACGGCAAAATCAATTAAAAGGCCTGAACTATTAATTTTTAATTTCAATTAAATAGGCGAATCTCATTGGCCGCTATCAAAAAATCTCCGTAAAAACCAATTTTCCGACGAGCATCCCCGCCCCTTTCATATGAGAGTCCCCCCCCCCCCACCCCCTGCGGGATGTACAGCCGCTATTTTTTTCCTTACGGTGGATCGGCCTCCGCGAGGAGATGATTTTCGTGTTTGCTCGCGTGTTTAGCTCCCTCCTTTGGCCCCGAAAAATAACAGACTACTCGCATATGCCTCATTATCTACCTGAAAAAACAATCCATTCTCCTGTAATTTTGCCACATCTGCGAGGCTCAGGCTCCAAACTATATGAAAACTTTCGAAGACGGACACTTTTGGAAATGTGTCACAGGCGGGAATGCCTTTGTTCGTCCTTGGTGACTGCTTCTTCTCCCCGATAAATGCGAGGTTGCCCTCAGGTCCTTGATAAATTCTTATATTAATTCCCAGGTTTGTCAGTTTCTTTGTTGCCCGCTGTTTTCCGTTTCTTCCAACATGATTTCAGTGTTTCTTTCATCCGTTGCGATACTGAACTTTGTACAAATACAAAGCAAGTGATCGGGTTGACCAATTATGGACACGTAAAACATGGATAAGCGAACAAGCCATAGCACCTTGATGAGGGCACAAGAAATGCTGTTATCATGTGGTAGGCTACCAACATTGGTAGAAAACAGATGTATATTGCAGCCAGCACTTATAATGCTGAACGCCGTCTTAACCACTCGCCGTTTTCTCTGATCTTTCTGATGTACTTGTGAGGTATGGTGAGAAATTTATCTTGCCTCCTTAGCGTCAGTGCGACTATAATATTGCATGTTTTGGTGACCAAATCTACAAAACAAATGCATACAAAAAATAAAAAAATAGCTCTTATTTCAAGAAATCTCATTCCGTCTTGTGAAGGTGAAGGTTTGCTCAGTTTCGACCTCGGGAATCGTTTTATAGGTATGACCCCTTGGTTCTCGTTTCTAGGTGTTTGCTTCTTGTGGTTAGGTTTAGGTTATTTTCTTTATTTTATTAACGTGGTTTATTCAGTTATCTCAATTTGTTCTTGAATAACTACGTATGTATCATAGAATGCTGCAGTGCTAAACGCGTAAAAGGTCTTTGACAACACTATAAATTAATACTTAGAAAAGTTGATTGGTCATCAAATAAAAAATGTCAGTCACTTGTGTTCATCATGATCGATTCTAACGTTATAAAAAATTCACCACTGTTCATTCACTTCTAATAGGCCATTTCCGAGTTGCTGTGAACCTCATTATGAAAGCGAGGCTAAGTGCAAATATTTTATTATGAAAATTAGTTTTCATTCATATGCAAACAAAATTAATTTTCTCATGAAAAGCTTTTTCACTTAGCCTCGCTCTCATAATGAGGTTCACAGCAACTCGGAAATGGCCTAATCCCTCCTAAAGTCATCTAAAGACCTTGGCGGGAATCGAGTATTTGAATTTAAAAGAGAATGTGTCAATGCGTTTTAATGGGGTGGGCAAAAATTAGCTGCTACGAGGCAGGTCAGTTGGTCGAGGAACTGTGCGTTTCGCAAGGAACCACAAAGACGGTCTTCTGGAAAGCGTTCAAGTTATGAACCAAAAGAATTCTCAGTAAACTTCCAGAAACGTTTCCAAATCAAACTTTGTCTCCGTTTTTGAATAGTCATATAATAATTCTAATTTTGCGATTGCATTGTGTGACTCTGGAAATTGTAACAGGCCGAAAAACATGCCAAAGCGAACCTTGGCTCGAGTTCGGGCCCTACAAAGCAACTTGAGCGGCAAAAACTCCTTTCCTGACATGACGAGAAACTAGTTCTCGATCCAGATCCCAAATTGCGCGGCTGGAGTCCAAAAAAAGTTTTGTTGGTTAGGAGTACTTTAAGGTAGTTACGTTTTTACGTTGCAGTTTAGTTCATCATCATCATCATCATCATCATCATCATCATCATCATAAAACCTAACAGCCATTAGGCACATACTGAGAAAGTCATATCTTTTTGCGAAAGTCGTCCCTTTGCTAACAAGTTTTTAGAACTTTTCTGTGCGTTTTTATGAAACTTGAAACAAACAGCAAGAAATACGGTACTAAGTGAATCAGTCATATTTTCACATAGGATCACTGCAATCAAATAGTATATACGTTATTTTGAAACTTTCGAATACAGGGGACCACATGACGCACAAATAAACTGTTCTGAATACGTTGCCGGATCTCTTGTAGTAGAAATGCAGGTGCCAGACGTCACTTTACGAGTAAATAAACCAAAAGGATTGCAGGTGTGGCACTACGAAAAAGGACTTCAGTATTTATTTGGACTGATATTTCAACTAGTGCCAAAGTTCACCGTGAAGATTGTCCTAGTGTCAGCCCTGCAATCAGTTTGGTATAGTTACACGTAATTTGCTTTTCCACGTCAGTTTTCATGACCGGGTTTTTGGGGTTTTCCTACGCTAAGAATTATGGGTAAATGTACTCAAGTTGCCATCTTTTTCGATACGGTTGGGTTAAAATATCTTAAACATAGGTTGGGTTAAAATATCTTAAACATTTGCTTCTGTGGTGTATTTTCTGTAGGGGGGAGTCATAGCTAGGTTTGGTAAAGTTAAAATTTAATTACAGTTAACTCTCTCGTAAGCGACCACCCTTGGTGCACGACAAAGTGATCGCTTACGGGAGGTGGTCGCTTAATACGGGAAAGATCAACAAAATAAGCGTAATTTTACCTTAGCAGCTAAATTAGGCAAATAGAAACTAATTTATTTGATTTTTTCACATTTATTCATTCTTCTGATGAAACTTTGTATAACATTTCGGAACAGATCTGTCCCGTTTACCTACAGATCTAATTATAGCCATCTTCTCTGTCTGTAAACTGTTATTATCTGTCAGCAGTCCGGAGTAGCGTCATTGAAAATTGAACTTTTGTCACTTCTAAGTAATTATTTACTAACAATCATACGTGGTTATGTTCGGTGTTCGCTTACCGGAAACAGAAAACAAAAGAATATGTGTAATTTCTGGCCTAAAAAGTGGTCGCGGTCTCTTAAGAAATTGAGTGGTGGTCGCTTACAAGAGAGCTCTTGAAACAGTATTTAACTGAGAAACAAAACGGTTGTTTAAGAAGTGGTCGCTTACGAGAAGTGGTCGCTATGAGAGAGTTGACTGTACTAGGGAGCAGGGACGGCGCGAACTCGCGTCGCACCAATGTGGCCCGGGTTCGATTCCTGGACTCGGCGTCATATGGGGTTGAGTTTCTTGATGGTTCTCGTCCTTGCTCCGAGAGGTTTTTCTCCGGGGTCTCCGGTTTTCCGGAATTCCAAATTTATTAATTCCCCTCTCCTCAAAAATCAACATTCCCAAAATTCCAAGGCCTGGTACATAATGTAAACACGCGCGTGGTCGCAACCACACATGGGATGATGGGATATTCGGCGGCCATTTTTTTGTTTGAGTGAGAGTTCTTATAGTATTTTACGTCGGTTTTTACCTTCTTGATGGAATTTTCTTCGCTCTGAGATATTTTATCGAACACTGACTCGTTATATGATATTTTAGCAGGATTCATTTCTGTTTTCAAGCGGAAGGCTGTTTCTGTTACTGGTGTAATTCACGTCACACTGAAGCAGTATTTACATACGCGAAGGGAAAATTGAAACCGTTTTACTTAACGAACTCTTGAACAAAGAACGATTTTGCAAGGAAGCTTCGAGGGTAGGACGTTACTACTACCACTGGATTACCTATGGTATTTTTCTTAATCTTTAAACCGAGAACATAAATTTTAGAAAGTTACTTTGGTTGGACGATACAACCAGCCCACGTGTGAAATGAGCTCTGTTGCTGTACAAGTGATGCCCTCGCCGGCAACGACTTTCTCCAAAGACTCGCTTATCGCCAACAAACTGGCTTCGGATCTTGATGCAAAACTCGTGTCTTCATCTAAAAAAGTTCTGCTACAACGGATAGAGTTCAAGCCTGCTTCAAAACCCGACGAACAGTACGAAAACTTGAAAAAGAAATACGTTCCTTTGAATTCCCAGTCTTCTGGATATAAGCTTACAAACGGGGCCCAGCCGTTGCGATCTCCAGCACGAAGAGACTCAAATGATGATTTGCCTTCACCAAAGGTTGTTTTATTTCCTGTGGAAAAAGTTGAGTTAAACTGGAAGCAGGTTCGCAGGGTAGGCCCTGGTTTAAATAACATGGGTAACACTTGCTTTCTGAACTCTGTGCTCCAAGTGTTAACCTACACTGCACCTTTGGTGAATTATCTGGCATCTAAAGCGCACACTGAGAAATGTAAGTTTTATTATGATTTATTGAATTGTTTACTTATACTTGAAACTGTCTGATACAAAAAATTATACTTGCAGTTAATTGATTCTCATTGTCAATGTTTACATTTGCATGGACGTTAAATCCATATGATCGTCAATGATTGTTATCTACCAAAACTTGGTCATCTTATGGAAAGACAAAGGACGATCCTCAATGATTGATGATAGTAATCTGTCCTTTATTAATATTATTATGTTGCCTAGCTACACTGTGTAACCCAATTGGTTTCGGTACACTTGACGTTTTGACATTGTGAAATTAGACAACTGCCGATAGTTTAAGGTCCTACAAAGAATCTTAGAAACTTAATTCCCCCACCCTCCCTAAACAATGTTGAAGTTGATAAAATGTACAAGATTTTCGAGACATGTCTGACTCCTGACTCTCAACATTGTTTGGGGTGGGGGGAGGGGAAAAGTTTCATGTTTTTTAGTTTAAAAAGGTCCAAGTGTCCCGAACGTTTTGGCCAGGATGTAGGTTATTATATTAAAACTTGGTGATTTTGTGGAATCGTTGGTGATCAGTAGCAAATTTGATTGCCACCATGCCTAGAATAGAGCCATGCTTTGCTCTCAATAATTAGCCAGTATTCTAGCAGCATGATGGATTTTTGAATCAACTGGAAGCCTGGTTGAGAGTGATGTGTTTGGCAGTAAATAATACAAGTCCAGCAGAGCATTACCAGTGTTAAATTTGATCTTATTTCAGGGTTTAACAAGAAGGGTGTCCAAATGACCTTGGATGCCCACTTTTTGGAACAAAAAAACCATTCTTTTATAAATTGTTTAGCAGACATGTCTCTCAAATTTCTGGCTAAAAGTATGAATATGTAATTTGGGGCAGGCACTTGAAGACAGTTCAGTTGTAGTTGTAACCTGGCGGGGTATACTCAAGTACAGGGTCACCGTGAATACTAGATAGATAGCTTTATTAAGAAGTAAAAGCTTTGCAGCCCCCGGGCCGGCTGAAATACGCCTTACTCTACAAAGGAACTAAAGATTATCTATAAATATATGACAAATATATAGTGATAGGGATAACTTGGCAGGGGGGGGGGGGGGGTGGGTGGGTCTACTCAGGCATATTACTGACAGAGTTGTGTAAGGACCTTTCCTAAATTTAAAATGTTAAGTGATTGGGGACTTATTAAATGAAAAATACTGAAATAATTGCAGTCAGGAATGGACGTAATGTGATCTTAAATGTGTACTACTCTGACTTGATAAGCGTTTGCTTATTTGTCATTTTTTTAAACCAACGAAGGCTGAAGATTTTCGGCCCAAACGTCTTTCATTAGTTTTTGATAAACGTTTTATTTTTAATGTTTTTACAAGTCAGAGTCGTACACATTTAAGATTAGATTGAGGATTTATTTGAGGTTGAAATTTTGTGGTGGCCTTTTCTGGGGGTGGATGAATTTTGGCGCACAGGGCCTGCTTCTTTTATAATCTTGTGTAGAGAAGAATGGACTTTTTGGGTCACGTTCTGGACCCTCGGACTGGTTACTGGTCAGTTCGCTACATTGCATTTTAGTATTTGCTCTTACATTCAGTCTGGTATGGTTTGAATTTATCCTTGGTTTAAATTTTATTTTCCATTGTTCTTGGGTATGATATGGAAATGTATCATAATGAGTTTGAAACAATGGAAGAGACAATTTAAACCAAGGATAAAATTGAACCACAACAACTCTATGTCACACATGACCAGTATTTCTGAGAATGATATCAACATATGAATTTCTCCTTGTAATGTCCAGCATTTGAATGGAATCTTGAAGATTTCCCTGGAAATCTTTCAGAAAGAGACACATTAAGTTTAAAAAATTGAAATTACTTGGGAAACAATAATTGTTATTTTTAAAATACTTAAAATCCTGTAATGCAAAGAAAAATTCATAGTTTTATACTATTACTTGGTTAATAAGAATCACCTCTATATGATAATAATGCAAAATAAATAAAATTATTAATTTGCTTTTGTTTCAGGTCGATCAGTTGGTTTTTGTATGCTGTGTGAGCTGCAGAAACATATTGTGAGGAGTTTTAGTCATCATCAAGGAGAAGCCATCAAACCTATGGCAATCATCCAGAAACTTAAATGTAAGTTTGTGTAGAATGATTAGTTAGCCTTGCAGACTAGTACCCTGATCCTGAGGTCCTAGTTGTTGACATAATATGTATAATAGGGAACTTTTGTATCATAAACAGTAACGATGGCAACGCCAATGAAACCGTCACTTGAAAAGATCAATTCATTTCATTTGTGTTACTTTGCGATTATTATTTCAAATTGTTTAACCAGAAACCAAATTTATAGGAGTGGTGTTCAAGTTTAAGAAAGACAATGAAAAATTAACCCGTTGTGTTTTTATGTTCTTCACTAAACCTTGAATGTGGTCATTTCACATTGTTTTGTGGAGGATGACTAAGAAATCTCAATGTACCAAAATTTAAAATGCACTTTTGTTCGTTAAAACCATCGTTTTGCAGTGTTGTGTGTTGTCTTGCCATCACTGTCGTTGTTGCCTAAGTTTTCTAATATTGAAGAGTTTTTACATCTCTAAACACAGGAAAACATGTGTTTGGAACTCCACTTCTTAGTTCTATCAGTACAATTGGCCACAGAGCTATGAAAAGAAAACACAGTTATGCCCTGTTGTCGGTCATCCTTTTCCTGGGGAAAAGTGCAAGATTTTCCCGACAGCAAGAGTTGAGCCTGCAGGAAGTCATCGATATCCCTTGGTGGATAGGAATACCTGCAAGGATTGCAAAGCACTTTTTACAATAACTGTCAAAGTTTCCGTGTGCTGATTGGCTCGTAGCTATTGTCTATAAGAGTACTGACAATGAAAATGACGTCAGATGTAATTTGCATGTGTTTTTTGAAGGGAAATAAAGCGAAATCTGTTTATACTTTTTCCATCTTATTGTAAAAAAACAAATCAATGGCAGATTTCTATGGTCAAGGTATACTCTCATGGACCATAAAATGACATCATAAAATGTTCAGAACTTGGTAGTTCCACATGACTTTTGAACATTTTATGATGTCATTGCGTTCGACATAGAAAGAACGCATTCCTAATATAGATTGGAGTTGAGATTGTATAGGACAATCAATGTTGACTGCTCTCTCACGCGGGGAAAAATTAAGAAAAACCTCTGGGACCAGGGTATGTTGACTGCGGTGAATGAATGGATCTTGGGACATGTATCTGGCATCCCCCGCAGATTTTGCAGGGGCGGATGACATCATTACCAACTTGGCAAAGGAGAGAGAACCTGGAATTGAGATCATCGAATGCACTCCCTAATCTTTGATTATTACTAGTTTAAGGGTCTATAAGAGTACAGGCCATAGAAAACTGCTGTTGATTTGTTAGCTAGCCAATATAGATGTTAATGTCATAGAGATTCATGAAGTAACTCATGACTTCCTTCTGGTATAAAGATCGCATCTCCGTGAGAGGGCCATTAGCAAAGACAATGCAGAGTGTAACTTATTGACATTTTTTTTTCTCTTATAGTTATTGCAAAACATTTAAGATTTGGCCATCAGGAAGATGCACATGAATTCTTAAGATACGTGATTGATGGCATGCAGAAGAGCTGTCTGGCAGCTGAAGGATTTACGGAAAAGTGAGTGATCTTTGTTGAACTTCTTCTTGCATTGTCCACATTATTATTGTGTTTGTTGTTGGTTCAATGACATTTATGATAACCCATTACACCATTCCATTTCATCAAAAGAATAACAAATAAAGTTCTTATCAATGTTGCTGTAGTTAAGTTCACAAAGTTACAAAAATCGATTCACTTTTCATTTATTTGATACCGTTGATTTAAACCTCCATGTATCAGCCATTTCTCTACATTAGCCATATTTTGTAGGTGCCAATTCATCATTTTATTACTCTTATTGAAACCACTCCATAGCATAATGCGCCACATGTAATAAATGCTGACCTGCACGTGACTGTGTGCTTGAAAAGAGTCTCAACTCAAATCCAGTGTGTGTTGTTGAATGCATTTTATCCTTCCTTGTTTCAAGTGTTTAGTTTTACATTTTTTGTTTTCATTGTTTCTGTTCTGATAATAGACTTGATAGAATGTCTAAACAGACCACAATGGTGCACCAGGTGTTTGGAGGATATTACAGAAGTCAAGGTAGGAAAAAGACATTTTGACACTGGTGCTGACAGTGCAGGGTTTATCCTACGGTGCAGCATTGTGAGACTGCTGCAAATGAAAATGTTGCACAAGATTTGTGCCAGCACTGCAAACACATCACACATACCTCACCAACTGAGGTTATGTTATCAGATAGGATTGATATGAAAATAATAATTTATCAAAAAGTGTCAAAAATGGTTTTGAAAGAAACACAGACGTTTTGGGTATATAACCCTTCTTCAGTGTGGAACAAACCATTGAAATACGCTCACGGTAATGTTACATTGTTTTGCATGAAAATTTGAGATAGTTTATCGCGGACCCCTTGAATGAAAAAAGGATCTCTAGTTTCTAGTAAAAATACACCCTTGTTGTGGAAATTATTCTGTCTTACTGTAGCATAATTGAAATTCACATCCTTTGCTAACATGTCTTGGCATCTTGACTGTTTTACATTTAAGTGGTTTAGGTTTGTTTTAGTCCAGTCCTCTCCCACATCCCCTCCCCATGTCGGCCCATTTTATGTCTTTCATTTCTAAACTGTGTACATGTATGTTCAAGGGTTTATGGATACGTATTTGTGGTTTTTCTTTTGCTGTTAGTTCAGTGCTTAAAGTGCAAGAACAATTCCAACACATTTGATCCGCTAATGGATATCATGTTGGATATCAAGGTAAGAGATTTCAAGCCAGCCTGTTCAACTGTAGCTATACTACTGCAGAGAGCATAAATTATGCTGTAAAACTTACTTTTTATTGATTTAAATCTCATTTTTTGTAGCATGCACCTTCTGTTGAAAAAGCACTTCAAAGATCTGTCAAGCAGGAGTTGTTGGATGGAGACAACCTTTATATGTGTCCAAGGTTTGGTTCAATCCATTGGTTTTAATTAATCCCAATGATCTTTTAGTGTTTGGGCCTGAAACAGCACAAGACAGTCATTTTTTTTGTTAAGTATTTGACTAGCAGCAACCTAGTAGGGTCCCCAATAGGTTTTTCGGGATCCAGGATTTGGCTTTTTTAAAGGTCGGTATTTGGGGTTGTAGCAGAAAAGAGCGACGATATTCGGGATTAGAATTAGCGATTTTACAAACTCCGGGGTGCGGGAAATGTTACTCTAAAGAAACGAGATCCGGGAAGTCAGGTGTCAACAGGAGCCATAATCAGGATTATGTCGAACATATACAATGAAAATCTAGCTGTCACCATCCCGATCGAGAGAAAAAATTAGCGAGTGATAAGAAAACCTCCATTAGGTAAATTCGGTAGTTTCCTTCATGATAAAAATCAAAAGGTCAACAGAGAGATCACACCACATTTTGATCAAAAAGGAAAATCTCTCAGAAACGTTCTCACGAAAGCACTTAATTAAGAAGTCTAAGGTACATTAAGTAACCAGTGGGAGTCGTGTTTGGCCTGTCACCTTTTCAAAGATCTGTTGCAGTCCGACGCTGTGGTACATTAGTAGCAATGCTCTTCAGACTTTGATGGCCATTATCCTTGACTGAAACGTGTTCCAAGGATCAACGTGATAAGAAAGGCACCCATCACCATTCAATTGAGAGAAAAAAGAAAAAAAAAGGAAAAAGAACAAGCTCTAAAAAGAAATTGCCAACTGACTTATTGACTGACGTGATTCGCAGGACACTTTGAAAACGTTTTAAATGGACTATGTCGTCGTTATGGTGGAAAGAAATAGAAGAAATAATCTTACAACTAATTTCTCGGTGACCAAAAAGCAGTGCTAAGATCAGTGCTCAGATTTGCAGTGGGAATTTACATCCAACTGAAAAAGCCGAGGTAAGGGGCTTAAAACAAATTATGACCTGACCGGGATCGGGATTGGACTAAAACAGCGGTCAGGATTACGGGATTGAGGGAAAATTTTGTCCAGGATGGCGGGATTGAAGAACACCCTCACCTAGTGGTTCCGTAGTTATTTGTTTGTACCCTTTTCCATGCAATGGCATGTATCTTCTTTTAAGGACCTAGGATCACACTTGAAAATGTTCAAGATACAGTTTCTATTGAAGAGTGTTGTTTATTTTCAAATGTCAGTCGCCCTGATTGCTGCCCAGTTCTTGTGTTTGAAATAATTCCTAAATTGATGATTTTTAAAATTCTCTTTGCCTGTGTGTTTGTCACTGTATTGATGAGGTTGGGAGAAGCTTGACATTTATCACTCTCCTTTCAGGTGTAAAAGGAAAGTTCCCGCTCACAAACAGTTCCTAATACACCATGCTCCAAACATCTTAACGTTACAACTGAAGAGGTATGGAAACAGTGGTAATTTTCAATGATCCTTTATGTGGTTTTAATTCTGATAATAGGAAACTTACACAACCAAGATGTCAAGCATTGCCAAAATTGAAAATACAAGTTCACATATTTACAACAACAATGTCATGATTATACGAACTCATTCAACTTGAACAATGTGGCCGAACTATCCAGGATCTAAATTGGTAGCAACAGTGTATAAATTAAGATCTGAGCATGATTATAAATTATTTTTAATCATGCTCTCACTTTCTCCACATAAAATGTTAAATTTAGCCATTTGACACTGTTTGCATTGGTTTTCCTCATTGTACCCATTGTTTTGTGGCACTCTTGTTGCCTTTTCCAATTTTTATTTCACTTGGTGGCTGAAACAAAACCCGGAAAGGCATCTTCTCCAGCAGGCTATTGTTGTCGCTGTCATTGTTGCTTTAATAATTTCCCCAATATTGACTGTGAAACAATAATTTTAAATGACCAGTGAGGAAATCTTCTCTAAATTGGTCAACACACAGTATAATAAATTTATTCATTAAACAGTGTTATGTTTGTAGTATAGTTTAATATCTCTACAATATGCTATTTTACTTGTGAAATGTTTGTGGCTAGTCTGATGCGGTGTTTTGTCTTGGCCAAGAGACACTTCAGAGACGAGACGAGACGAAACGCCGCGTCAGACTAGCCACGAACAGTTCACAAGTATTTGACAATTTTTCAATTCTTTATTTTATATGCCGTTTCACTGAATAAAATTCAGAACATTATTTTGATCTAGCTAATTTACACATTGTAAGTGCTTTGTCTTGATATTTTACATACGTAGTATCAGACAAAGAGTTACCTGGTGGTAATTTTGTCACAAAACCACAATTGTGTAATTATTTTCTATTTGTTTGTTTGTATTCTGTCAGGTTTGATTACAATCAGATTTTTGGTGGGAAAATATCAAAGCATGTTGAATACACAGAACATCTGAACTTGAGGCCATATATGACTTCCCAGGTATGAAATAATGTGGTATACTGTGGTTGCACGTACAGTTCCAGACCATTTCCACCATTCTTCTAAAATTGGTCAGTTTTTTATAATAACTAAAGTTTATATTTTTTTAGAATAAAATTAAATTCACATGGCACACAGCCCCAATACCATACCTGCCATCCCCTGGAGTACAAAAATCTGGAGGCATCTAGAAATCTTCTGACTTCAGGGGCACCCAAAGAGTAAAACTTTTATCTGTTCTGCACTCCCAGCAGAACCATATCGGCAACAGCGAAGAGCCTCAGTGGGGGGGGGGGGGATCCATTAGTTTATTTCAGACCAATAACAATACTGGTTAGATATATATCAATTTGGCTGCTCTGTTTTACTTTTTCTGATCGAGAACACCTCAAATAAGAACACAGAACACTGTTTTATTTACCTTTTTAACATCTCGAAAATAACGACATGAATTAAAATATTTGAAAAAGGCCTCGGTAGGTATTTCCCGGGAGATTTGGTGCTCTAACTGGGAGACCAGGCGCTTTGATGAAATGCTTGGAGACTCCCTGGAAAACCAGGAGAGTTGGCAAGTCTGCAATACTATTTTCCCAGCTCTGTTTTTCAGTCATTAGCAACACCTGGCAGCACCATTGTGAACTTATCCCTGTTTTTCTCAAATTTCTCTTTAATAGGGCCCCCCTGTAAAGTATCGTTTGTATGCAGTACTGGTTCACTCTGGCTACTCTTCAAACTCGGGTCATTACTACTCCTACATCAGAGCTTCTAATGGCATTTGGTGCCAGATGAATGACTCTATTGTAAGTACAATGTTTACAGTTAAATGTTTTGTATTTCATAATTTTACTTATGAAACAGCAAACTACTTGGGGAGCACGGATGACACAGTGGTGAGAGCACTCACCTCCCACCAATGTGGCCTGGCTTCGATTCCCAGACTCTGCATCATATGTGGTTTGAGTTTGTTGGCCAGATACCTATTTTGTATAATTGAATGTACTTTGTTTATTTCCTACCAGGTTCGCCAAGTTTCTCTGAAAGCTGTGCTTTCCCAACAGGCTTATTTGTTGTTTTATACCAAAGTTGCATCTTCTAAACCAGACTTGAAGGTACATTTTTTTCAATAATTTTGTACTTCTGCAACTGAACATTTTTACGAAAGAGTTGATTTAAAACCTTAGGATGGGATTTTGACAGGTCGTCAATTCAGTTGCCACAGTAATAATGAAAAAATCAACAAAGGGCTGTCAGGATATAATTTCAGCAATTATATACAAAGCCCCATATTATCATAACCAATAGCAATCAAATTGAATATGATTTAAGAAAATTTATATTTTGACTGCTGAGTGGTCCTCAATTGACTAATACCAATCTTTGTCTCCCATTCAATTATTAATTTTAAATAACTAGCACTTACCGGGTATAAATAATATTTAGATAACAGTTGATATTGGTTCACTGACTGATTTCCAACCATTGATTGGTCATTTCAAGGTCTGTGGGATAATTTTTTTCACCTCAATTGAGGTACTGCATGTCTAAAGCTGTAGTTCATAGTAGTGATTAACATGTAAATACTTCTTGTAGTATTACATGTATAATATCATAGGTGACAAATTACTCCTTAATTTTGGTGCGAAATTGCAGCGTTAATTTATAATTTCATATGTGAAATTACAAAATTGCTATGGCAACGTTTCCTATATCTCAGTGCCAAGATGGCGTCCAGGTTAAAAGATGTTAGGAATGAAAGAAGTTATGGCATTAAAAGACGCTACAGAAAACCTAAATACGCGAAAGATCACAATTAACTGGTTGAGGGTTTTTTGAGAACTGGTATGATGAAAATGGCCTTGAGAAAAACCCTGAGACGGTTCGTCCTGAGCAGTTGGATAAAGTATTCGAGCGGTTTTTTGCCTGTGTGTGTAAACAAGACAGAATGGACCACGATTGTGAATGTAATTTGTCACCCGTGATATTAAAAGGTATTTAAATGGTATACTCGGAAATTAGGAAATAATTTCACTTGCGTTTTGTCAAAATTTAAGTTGAAAACAAAACGCGCGTGAAATTATTTCCTTATTTCACTTGTCACCATTTGATTACATAAACTAATTTGTCAAGCAGCCAGTAACAGCAATAGATACATGAGATATTGTCTTTTTGTATCACGTTTCCTAGAACAAGGATTGAAAACATTTTCCTCATGTCAGGAATAATCCAAGCATCTGTTTTTGTCTTTTTTTCTAGTCCCCTTCAATAAACTCACCAAACCTTACATCAATGCCAAAGACACCTGTCACTTCAAAAGAACATCTACCAAAAGTCATCCAACAGAATGGTAAGATGGCCGGAAACTAAATGAAAATAAATACAGTGTATATTGTTTTAAGTGCATGATATACCGACACCATCTATATGTTTCATTTATTTTGGAAGTGCTCTTAGCTTCACCAAACTTGTTCACAGACACCAACTTAAAATAAACAATCAGAAACAAAATAATAATCCAAACTAAACATAACTGGTTAAAAATTTCTAACTGGAAGGAGGCAAATGAGCTGGCTATTTATTTACAATCATGGCTGAGGAGTCAGGACTCAGGGCCACCCAAAAACAATGGGTCAGTTATAAAAAGACAGTTTCAATGGTGTTTAACAAAACCATGTTCTAAGCCATTTTCAATTTTGCCAACAGTCATATCTAAACATTGTCTGTTGCTGATGGTAACAAGAAGGCTTGCATTCCAGACTAGAACACTATTTATCTATAGTGGAACCTCGATTTAATGAACCTCTATTCTTTGTCCTGGCCAAAGTTACAGTAAATTGTATGGAATAGAACCTCTATATAACGAACCTCGATTTAATGAATTCTTCGATACAACGAACATAATCCGGAAGCCCAAACGTAAAATCTACCTCAATATAACAAATTACAATGTCAACAGGCGACAGAATATAAACGCTGAACAAATCAACACTCTGAAAGTGTCGTTTTTTTGTAAACAAAAGCTGCGTGAAAGTGAAAATAATTGCTACTGAAAGCCACCATGCTTAATGAATTGCATCTCAAAACGCAGCACTTCTGGGTGACGAAAATTGCATTGAATTGCGTGACAGAAGTCACCTGTGTTGAAAATCAATCATTAACTATGACCTCGATATAACAAACATTTTGGTTGTTTCCCCTCAAGTTCGTTATATCGAGGTTTTCGATATCACGAACCCTCGATTTAACGAACAAATTTGGCCGGTCCCCAGCGATTTCGTTAAATCGAGGTTCCACTGTACTTAAAACAAACCACTTATAAACAGATTTGGAGGTGCTCCGGTTGTCTTAAGGTGGGGCCTAAGTTAGATTCTGTTTAAATAACTGGCCCAATTGCTCTAACTAGTGGTCAGAGCAGGACTTAGAAACCGGACTCTCCGGATTACAAGTCCAGCATCCTAACAAGTTGGCCACACCGCCTCCCTTATACCATCTAGTCAGGAGCTTTTCTTTCATTTGACCATGTACAGTATTTCTTGTGTTTGGACCCAGACAGCCAGCCAGCCAGCTTGTTGTAAGATTCTTCTCCATGTCCTCTATTTTCCACCACTTCTGAAAAATAAAATGGTGATAACTGCAGCAAAATATGTTGCGAATTTAGGTTGAGAAAAGTCTCTGTAAGCAATATTGACATAGAAGAGTAATAAGTTACCAAGTAACTACTACTAAGGGACGTAAAGGAGGTTCCTGCTCTATCAAAACCTTGTCTTTATCGTTGGCTAATCTCAAGACTTGACATTCACACAATTACATTGTATATGTTTTAGATGTTGGAACTCCTGTCAAATCAGGGATTCATTTCCACCGTACCCCAACGACAACCTCTACCATGACCAAAACATCAGCAACTCCGACAACAAAGCAAACACCATTGGCTTCGCCCTCGCAGAGAGCCAAGTTTACGTTCACTATTCCCATGAAAAACAAAGGACTAAACACAGACCAGAGCAAGACAAAGTTGGAGGCAGGAAAACTTGGAGAAAAGGATGAGAAGAGTGGAGCAAAAGACAAGTTGAGCAGTCCATCGACAGAGAATACTCACTCTGATCCCAAGTCTCCAATCGCTCCTTCTGTGAAAAAGCCCGAGACCGTTGCCAAGTCAGAGACCGCACAGCCAGAAGCCAAACCTGATGGCAATGAGAAAGAGAAACTCAAGGAGCCTTTGGTTGAGAGCTTTCCGCTAAAGAAGGAAGGAAAAGAGAAGATGAATTCTCCATCTAAGAAACCTCGCCCCCCGCCTCTGTTTATACCCAGGCCGGTGGCGCAAGGAAAGGGAACACCTCTCTCTGCGAGTAAGTTACCTGCTATGTTCAATTCTGCTGCTAGCTGGGTTTTGCAGTGAAGCAAGGTCATGCTTTTTCAGGGAATGCTTGTCCTGGCTTCACTGTAACTAACTTTCCCTCTTTGTTGCCACATTTTTGGTCTAATTATAAAGCTTGTGAATAAAGTACCATTGAAGTATAATTACCTTAGTTGTAGTATTGCTTTTCAAGACTTGACTGAATCAAGGGAACCTACTGAATAACAATAAATATGAGGTCCAATGTTGTCTATTCTGAGGGGAGATCTATAATCTCTCCTTTTTAATCTCTGAGCCAGTGCTGGTTATTATCAGTAATAATATTGGTTCTTTCTATTTGGAAGTGTTGAAGTGTTTAGCCATATTTCCTGTAACTTGCAACTTTCCTAATAACAAAACACATACACAATAAAGGTTGGAGGCTCGGTGGGACAATCATGTAAGTAATGATTTTACATGAAAAAGAAAGTTCCTCAAAAATTGCTGAAATTTTGCACGAAATAATTAAAGTGGATGATGCACAGTGACCACATCTTAATATTTACAACAAATGAGGCTTGTTATGCTGACCTGGTGTAATTGGTTTAGAACCTAGTATTCTAAACCCTTATCTATTTTTATATATTTTTGAAATAAATTAGACGCCATTTTGCAGTACTTGTTTTCTGGATGCCACAAATCACATGTTTACAATAAAATAATATTACAATCTATGTCATGTTCATTATTTTTTTTCTTACCTCGGAAGGCATTGTTGAAAATCTCTTAGCATTTCTTGTTTATACAATGACTGAACTAACTCAGAGTATAATGCCTTACAGCCAGAGCTACAACCCCATGGAAGGTAACTCCCAAGACCACTAGTGAGCCACAGTTTGGCCCCATGTCCCCTCCCCCAGCGGGAGTGTTGCCACCCCAGCAGTCGCCGTCATCAGCTATGTCAGACACTAGTAGCACCTCTAGCATGATGGGTAAAACAGGTGAATGGACAGTCACTGATAAGACTGTTCTCACACCGGGACCCAGGCTCCCAGAACGACAGCATGCTGGATGGCAAGTCTCAAGGAAGACAGATACAGACAAAGAAGATGTGAGTGAGCAGAAAGGAGAAGAAGACATGAAAGTGAATGCTGAGGAGAGTGACAGGAAAAAGAAGAAAAAGAAGCACAAAAAGGAGAAGAAAAAGAAGAAGGAAAAGAGCAAGAAAAAGTACGAGAGACTTGATGAGTCAGAGAGCGACAGCAATGAGAAGAAGAAACAAAAGAAAAAGAAGGACAAGAAAGAAAAGAAAGAAAACATCTTAGAGGAGAAGTCGAAAAGTAAAAAACTCAAGAGGAAACACAAAGCTTGCAGTGAGGATGAGGATGGAACGACAGCTAGCAAGAGACCATGTTTAGTGTCGTATGATGACAGCAGTTCCAGCTCGAGTAGTGAACGAGTCTCTAGCAGCAGAGACACCAGGAAATCAGAAGAATCTGCCTCACAAGAGTCTTCAGCTGAAACCAGAGGTGAGTAAAACTGAATCATCCTATTGATAAACATCTAGCTTCTCCTTACAGTGTCAGTAGAATGTCAAGTGGACAGGTGTTGAGAATGTAAAGTGGATCATCATCAACATTGGAATATTAGGGACCTTTAGCATCTATAATGGGAATGAGCATGTCACAAAATAATGACTTTAATAAGGAAAACAATGAAACAGTATGTGCAGGTATAGATTTTGTTCCATCTCTTTGCCATTCTCATTGATTTGTGAAATGTCTGAATTCAAACTCTAATGGAGAAATTGTTATCATGATGGTGAATGACTCATTCTCTTTCCAAATTCATGTGACATTTACATACCAATTTGGTTCCTGAATAGTATGGTCACACTGTATAAGTTGGATGAGATGGAATAATTGCGGAGTAAGTTCAAATAAGGTGCATAATTTTATATTTACATTCAATTTGATGTTTTCCTTGTCATGCCATTTTTTGTTTGCTTAAGGTCCCTATCGTGTTGTCGTAAATCCTCTGAACTGACATTAGGACTGTTCTACAATGTTTAGTTTGGAGAATAAATGTTGTGTAGAGAGAAGTGGCAAATTGTCAAACCTTTAAAAATCATCTGCAGCATCAGTCATTGATTCTGTTGCCTGCAGTTGATTTTTTGCCCTTTGCTTTCCATGGGACTTTTGTTGGACCCCCTGCTTGGAGGGTTTGAGGATGCCCAAAGATGTCCAGATTCACTCTTAAACTGGAACTGAATGAGTGGAAGCATGTTAGGATATTTTGAAACAAAATGAGATTGCTTCTCATTTGTTAAATTGTAAATGTAGTGTTGTTAGTTACATCATTGCCCGTGTACATGTACAACAAACTTAGTTTTTAGTTTAAATGAATGTCTTTGTCATATTTCAGTTCCAGTTATCTATGATGATGAAGACGATGATCAGAAGAAAAAGCGTGATGCTCGAAAGGCAACCTGGGACGGGTCACGAGATTCGTCTACTGTTACTCAGTTGCTAAGTGATGGCAAAGGTCTCCATGGATATGGCAGTTCAGGTAGGGGAATACTTGATCTACTTTAGATAGAGCGGTTTTTGATAATTGAGTGTCGTAAAGCCAAAACCAATGTAATTACTCTGGGCAATCACAACAGGTGCCAACAGCGCAATGAACCAATCAGAATTCAAAGCAAATACGTGTAACAGGCGTCAAAGGCAGGAAACACATGCGAGCAAGGCACGATTGCTTTTGGTTTTACATCTTGTTGGTTGAGAAAGTGGCACGAGTTTTGTTAACCAATCACAGAGCATAGTAATGCAAAACCAAAGCAAAAATGCAATTACTTTCGACACTCAATTGAAAACTGTTCTATGAAGGAATTAAAACTTAACAATATTTTGTTATTCTTTTTGTTTTTAATTGCTTTAAACCCAAGCATGTAAATCGATGTCAGATTATGTTCCCAAGAAGTTCCCAGTTTCTGGCCATAAGCCTTGTTGCAGTCCTTTCATGCCACGGAAACTCAATTGAGTGTGGATCATTTGACTAATATGTTTACCTTAACTTCTTCAGTAACATCATGGGAAGGAGGTGAAAACATTGTGGACAGCAGTGTTGGTGAACCAAGGAGGAAACGACAACAAAGAGACTCATGGGACGACGAATACGACAGAGGAAAGGTAAGCTGTTATCTGGCTAATAAAGGATAGGGAACAGGAAACAAGCTCCATGGTGTAAAATGTTGCAGAGGGGCTAGAACCGCGGTCATAATTTGTTGAAAAACTTGCGAGATAATTCAAATAACTCATTAATAATTCATAAGCCCATTGACCTATCAAATGGTAGCTAAAACATCATGTGCAGTGGTTTTAAAACCTGATAAAACCTCCTCCTTTATTGTTATGCGGTGTTTAATGTTTCTCTCATATGCTAATTTCCAACATTCCCAAAAGCATAATTGTTATGAACTGTCTTGACACATGCTTTTCCAAGAATATTTTTGAAGCCATTCAAAAAGTTTGCAGCACATGTTTTATCGGGTCTTAAACCACCTGGCTGCGCCTCGTGGTTTTAAATCCCCATAAAACACTGCTGCTCGTGTTTTAAACATTACATCACATTTTGACCATAATTATAGCACATACTCTCCCACCTTCAATGTTGTGTTCACAGCATGATTTTCACTACTGGATTTTTTTTTTTTTTTTTTTGAAGAAGCACTCCATGGGGTTGCACAAAAAGCTTAAATTAAAGTTTTGTCTAAACAAACTCGATATGTAACGAAGGATATGTGCATTAAATTGGGCATTGATGTGTGTTTTGTTAATGCAGGAGAAAAAAGTTAAGAAGAGTAAAGATACCAGAGAGAAACATTACAATGGTAATCTATTCCAACGAGAGCATGATAAACGGAACACAAAGCAGGTAAACAGTGTCTTTGAAACTAAACAAGCATTGGGCAAGATGTTCTGGACCAGGGTTCTTCAAAGAGTGCACAACTCTGTCCAGCGGATAATGTGTATTCCAACTAATTTTAAACAAAAATTATTCCAGGAGCACACGTTGGATATGAGATGATAGATAGCCAATGATGTGCATAGTGCCAAAGTGGCTATAAACATCTCATTATAAATCCAACAAGTGTGAGTGGAATAATTGTTTTATTAAAAACAATCAAGAAATATTCTATTTGTTAGATCTTGCTGATTTGAATTCACTTTGCAAGAACAACGAGGAGACAATTTAATAGTTGCTATTTCTTGGGCATGGTGTAATGGCTCATATACCATGGCTGCTAAGCCAATCAAATCCCTGGAATGGCATTATACAATGATGCAGTTTTTTTATAATAAAATTATTATACATGTTATCCACTGGATAGTCACTTATCCCTTGGATAAAGCTATCCACTCTCTGAACAACCAGGGCCTGGTGATTACCCTAGGTTAGGTAATCATTAGTCAGATGATGTACCATTAATGCTGGCTTACTTTTTCCCCTTTCTTTCAAATACACGCTGTCAACTCATCATTCCATGTAGCGATCATACATGTATGTGATTGTCTGAAACATTGTTTATTGAGTACATGGAAAGCATCTGTAAGGCCCTGTTAAGACGAGTTGCCCGTGCAAGGGCTCTGTGCCCTGTTGCCCAATGCAAGGAACAATCATGTTCTCGTTCATCAATTTAGCACCCACCATTTTTTTTTTTACTGTATGGTGGGGAGGCACGAGGAAAAAGCATAGACCTTATTCCAAAATGGCTACTATTTTAATATTCTTTTGTTCGTATTCAAATTAGCCCTCCTTACCTCGTTCTTAAGCTCCAAATTCAAAAGAATATTTTACCTTAAATGAGGCAAGAAGGGCTGATTTGAATGCAAACAAAAGAATATTAAAATGGAAGCCATTTTGGAATAAGATTTATGGGAACTGACAAAATCCTGTTCAGACCAGTGATCATGCCCAGGAATGGTGCCCGAGTACTAGCCTTGGAGGTAGTGCCCGTGCCCGGGCACGGTGCCAAAATTTTTTGCTTGGGCACCAACAAAAGCTATATTCAGACTAGGTGCCTGTGCTTGGTTCTTGGGGCACAGGCACCTAGTCTCAATGGGTAAGGGAACCAAGCAACTGAATTTGTGACCAGTGAAACAAAGGTTTTGCATGAATTAGATGAAGTCTTAACTGTATCAGCAGCTACTCAGAAAGAAGAGTGAAGTTGACTTCTCAATTCATGTGGAAACCAAAAATTCACTTGTGGGGCTTCTTTCTGTCTAGTGGATCATTTTTTGTTTTGTTTTTGTTTACAGGGCTTCAAGGATCGCTTTTCTCGGCAGTTGTCAAAAAACCATCACTCACATCATAGCCACTTTAAATCGCATTCCTCAAGGAAGCACCGCAGATTCTCCAATTAAAAGGGAAAGGAACGACACCACAACAAGTCTGCTCATGATACTAACATACAGATTCTTCTCACATTCTATATCCATTTGTATAATACTTGTAAGTTTGTGATCCCATACCTGACATTTGGGTATTGTATATTACAGTCGAACCTCTTTATTACGGACACCAAGGGGACAGGGATAAGTGTACGCATTACAAGGGTGTCCGTTTTAGAGAGGTAGGCTTTATATGGATTTCGGTCTCTCAGGGACCAAGGGAACTGTCCGTAATAGAGAGGTGTCCGTATTATAGAGGTGTCCGTAAGGAGAGGTTCCACTGTATTTCAGTCTCTGGGTAAATTAAGATGAAGATTTTTACAAGAAGAACATTTCAACTGAAAAAAAGGCTAGAACTTTATAACACCCATACAAAAAGGTTTGAGGGGATTTCAAAGCTGATCTTGTGTCATATTGTGCAAATAAGAAAAGTGTGGGCACTTTGATTTGACTATTGTATTTTAATATTTATTGCACACCAATCAATCAGATGCTAAAACACAACCACAGCAAATAATTAGCCTTGCTGCATGTAATTTGTCTTGAATGTGATTGGTTGTTCTATATATATAAACAGAGTTAACATTTCAGAAATACGTCAAGTGTTGAAACTTTCCAGGTTCGCCCTGTAAAAGCATTTTAAAGTTTTTTTTATGCTGAAGACAGCTGTTCAACAATGACATCTGAGCTAAATCACATAGCAGATTTTGGACTCGATACACACTGTTCAAAATAATTTCCAAGTTGGCTGCTTCGCAACCTGTCCAGTTTGCCTGTGCATCTAGGAAGGGAGAAGGGAATCAAAATAACAATAAAGAGAGTAAGGTTCCCCTGCCCCACCCCCATCCCTCAGAAACACGTAGACGTGTTCTTATTATTTTCCTTTCATTTTGTCCCTCCCATCCCCATTTGTCCCTGCTTGCTGTCTTTTGAAAGAATGGTATCTGTGATACTAGTAATTTTATCCTTTTATTCACTTTCAACTATGAAAGCAACTTTTCAGCACTATACCTTAAAGTGTATATGACAGATTTTTTTTTTATTTGCTTGATCGAATTTTCTTGTTCTCATATGAAAATCGAAAAAAATAAATTTGCTATCGATTTTTCTTCCCCTCGTTTGAGGCGGTCAAAGACATGAAATTTCACTTCCGGGTGTGTATAAAACCGCGCAAGGCGGGAGACTAGGGATAGTGGACCTGTGACGTCAATACAAGAACGCCACTTTCGCGGATTCTCTCTCATTGATTGTTTTGCTTTTAAAAAATTTAGGAGGAACTACAGCTTTGTTTTGCTCTTCCAGTTTTAAAGTAATATGAGTATAATTTCCACTCACTGGTTAAGGGGATGGAGGTCACGTGATTTGTTAGTGCAAGGGGACTACTGACCCCCCTTTGGCGTTGTATCAGTATCTTGGGTGGGAGGGGTGGGAAAGAAAATGCTGTTTGTTTGAAGGTAACCTGTGCTGTAGGGAACTTTAAGTTGTTAGAGAAATGAGTTGCTGTATTTATCATTTTAAGAGAGGTGGATTTGGAAGTTTAACAAAGGATATTGTAAAACTTATTTCAAAAACTAGTTTGATTGTTTGAAGGGAAATGACTTATGACAAAATGCTGGCATTTTATCAACATTATTGGGAGTTTGAAGTGAAAGGGAATTTTGTCGTAGATAATATTATTACTAGTTTCTTTGTAAATATCCAAGTGAAGTCTTCACCAGAATTGCAAAGTTTACTAAGGTAACTTTTTGAACAGTGATATTCACTGCACTTTTATAATAAATTCTGAATTCTATATGTCGTCAACTTATATTGTCCCACTTTACACATTGTGCAAGTGTGTAACCTTTGGTAGATAAGCATCTTATCGGGGGGAGGGGAGGGGTGTACAACTGGTGTCTAAATCCTTTAGACATGTGGTTTAAATTTGTTCAGACCACTTTCCTTTTTAACTCGTGAATGCGCGCATGCGCAATGAACGAGTTGTCGCGATGTGGGGTTTTTGTCACTTGGTGGGTTTTGTAGAGTGTAGTTTGATGCGAGTACTTCATTCACGAGTTGGCTCACAAGAGCCTTTGATTTATTTTTCCTTTGTATCAGCTTGTGGTTATGAATTTGCGACAAAGGAAGCTAGGAATTAAACTGGTCTGAAAATTTTCAAACCACAACAGGTAATTTTTTTACGTTACGTTGAGATGAGAAGTCTTTAATAAATGTATAAATGAATTTTGAATACAATTTTGTGATTTAGTTCGACTAGCTTATTGATCTGTTTGATTGACTAATAAAGTGTAAAACACCCAAATCGAGCCCACCCACATTATTAGGGAATTTCTTGGAAAAAAAATAATAGGGAGAAATTTGGATAATGACGTCACCTAAACCGTCGCTTCACTCAATTCACAAAAGGACATTAATCTACCATCCTCAGCCGCTGTGGGTTTTTATATTTTCAATTTCTAAACAGATCTTTTGATGATTTGCAAACAAGTTCTTTAGCGGAAGATTATCTTGAAGCTGGTCTGATGCTGCAACTCCAGTGTAACAGGAAAATCGAAGGAAATTAACAAAAACAGTAGGGAGATTTAAGCTTAGTATCATGTTTACGGCAAACGTGAGATTCACTTTTTTATGTTTTCTTGAAAAATTAGTACATAGTGCAAAATAATTCTGACCTTTGATGCTAACACAAAACTACTCATTTTTTACTGAGAAACTGACAGCAGCGAGGGGCAAATACAGGGTAAACAAAGTCGAGTGGTCATCTGTCTTTAATACAGCTTTTGCTCATTTACATCGGGTTCGACCCACGAAAAGTTGAAAAGTTCGACGTTTGAACCGAGCCTTACACTGTAAACACTTTTGTTTATTTGTTTGTTTTTTTAACAAGGAATAAAAGGCAAATTTCAGGAATAACTTGCAGAATCATATGGCGTACTTAAAAGAATACAGAAATAGAATAATGGCCAAAAAGGGGGAAAGGCTTAAGGCGGGGGTCTACATGAAAGCCGTTTTCACGCCGCTTAAAATCGGTTCAACGGAAATATCTCGTTCGCATTTCAAGCAATACAAAAACCCTATAATCATTACACAAATCAATGTTTTGGGGTGTTTTGAAAATTTTGGGGTGATTTTTAGGTATATTTGGGAGGAGATAGTTTTTCTTTAAAAGAGTAGTAAAATTAAGAGAAATTAGAAATATTGAAGATTTAGTGAAGTTTTAGAATTAGAATTTGTAGTTAATAATTAATAGACGGATACCAAGTTAGTCCACTAGCAACCTGGGGTGCTCTTGCGTGGGTACCAACTCTCTGTTAGTGTTCCAAAAATCATTTTCTTTCTTCTATCCCTTCCTTGAACCTCTGAAAATTCCATCCAAATTCATATGTACCCCCACCTTAACCAAATATAAAGTGCACCATCCAGGTGGCTTTCTGCCAACAATTCAGTATAAAAAGAGATACTGACCTTTCTACTTCCCGTTTTCTCGGTGTCATACCCTCCTACTACCTTGTACGTTTGCTGAAATATTGGCGCATTTTGTTGGCTGTATCGTAAGGTCTCGAAGTTCCCAAGAACCTCAAAGAAAAATGACGCATTTCTATTTTGATTTTTGTCCCAGTCAAGAGCATCCTCGGAGACCCAGCGGCAGATAGTTAGTTCGGGAGGAAGTCAAAACGGGTCAGTTTACAAGAACGAACGAACCTGAACGTTGGACTTACCCGTTTTTGACTTCCCCCTGACTTAACTTTCTACTTCTGAGCCTCCGAGGATGGGTCTGGTGCAACCTATCAAGCCGTTGTCCGACCTGGTCCTGTAATCTAAAAGCCTGCACCTGTCGTCATATACCTTATTCGTACTAATTTTCGCGGGCACTTAATTTTGCGAATTTGGAACACAAATATTTCGCGAGCATTAATTTTCGCGATTTTGCAAAAAAATGAAAAATTTAGGGCATTCAATTTCGCGAAAATTGACAAAAGACGGACTTAGGAAACCGTTTTTTATTGAATGATCTCTTAAATAACGATTGATTTACAATCACGATTTGCAATTACGTAATAGAAATAGGAAATACTGCAAATCAATCAATTGCTACTGAAATATTGTCACACAGTTCGATGACTGCACGAAAGATGTTTTTAAAGAGCTACATGTACAAGAAGAAGAAATGAGTGATTCGGATGAAGAAAGTGCTGAAGTAGAAGATAAATAGACTGTTGACAATTACCATGTAGCTAAAAACGCAGTTAATCATTGATTGAAGCAATTATAGAAGTGTATTAAATTTCTCGTGTTTAACTAGTTTCGCGTATCCTAATTTTTAGCGAAATTAAAGGCTCGCGAAAATTAGTACTAATAAGGTAGTTCCGATGAATATTAGGGGTTGTCATAGTTAGCGATCAAGCGCAGTTCCGTTTCGCTTGGTAACAGACACATAACGGCTGCGAGGGAGACTAGGGTCGACACGACCTGAGAAAGAGAGAAATTTGCCGCGAAACATTTGCCGCCAAATTTTCCTCCCGCCAATTTACCGCTGTACAATACGCATTGCATGAGATCAACAGCTGATGTTTTCGTGATTTCCTTTGTCAGCAAACAAGGAAGAGGGTTAAAGTCCAGTTGAAAGTCAGCTATAAACAGGCTCGTAAACTGGTATGACAAGGCATGACAGGCTTATTGACGTCAATCAGATTAGCGCTGATTGGCTGCCTTGAAATAGCTCATGACTCTGATTGGTCGAAGCATACGTAGGCTTCTAAATATGGACAAGTGTTGCATCAGCCAAAGATTCAAGACACGCGGCACGTCCATCCATCAATAAATTTCATCATCCCTCGTTAAAATGGCGGTGTGAGGTCCGGTTTGGCAAAGTCTCTTCGTGCATTTATTTGCACCCGTACAAACATGGAGTAAGTATACAAGGAAGGGCTCTTGTTCATTGCTATGGTCGTTGAAATCCCCACCGAACTTAACGTCGAAACGAATTCGTCGATAGAAACTTCGACGTCGAAACGAATTTCTGATACACTACAAACTGCCAACGTGTACACGTTTACGCAGTTCCCTGTTCACAGTCGACACGATGTTCTAAAATTCGTTTCTGGTTTATAGATCCCTTACTACAGGATCTGGTGCTTTTACTTTGTCGCGATAGTTCTTACAAACACAGTTAAAACAGAACCTAGTGTAGAATGGCTCAATTCTTATATCACAGATTGGTTTAATTAACATCAACTTTCTTTCGACTCTTGATAAGCTGAAGCGTGGTTTCGTTCTTCGACGTTGTATTAATCCGCATTATCAATTTTTTCAATTTCAGTTCCCAACGACGCTTTCGAGTTCTCTCTCAAACATCGATTATAGATGGCCAGAACATATCACAAATCAGCAATGGAAGAAGAAATTTCGTTATTTTCGACAGCAACAGACCTAGAAGAGCTAGAGCTCTTCAACCCGCTCTCCTTGGCAGGGGAGAGCGAGTTTCTACATAATTATGATGTGTACAGTTGTATAGAGGAAGCAAAGCCGCCGCTTTCAAGTTTGCTGGCGGAAGACCTTCTGGAAGAGCTTGGTTTCGAAGGTTAGTTCCATTTCCCTGTTTTCTAAGTTAAAGACTATGTAATCGCTAGTCATTCGTATGGTTTGTAGACACTTCGATCTCTCGCGCGAAAACATCTCCCCCCCCCCCCCCAAAAAAAAAACCTTTCCTCCCTAGCCCTCCCTCCCACACACGCACACATATACGAACATCATGCAATGCTTGTTTGCGATTACATCATTTTACTGCATCAGCAGTTTTCTTTATTAAAAGCAAAAGTAACATTTGTGCAATACTTTAAATTGTAGTTTGACAGCATCTTGGCAATGAAAAAGTTTTTTTCCCAGGATTCAAACTTTCATTAAGTATTAAAAATGGATCAATTCTCCTTCAATTACAGATGGCGGTGGCCTCTTAGATTCTGATTGGATGACAGAAAAACTGGAATTCAACACTACTGAAGCTGTGCTTGCTGTTCAGACTGACCCAGTCATGGATCTAGATGAAGCAGACTTGACAACTCTGGAAACCTCCCATGCAATCGAGTCATCTGAAGCAAGTGAGCCAGTTGAAAATGTTGTTCTGGAAACTGAAATAACATCAGTGACACTGCAGTCTGAAGACAACATTTTTGCTGGTGTAGATGAAATCCTCAAGAGGTTATGTGCAGACAGAAAGATCCCATATAATGAGGGAAATGTAAGCCCCCCCTCTTCCCCATTACAGAATGTTCCTGAAGTGGAGGTGCACTCTCCGTGTAGCGTCGCCTCATCTGGATCAGAAGTGAGTGAGGACACCCTGCCAATGCCTCAGTCAGATGGGGACACTGTCTCTTGCCCTTCATCTCCAGACATTCAAGTGACTCCAGTAAAAAAGAGTGCCCCATTGATTCTTCAAGCCATCAAGACTCCATCAAAGGCATCTTATTTCTCACCATATCCAAAGGAGAAACCTGCCAAGGTTAAAACTCCGCAACAGAAAAAGAGGAAACGCGATCAGAACAAAGATGCTGCTACTCGCTATCGAGTCAAGAAACGCGAGGAACAGGATGCCATCCAAAAAGAAGTTTCTGGGTTGGAGAAAGAAAATGTTGAGTTAAAAGAACAAGTGACTTCTTTGTCTAAGGAAATTGAGTACTTAAAAAACTTGATGCTTGAAGTGTATAAAAACAAACTTCAGAAACAGACTATAATAGCTTTAAACGTTAAGTAAGAGTTTTGTATAAACAGCCCATAGAAGTTGCGCAGTTGGCATTCCTTCAGTTGTTTGAAGTTTATTCGATCATGGTTATCAATTTTGTATTTGTCTTACTCAGTTGTTCTCCTTTGATATTATTATTAAAATATCATGTTTGTATATACTGAAAAGTGGTCTTGTTATTGTATGATCTTAAAGGGGTAGTATCATGGGGTTTTTGACCTTTTTTGTTAAAAAATGGTGAAATAAGACCTCACTTTGCTACAAAATAATTCTAGAACAACGAGAGGAGAGAAATCAACTCAATTCTTGACAGGAACAACTCGTATTCTGTTCTAGCGCATTTTGGAAACAAAAATGCGAGAACTTGGGAAAACATTAGCTTAACATTTTTCAAGTTTCAATCCATACCGGCCTACTCTGTCTCTGACCAGAGGCACTAATCAACAGTTTTTTTGTGCTGGGGTGATAATTTGTAACAAAACTAAACAATCATTTTTTGTTTCTGTTGTCAGACAAACATTTTTGGGGTACTTCCCCTTTATCAAGCATGCCTCTATCAGGGTGTGTGAATCTGTAAGCCCATGCCTATTCCATTCTTATGCCACCACCTTGAACTACTCAGCTTTGCCAGGTGGTGGCAAGGAAATGCTATAACCGACCTCCTTACCATTTCCAATCAAACGCAACTTTGAATATTGAGAAGACCCTGGGACGAATTTTGGAGAGTACAACGAGGTCTTTCTTACTCTGTAAAAGGGGCTCGCTCGTGGAACAACCCCCGTTGGTTTCGTTAATGAAGCGATAGAAAAATTTTTGCTGTCGGCGCATGCCCCAAACAAAACGTACCTTGTCAAATATCTGAGCAGTTTTGTACACCATTCGAGTCGTTGGTGGCTACAACTTGGTTAGGGGGTTAGTTTCTAAAGGAACTGGCGGTGTTTTGGGGGAGTGGAAATAAATGTTTGGTTTATCAACAAAGTTGATAACTAAAGGTAAATTGGCTGCTGTGAAGAGATCTGATTCATCAGTTATCAACTCCCTTGATAAACCAAACCTTCATAACTACTTGGTGTAAGCCTTTAGCATTATGTCCCGGGGTGTAACAGTCAGGCTTGCACAAAGTACTACCCAGTCGTTCATATCAAAGGGCGTACTGAATTTCATCAAGGGGATAACTCGCCATCCAGCGTACAAAATTTGATAAGTTGAAGGATTAGTAGTTGGGAGTACATTTATCCCCTGGGTATTATCATATCTCCCGGTATCCGATCTGGGTCCAGAAAGAGCATACTAGGACAGTACCTCCCCACCCCTAAAAGCGTAAATCAAGGGCTTTTCGTCAAGGGCTTCTGTTTCTGTGACTTGCTGATCACTTGCAGCGTACTGTGTCAACCAATCACAATCGCGTGACTTTTCATTTCTGTTGTCACGTGAATGGGCAAATCCATCATGGCTGAATCGATGGGATTCAATCCTGTACTAGTGAACAGCGTAACATATATTGGGACAATTGCCGTGTTTCTGGTCGCCATGAAGGTACCAAAGATATCTTTACCTTACTTTCCAGCTACAGGCTCACTCTTGGTTTCCAATGACGCGCATTTTGCGGCCAATCAAGATTTGGAATATCTGTTCGTTGGTATCTGGTCTGTGCACTTTCTCCGTCGCTCGATGGAAGTTCTTTTTGTTCACGATTACCGGAGAAGAATGCCTTTCATAGAAAGCATAGGGGCACCAATTTATTACTGGTTCTTCGCATTTTGGATCGGAGTTGCGCTGCGACACGACAACGGTTACAAGCAAACATATCTCGCTCTGATTGTGGTCGGTTCGATCATTTTCTTTCTTGGGGAATTTGGAAATTGTTACTTTCACCTCAAACTGCGAGCCTTTCGGAAGGAAAAGATTGAAGAATCCCTTTCTCAGAAATCACAGCATGTGATACCATATGGATTTCTCTTCGAGTTCGTCTCTTGTCCGCATTATTTGTGCGAGATTTTTTCTTGGCTGGGCTTTTTCTTGGCTTCTTGGGTTCTGCCGGCAGCTCTGTTTCTACTTGCAACGATCATGACGCTTGTGACGTATTCATTCAAGAAGCACAAAGCATACCAGCAAGAATTTGATGGACTAGCAGGAAGGGAACTGTATCCAAAGAATCGAAAAGCACTTATTCCCTTTATCTTTTGAGATCCCCCATCAAAACAACGCCCTCCGCCCACCCTACTGTACCACCTCCCCCTGGGCCCTGGCCCCCTCCATCAACGCTGGAACTGTTACTGTGCACTTGCTACGCACTGACTTGACTTTCAGACAAAAAGCGTGTGGTTATTTGGACGCCTGATCGAAGAAAGTAAAATTAAAATAACGATGAGAACTCTTAAGGCAATCACCTTTTAGTGCCGTTTCCAAAGAAGGGCATTTCTAATCTTAACGGTGCCGTGAATCGCCATATTGCCGTACCCTGTGTTGCCAATTTACTAAGCTGTTCACCACCCATAAATGATGAGTGTAAACATTAGTGTGAGGAACAAATAGGAACAGTCTGTGGCTGCATCTAGGCTGTATGGACTGACCAAGTAAAGTATATTTTACATGTTATAATGACTGATTGAAACCTTCAGTGTGCAAACTTATGTAAACTAGTGTTGAATGTTCAGATTGTGCTTTTCGTCGACTTTGGGGCAAAATAAATTTTTGGAGCGGTAAAAAAAATTGGAAACTGTTGGAAAAAATAAATAAATAAACAAGAAAAGAAAAGGCACAAAAAGCTAGGCACCGGGCGGATTTGAACCACCGACCTCCTGTTTACTAGACAGGCGCTCTAACCAACTGAGCTACGGCGCCTCCGATGGCTTGCCTGGTGAAAAATATATTATTTAATGAAACGCGTTACGTATCCAGAGGCGTGTTAATGTTTGTTCTTGATGTTGTTCATTTGCATCAATTTTTGAAACGTACTGCAATGAACGTATATCAATCTAGCAATCACACCAAACACATCAACCGAAAAAAGAAATTTGTCTGCTGTCTTTTTTGAGCTGAGCAACGCGACACGCGATGGGGTTCTCAGGGGAGGCCCCAGAGTCCTAAGCAACCAATCAGAGTGAGCGAAGCCAGGCGTGAAGTGACAGCGCGCTGGCTTTAATCACCAACGGTAAACTTGCTCAGTTTGGAAGCAAACTCTCTCATCCTTCGCTCCCTTTTCTTTGTAGTATAGAGCAGTATTTTGCTCTAAATCTTAGCTTTTGCCCTTTTCACGTATATCCTTGTTACTCCTTTCTTCTGATACTCTAACTTTTCTGTAAAGTGCTGAAAAATGAGGCTTCGAATGCGGATTCCAACACGAGCGCGGACAAGGGGCTCACTGCTTGACTTGCCTGAAGAAGTCGTTCTTCTTATTTTGAAATGTTTTACAGCAAACGAACTCATGTGCTTAAGAATGGTAGGTATAAAACCCATGAGGTTATTTGACTGAAGGAAAAATATATTTAACGCGTTTTTCCGTCGATAAGAAATTTTGCTCGACCGTTGGAAAATTCTTGTTGGTGGACGCGGTCTTCATTCATCAAACCGTTAAACGTTCGTTCTTCTGCTGAATTCATTCTGTACATTTCGTCTTTGCAGGTCTGTTCTAGACTAAAGCATCTCATAGATGACTCATCTAGCTTATGGCTGTCGGCTTCTTTTCTGGGAGTTTGGCCGTCGTACAAAAATCTTCCACTATTACAAAGGTTTGTGATTGTCTCATGTAACGGAATTCGGTTGCTTTGTGCGTCATTCGAATTTCCCTCCATTTTATCTCGCGCCCAGATTTTAATTTTTACTTTTCACATCGACTGATGAGGGCATTAGTTCAGTATTATAATGGGTTGTAAAATAATTTTAGTTGACATTAATTATTTTTTCCTTTTTTATAGGGCAGCCAATCTGGGAAATCCAGAAGCACTCATCAAGCTTGGACTGGCACATTTGTATAATGAAGGAAGTAAGTGGCTTGTCTGGTCTAATAATGTAATGGAATTAATTCTTATTTCATGGAAAACGGTCCAAGGGTAAAACGCCATTATTTTTAAATATCTTACAACACCAGGGTGTTACGTTGGAAGTATGTTAAACGCATAAACTTCCATGCACAAAGTATTTTACCCAAAAATGGCAATTATGAAAATAGCTTTTGTCAGTTTCACCAATGGAAATATGAAAAAATTTCAGTGTCATAAATGGGTAACTTCTTACTTGGTTATCTTTATTATTATTTCCAAACAACAACAATAACAAAAATCTGTAGTTGATATCATTCTTGTTTGAGTGGATATGAATCATATATAAATAATTTGTATATAATATATTCAGACTTACTCTTCAAACCTGTTTTTCTTAACTGTTTATGTGCAAGAGTATTCAGTCACCTTTATATCTGATATTCTTAGTTACAGAAAGTGGAGAGAAAGGTGTTGTCAATGCAAAGGAAAATGGTCGTCTAGCTGCAGAATTTTTCTTTAAAGCTGAATGCACTATTCCAAATGGTGCACCATTCACTTGGTTCTTTGTGCGTCCCCCATGGGCGCCATCTGGTGTGTGCTGTAAATCGTGTGTCTTTCACAGTATGGTGGAACTTTGCTCAGATTCTGGGGTAAGTAAAGTAAACTTGAAAGTGCACAACATGCATGTACATGTATGTTAAGTATATCAATAACTGACCAGTTAGCTCAGTGGAAGAATACCATGGAGACTGCCATGTGGGAGGTCATGGGTTCAAACCCCCGCCAGACCAACACTCAGGGTCTTTAACTGAGGAGAAAGTGCTGCCATTGTAATGATATCTGCAAATGGTTAGACCTTCTAGTCTTCTCGGATAAGGACAATAAACCATAGGTCCCGCAGCACAACATTAATTTTGTATCTAATAATCTGTGGTACATTCAAAAACCCAGCCACTGTTCAAATAGAGTAGGGGACAAAGTCCCTGGTGTGGTGGTATCTCTGACTGATGGCGGCTGCTGGTGGCACCTTTACATGCTGACGTCCGATCTCACCCCACAGAAGAATAATTATTGTAAACCACCATGAGACTATGCAATATGTGCGGTAAACAAATTCATTACGGTACCACTAACCAGAGCCAATGGTTTTCTTTCTTTGTCTGTCAATTCACACAAACAACAACAACAACAACAACAAAAGGTAAAGTAGTGAAGGCCACAAAAACATAAGTGATTAAAATGTTTCATTTCATAATTTTATCTTGTTACAGGTCAGTAAGTCAATGTTGTACTGTGTAGGGAAAATTCTTAGCTTACATGAGGTAAGTCAAACATCAATTTCTGAGTTTTAAATACATTTAGGGCGAGATTTCACCACAGCCCCATACATGAATATATCACCAACTCAAGCTCTGTTTGTGATTGTCATTGGAAGTATAGTTTGAGAATAGCCAAATGCATAATTCTTGTGTAGAGGTCTTTCCTAACAAAATTTAGCCTAATGACAAAAAATGTGGAAGGTTCTCCAGAGTTGGGTGAGGGGGGTACTCCTTTGCTCCCTTGTATAAGCTATATAGGTATTGCTACCCCAAGCGGTATACGGTTTATGAGCCGTTTTGGTCTGTCTCTGAAAATGGGCATTGATTTTATTGAACACATTTGAACATGGGTAATATTGGACATGAACACTTTGGTCTGAAATTGAGTTCGGGTGGCGGAGTTCCTATCCAGAAGGGTATATTTGACATTGTCTTTCAAGGTCCTACAAACGAAAATCTGAAAACACCATTCTGATCATAAAGCACAAGGTGATACTCGTACAGTGCTAGCCTGTATAGCTGTCAGTTCTGAAAACACCCCCAGATGGGCAGGCTACTAAACTGTTGGCTTCATGGACTCTTCTAGGTCATTGCTTTGTGGACAAACTTAAGCTGCATTCACACCAAGGGTTAAACAGTTTAAAATTGTTTCCTTCATAAAAGCTGCTTTCAGATTTTTGTGGACTACAGATTTAGCACAAATGAAAGCATAAGTTAACGTTTACTTGAATCCTATGTCAAAGCCAATGGTTCAGCTTTGTGTTACCAAGTTTCCTTTTGTTGGTGTGAATGGGGCTTTAGTTACACTGAAATGACATCTAATAGTTTTTGTTATTACGTATGGAGTTCTTGCATGTACAGTCGACTCCCGATAACTCGAACCCTCGCTAACTCGAACCCCCCGCTAACTCGAACCAATTTTCCTTCCTTTCAGGTCATTTTCTATATAATTTTATCCTCGATAACTCGAACTCCCGATAACTCGAACCTTTTTCAATTTCCCCTAAAGGTTCGAGTTATCGGGAGTCGACTGTAGTAAGTACAGTATCTTTATGAACATTTTAGGATGAGAGGAAAAAGGAGGAAAGCCTTCAGTGGCTCAGAAATGCTTCCGGCCAGGGGTCTTGCCATGCTGCATTTGAACTATGGAAGTTGCGCTTTTGCCAGGGTCCCCTTGAACCCTACTCAAGACTAGAACGACTCAGAGGACTGCGAGACTGTGCTAAAGATAGTCACCCTGATGCTCAATTGACGCTTGCTCTTGAATATGCTCAAGGAAACCTCGGAGGGGCTACCAGATCACAAGTGGCTGAGTTCATCACACAGGTATGCCATCCTAACGGGATACTTCACTTCATGAGGTGCAAAAAGAGCCCCCCCTCCCCCCTCCCCTTCTTCCCAATACAAAATCATACATAAATATATAGACCAAAAGCCACTATACCTAATTACAAAACGTGCTGTACATGATTCGTCAATCAATAAATCAAATATTATTTAAACCGTAAGATTGATAACCTACACTTTATGCACTTGTCATCGGCTTCCCCGAGGGGGGGGACCCCGGGCTGATATGGGGACTTTGCTAATTGTGTATTTCAAAGTTCTTGTATTTCCCCACCCGTGCGGGATTTGTTTCTTGCAAAGTCCCCAGTATTTGGCGAACCCAACTGGATTTGAAGATGCACTTCAGAACTTTATTTGGGTTCTTTAAACAGTCGGCAAACACTCGGACTTTGCATTCTGATGAAAACTGAACTTTAATTATTTTTTCTCGAATACTCCATAAGTTGCTATAAATCACTCCTCTTACTGTACATGCGCAGTATGGTGAAAATTTCAACTTTTCATTCAGTCCTGAATTCCCCAGTTTTCAATCTATCCGGACTGATGAAGAACAAGGGAAAACACACTATCATGAAGGTTCATTGCTGCTTCTAAACACAACATCCGTAAGTTTCCTGAGTACTCTGAACAGTTGCTGTGATGCTTCAGAAATTAACATTCTTGTCAATATTTAAAAAAAAATCAACTTTTTCTATCCTTAACAATTTAACAGACCGCTTCTATTATATCACTAACAAAAGACGACCTGTTGACCTTTAACAGTGACCTCTATAAACAATAATATATACACAGAGGAATTTTAAAGTTGCCTATGCCTACAAATACGTACAAAGTTTTGACGGATGGTCTGTTTGATAGACAAAAAACAATGGATTTTAAAACATACCTTCTTGTTCTCCTCCGCCATCTTGCCATCGATCGAGCGAACAAAAATCGTCCCCAATCTCCTCTCAGTTGAACATAAGCGAAGTCCCCATATTTTCCCCGAGAGTAGGGCATTCAAAAATCTAAGTCCCCACATTTCCCCCACCACAACGGAAGAAATTTGTTGCAAAGTCCCCATAAAGTTCCCGTATTCCCCCACATCAGCCCGGGGTCCCCCCCCTCGGGGAAGCCGATGACAAGTGCATTACATCAAGATTAAAGATGGGTCATCAATATTAGGCAGCTTAGCTTGCTTTGAACAATTCAATCATTCGTCCCCATTATGTTCATGTGAGTAGCCTAAGGTATAAGTTAAAGAAAACCTTTTTTAAGATAGATCATTACTTTGGATGACATAATAGTAGCTTCCCTTGATCGAACAGCGTGGAGTTACCCGGAGTTGTAACGCAATCGTCAAGGACCGCCATATTGGAATTTCTTCTCTTTGACTTAGTTTCCCACTCGGCCAAACTTTGTAACCTTGTGCAAAATGGAGCGCCTTTTGGAATCGACCTGTTTTAAAATTATTTTAAGAGTAGACTTACCTTACTTTACTTTGTCTCAATCTTACAGATGTCCAATATGTTTTTTCTTTTTCCTTTCTAGTTTGTGTCCAGATCAAAGCCATTGAATAGTCACAAGCTTTTTAGTTTTCAAACCGAACTCAACAGCACAATGAGGTATAAAGTCTTACTAGCTTCTTGCAGTTTTTTCTTATTTATTTTTAATTTGTCTCCATTCATCTCAATAATGTTAGCAGATTTTAAGCGACCGCCTACAGTGTACCATCCTTCCCTGACTTCGTATTCACAAAAGGTATAAACTTTAATTTTCTCTAATTGTTTTTGATGGATTTTGCAGGTACATCCTTGTTGACTGGCTGGTGGAAGTTGCTGTAATGAAGGTTTGTGTTACCTTTCTGTTTCAGTCAAAACCTGGCATTACATGTATTTCTGGGATGATAGTTTTCATCTTGCATCTGAATGATTACAACTTGTGATAACATATATGGCATTCAAGAAGTAATCCTACTGGTCTTGGGTTCATCTTTAACTAGTTTTGTCACATCACGCATGAGCAGTATTTCCGAGATTGAAATGGACATTCAAAGTTCCTCTTTGTAATGTTCAGCATTTGAATGGAATCTTGAAGATTTCTCTGGAAATCTTTCCGAAAAAGACACACTAACTCAAAAACAAATATAAAATACTTAGGAAATGCTTAATACTGTAATGTAAAGAAAAAATTCATATTTTTATACTCGTCTGTCAATAAACTAGGGGAATTTCTATTGGTATGTCTGAAATCTCGCTGGTGATGTTCAAAACTGACATGTAAATTTCAAAAATACTGGTCAGGTGTGATGTAGATTGACTGTAATTTGTTGTTTTGTTGCAAATTCTGTTTCTTGAGCCCCTCTTTAAAATTTATATTCTCTTTGATGTATACATTACATTTCAGGATTTCCCAAGTCAGATCGTTCATATCGCTGTGAACTGTGTGGATCAATATCTTATGAGACGTAAAGTACAGAGATCAGAACTCCAGCTTCTTGGAATCACATGCATGTTGATAGCAGCAAGGTTTGTGTTGGCAATTATTTTATTACTGAGAGTTATACAAGTTCACCCTCAATCAACATGTATGTTTGTTTGGGGGGGGGGGGGAGATTGACATTTTAAAAGAAACACTACTTTGAATTCAATTTGGTCTGTTTTTGACTTCCACTAGTACATGTAGGATACATATTAACTCTATAAACCAGGGCTTTAAAGATACTTACAGGAGGGATTTTATCACAGCTTGAATTAGTTTAATTTATAAGGTGAGAAAGAGGGTTGTATAAATAGTTATAAGGGATGGCCATTATTGTTAATTTAATTTATTAGTGATTAATAGCATTAACATACACAATTATTGTCAGATTATTCTAAACAACACTGCAATTTCAGATTTCAAGGGACAGATATTGTGACGATCAGAGAAGCTGCTTGGTTAACTGATGGGACATACAAGTATGAAGAAGTGGTTAGGTAAGTTGAATAGTGGTTAGTTTATAACAAAATTAGAGTAAAGTATAGTCACTACAGGCCAAGCTTAAGACAACATTTTGAAAACATTTAAACAAGTTTGTTGCTTGCACTGTTGAGCAATGTCTCAGAGCCTTAAGCTTGAGCATCCTGGATTTTACCTGCCTGCCTCTGGACAATAAAAAATTTGTGATCAATGCCTACGTGTTCTTTGTTCCGTGATTGGTCATCATCATCACTATTTTTTCCTTTGTCAAATTATAGAATGATGGGTGAAGTGATGTCCTCTATCAAGGGTCAAGTTAGAGTAAGTTGTTTAAGATTTGATATTATTTATGCATCTGTTATGGAAATTAACACAGAGTTATTGGCTTGTTTTTCAGGTCCTTACCATACCTGATTTCCTCAAGCTGTTTTGTTCTCTTGCTGCAGTAAGTCTTCATTTTCGTTGTGTTTTATAATGATTAATAATCAATTATTAACGCCCCAGTACTATAGTGATTGCAGACATATCAATTATAATAGTATATATTACTCAGTCAGTAATAATAATTATAATAATCAATTTATAAAGCACTTTTTATATGATATTCAAAAGCACTTACAATATAAAAACGAAAAATTTAGTCAAAGTCAATAACATATAAAATTTAAAGATAATCAAACAAAAAGTGACACAGGCATACTCAGAAAAAAAAAACCAAGTTCTTTATAACGTACAGGAGTCAAACCTATGAACTTCCGATTACTAGATGGGATGCTCTGCCAATGAGCTACAGGAGACTTACATGTATGGGAGCTAGGCCATTAAAGAGTGAATACGCCTGTGTTATTGACTGAGTAATACAGTCATGTTCTCATTTATTTATGAGGCTTAAAATATACCATCACATTTTTTTTTATTGCAAACATTATCTCTGTCTCAAGTTACAATTCTCTTTATGTTTACAATACATGTATCTCACTGTTCAATTCTTTTTTTTTTTTTTCAGGCCAGTCAAAAGACTGAGTGTATTGCGGGATATATAGCAGATTTGTCAATTTTACACACTGAATGTGGAAGGTATAAAAACTTTTCTCTAAATATTATAGTTAGCGTAGTGATTTTATTAAGATTGGTCTAATGGTTGCTAGACTGGAAGTCCATTTTGTAATTTCAAGTACAACAAAGTTATGTAGGATACATGAAAGAAAATGTATATTGTTCATCTTGCAATCACATGAGCCTAAACCCATAGTGTTTTGCCAAGTATAAAAATGTTAAGATTTTTAATCTTTGTCCAGCTTTTTATGACATGACTCATGACAGAGAAGAAAATGTGAAAAAAAAATTTGAACAGAGATTGGAATGGCTGGAGATGTTCAAGTCTAAAAATTAGGTCATTTCAATTCAACCTCTAATATCAAAGAACAAATTCTCCTATCGTGTCCCCATACTTTTCTTATAAAAGAACTAGGGAGAAGTTATTAAAATATCAAGAAAATTCATCTTGGGTGGTCATATCCTTAATTCGCATGGCCTTAGGGGTTAAATAAGCATTGATATTACAAGGAGAATTTTGATTCTGATCACTGTTAGGACTTAAAGGGCTATTTAACTTGTTGCTTTATGTCCGAGTTCTCTTATCTTTAGGTTTCCTCCAGCCCTGATGGCTGCATCCTCTGTTCTGTTAGCAAATTCAATTCAACAATGTGGTAAGTTTACTTGTAATATGTAAGGCAGTGTTACACTGGGCAATTTTTCTTGCAACTTGTCTCACATTCTTGCTGTGCTGTTGCAACACAAGTTGCAAGGATAGTTGTATAGTGTAACATACCCTAAAATGAACATGTCTTACAACGTTTTTGCTCCAATCACTGTTGCACAACGTAGAACTGACTTCTACTTCTGCAACAGTTGTGGTAGCAAACGAATTGTGGAACATTGTGAAACAAATTGTGGAACATGTTCATTGTAGGGCGTGTTACACTGTCTGGCAACAATTCGTGCAACTGGTGTCACAACAAAATTGCGAGAGAAGTTGCAAGAAAAATTGCCCAGTAATTAACAGTGCCTTTAGTTTGTGTTCAGTGAATGAATAAATAATTTGCTTATGCTCTCAGAGAAACTTACAGAATTGGTAGACTAGGTTTGGGAGAGGATCATTACTCTCTGACCACTAACTTAGCAGATCATTATATAGTAATCAAAGGTTTGTCTGTCTATATAGTATGGTTGCATTGTTTTTCTTTTGACAGAAAATCCATGGCCGTCACACATGCCTGAAATCACCGGCTTAAGAATTGTGGACCTTCTGGAGTGTACACTTCATCTACACCAACAATGGTACCTCCTTTTTGAGTTAGCTGTAAAATTTCTTTCTTTATAATCTTAGTTTGCTTTATATTTAATCATTCAAGTTTCTAAGTTATTTTATGAATTTATTTTGCAGTCTACTCGATGAATTCCCTGTAGATCACAGAAATGTGAAGCTTAAAGCTATTAAAGAAAGGTCTGTTAATATTATTAATAAATATTCTAACATGATTTCACAAGATTTATAAACATTGATAACTCATTTCTGGGTTTCTAAGTCCACGTTATTTTCAAGGATGTTTATAAGAGCCAGCTATCGGCAGTTTTTCACTGTCTGAAAGAGATCTTTTCACCAGCTGAAATTTCAATAGAACACAGATACCTGAGGCTAATTTTAAAAGGTGCACAGTACAGTCCAAAAGAGCTGGCTGGGTTTATTAATGAACCTGTTGAGGATTCTCTTAGCTACATCACTGTATTTACCCCCAGATTGAAATTCTTCAATTGAAATCAGCTAAACAATCAAACAAAATTTTTATCATGTCATCCTTGATACATTACATGGGATTGGTTTAATTTGTCTGTGGTAAATTATTTTATACTTGTATGAACTTTTTATGTGCTTATATGTAAAGTAAGAACCCATTTAAGATTTTTGGTCTCTTTTCTTCAGGTACTCTGATGAGCGTTTTATGAAAGTCAGTGAAATAAAGGTGAGAAATCTCCATATTTACTTCCCTGCTCCGGTCATCCATCTTGTACAGAAATGCAAGAGGAGAATTTTAAGCTAAGAAAACTGAACCTGAGTTTTCCTTTGATTTTTCCTTGAATCTGAAATCCATGAAACGTCTGAAGATGTATGCTTATTGTTGAGAATAACACCTGGAAGATCTCAGAAAATTAACACCAAACCACTCTATTTCAAATCGTTTTGATTCCTCTTATGGGTTAAGCTACTAACGAGGCACAGGGTTGATTGTTGAAGTTGTAATGTTCCTTTCATTGTTTTCAGGTCCCAAGCCGTGAGGAATTACGTCATTATCTCTTTCCCATCGCTCTTCAGTCTGAGCTGCAAAATGATAAACCATCTGTTGTCAGGAGATGTGGTGAGTCAGCGGCACGATGTATGGGACATGTGCAACAGACTAATGCTGATGATAGCATTTTAAATACAAGCATAAGCAGCCTGTCAGAGAGTGGTTACGAAGGAGATATGGAAGATGAAGGAGACATTAATGTTGACGATTCATTGCTGGATGAAGAACTTTGCAATGAATTAGCTGATGGTGAACATGGCATGCTAAACAAACAATCAAAGGACTCTTCCTTTTTGAACTGGGATGAGTTTTCACGGACTAGTTCAACGCCGAGCATTCTTCACCCAGCTGGCCTACATGGTGGATTTGATTTTGAAGTGCAGGATATGGATACAGATTCCGAACCCGTGCCAATCAATAATGTTATTCGCAATGCGAGTGAGTTATGTGTACCTGTTGTCATGGAAGCAGATGATGCTATGGAGTTAGGAGAGAGCTGCTCAAAGCCTGTTGCATCAACCCTGCGAAGAAGACAACCTCTTAGAGCTATTGAGAACAGTAATATTTCTGATAGAGCTTCCAAATCATGGAAGACACAACAAAGGACTTCAGCTTGGAGTAGATCAATCGCTCACTGAACTTTTCCCTCTCAGTAATTTTCATTCACAAGCATTGCTCTTTGAACTTTAAATGTAATGCCTTTTTATGACTTTCTTATCATGATTAAACTATGTTTAATACATAGTTTATGATATGTTCCTTTCACACCAAGCAAGGCTAGTGTTTCCTGATATACGCCTAGTAGTCACAAGTCTTTGCATTGCATGCGGTGGAACAACATCAAAGGTATCTTAAGTATGACTGTCACATTACATTACTTGGTTAGATGTATAATTATGTTGTGGTTCAAATTGTTTTTGGTTTAAAAAATTTTTCAAACCAGTTTGATTTTTATTTCCCTTTGTTTCTGATTGTGCTCAAGATGAATACTGCACAAAGGAAAATAAACACTAAACTGGTTTGAATTAATTTTTAAACCACAACATGTAATAAAATTATTGCCGTCAGCGTCATCTAAGCGTGGATGCGGGACAAAAAACATGTTCTAATAGGGTGCCAGACATGTGTTTTGTCGCCAAACATTTGAAGTTTGACAGCCGTTAAGCAAACTGTCGCGCCAGATCAGCATGTTCCACTCATAAGCTTATTTCATTTTTCTCAACTTGCAGGCATCTTTCTCGCTCAAAAACAGCACACTTGCCTCCAGAAAGTATTCTTAACATCTGAAAATGCTTGCAAAGAATATTTTGTTGAGCAAAAACAAATCAAGTCAACAACAACCGCCTACACCAAACTTTGAATGTTTAGCGCCAAACCATGTCATGTTTGCACCCAACTAGAACATGTTTTTCCCTCCCGAGTAGACGCTTAGATGCCATCGACGGTATTTGGTTGTGTTTTGGTAACAGTGGTTTTCAGATGAGTGTTGAAATAATCTTCCATTAGTTAAAAACCAGCCTGGCCATTTTGTGGTAAAAAAAATCTACACATCCCTCACTTGGAAGTATTTTTGGGTTAAACCCACCTTCCTCCTCTCTAGAAATTCTTATTAATTTTGGTCTCTTTTCTTGGCTTTTGACTCCCTACGTACAATGGGCTTCAATTCTTCAGTATAGTAATTAGAAATTAATTGGTTGAGCAGATATGGTTGCAGATTAAAATATTCCTACCCCTCCTATGGTAATGGAGAGGTAAAAATATTTATGCATTGCAACTGTTTAGGCTTATTACACACTGGCGTCTTCTTGTTGAGGAGACACTTAGCCATGTGTAGTAAACTTGAATGTGATTGGTCAGAGTGATAGCTTGGGTTTCAGTTTGCAACATTCACTCAAACTGGCATTTGAAACAATTATTGAAAAACTAACCACTCAGAATAAGTCACACTATTAGTGGAATTCGTTGAAAGAATGGAATAACAAAATTTTAGCACGTCAGTGACTTATTCATTTTTCTCAAATTAACATAGTGCTTTCAAGGTGTCGTATGAAAATGAGTTCAAACCATGTTTTAGAAAAGAGGACTCTAGTTGTGAAGGTAGCAAACTTTCAGTGTGTTCCAAATTATCCCAAAATGTTTAGAATAATATTTATTCAAATTAACAAACTGACACAATTTTTCTAGTCTATAATAGTAGCCATCTCTTTCTCCCTCCAGACTGAGGAGACCCCCCCCCCCCCCTCCTCTCCCTGCCCCATAGGGGGCTTAGGCTCAATAGTGTTCAGCATCAAATTCTCCTTGCAATGTCACTACTTGGATGATCACACAGGTAATAAGAAAATAGAAAATGATCACCAAAGGTAAACTGTTGTTTAAATAAATTCTCTCAACTAGTTCAGTAAGAAATATATGGAAAAACAGTAAGGAGAATGTAGATGTTGATGCTGGAGTGTGAAGGGTTAATAAGAGATGGCTGCCCTGTCAGACTAGAACTGTACATTGAAGATTGCTGTTGATAGTAATCATATATAAATAATTATTATAGCCTGCGGGCCATTACAGTGCGACTCCTGTTACGGGGCACTTAAACAAAACTGACCAGTCAGATTACAGGATATGAATAGCGAATAATTTAAAACTTTGGGGTTTCAATTGTTGTTTTCCTACCACTTGTGATTGGTTCAATCGGCTTTGGTTGAAATTCATTGTTCTTGTCCTGTAATCCAATTGGTCAGTTTTGTTTAAGTGACCCCGGTAACAGTAGTCGCACTGTAATTGATGGGCCCTACACATTCTTTGTACAGTCTTATACTTAAAAGATGTTCAACTTAAAGTGAACAAGTTTAGTTTTATACTTTGATGATCAGCTGAATTCTATTTAATGTGAATTTTTTTTTTTTTTTTTTTGGCAAAACATACAAACTGTAAATAAGTCAATATGGAATTATTCAGAGAATTCAGGAGATTTTTTAAGCCACTACATTACTCCACCCATACCATGTACCCAAACAGGAGATGTACCCAGTCGCCCTTTCGCAACACAGCGTTTTCCTCTGTATATAAACCAACCTCATGCCCAGGGTCTACCGGTATTGTATGTTTAATGAACCCTAACCTTGTGGCTGCCTTGGCACTAGACTATATATGTTATGATTCTTATTTATCCGAAAAAAAAATAGAGAGTTTGTTTATACTTTAAAATACCTTGTTGCTGTTTGGGAAAATACTTCAATGCGTTAAAATAATTAAACCTGCAGTATTTGCAATCTTACAGCTAAATAAATGCCTTGAAATTATTTTATTTACTGAGAAGTGTTCATTTGATGTTTGTGTGTAGGAGACAACCCACCCCTCCCTAATTACACACGGAGCCAACCTCGCGCACCTCTCCACACGTCAAAGCCCCCAACTGCAAGGAATCCTACACTTCTCTCTGAAGCTCAAAATCTGCCATACGAGTTACGGCTTCCAAATACAGAGAGAATCGCGAACACCCTGTGCAACGTAATTTTTTCTAATTATGAGTAAATTGATTTAGGAATTTCTGTTCACTTTATTTGCATTATACTTTGCAAGTGGCCTATTCATTTTCAGTCAGATCCGAGGGTAAATAAGCTATCTACTTCTACGAGACAATCAACGGCAAACCTAGTATGCCTCTCGTCTTGTATTTAATAATTTTCCTCTTATAGTTTGTCCCTCCCATCCCCCCCCCCCCCCCTCCCCCGAGAAGTTGGCGCGGAATAACAGTTACACATTCCAACCCAGTACCAAGTTTTCTGGTAATTCTGTAGTCAGAAATACTTTCTGCATTGAGTAGGTAGGTAGGTAGGTTGCCTTTATTTATAGACGATGTATATAAAAGCTGAAAGCTTGTGGGGTCGTGTATAATACATTCAGCTACAAAAACAAATACAAGTAAAACTAAATATTAAATTAAATGCAGTGTAAAAGTATATTAAAATGCTATTAGTGCAACTTGAAACATTAGCTTACATTCAAGTATGTACAAAATCTTCAAGTTCAAAGCTAGCGGTCGAGGCTGATGATATGTTGAATTTAACGGCCTTAAAAAGTTCCGAAGTTTTGAGCTTTTTGAGTCACGGCGATAGCCTTCATGTCGTCAGAAGAAGAGATCGCCAGAACTTCCCACTCCATCTCGTTTTCAGGTGCAGCACTCTTGGTAAACCAGCTCCAGATGAAATTCACTTCAACCCGTTGATTAATTTCCCGTTGATTCAATCTGCGATTGCATACTTCAAGGAATACAGTGTAGAAGTTTTCCCCAGGGTGACTGATGAACACCAGCAGTCAGTGAATGTCATTAGAGTGTCGTTCAGTTGGAACCTTTTTTATTATGTTAGGTGCCGAGAAAGAGCCCAACTTGATCTGGCAATTGTGCATGAATAAATTCGTGAGTAAATTTTTAGCAAAAAATGAGAGGGTCTGCATTCTTCGTGAGTGTCCGTCGCAGTACATAAATCGAAACTGTGCATTATTCATTTCAAACCTGGACTGTGAGCCACTGTAGCAGAATGGATACGAGGGAGAACGCATCGAAAAAATGTCGCTGGTTTCGTTTCAAGATTTCATGCTGCAACGTTCGTCTCAACCCTGTCGTGACCTTGCTGTCAGCTCTCATTATCTGGGCCTTTGTGGTGTGGTGTGTAATCAAACCGAAAGCAGCAAATGAGGAGATGGTGAAATGGCGCGGATGGATAACGTTAAAATGCACGTGGCTGTATATCGGCACACAGGATGTATGGGCTCTGTTTATCATTGTGCTGTATTTATCCAGGTATTCCAAGATGAAGCTTGGTAAACCAGATGAAAAACCAGAATTCAACGACGCCACATATTTTACCATGCTGTTTGCCGCTGGTATTGGGATAGGCTTGTTCTACTTTGGAGTAGGTGAGTGAGTCCAAGTGTAATTGCAATCTGTTGTATCTATGTTGGTGACAAAATGAACAATTAGCAGTGAATACAGTTTAATTTCAACACTGCCTAGATTTGCAATCTTAATTCGATACGGGAAGGTTCTTTGCTTTATGAGTTCGCTGAGGCCCAGTTTAGACACCGTACCATTCATGCACCTCACCAAGTACTACGCAGTTTTTTGGCAATGTTATGGCGTCTAAATCACTTTTCCCCTTTACGACAACTTTCAACTAACTCTGGTAAAATCTCAAGGTAGAGCAGACCTTGTCGCACAATGGCATGGCCTCTGAACCGGGCCTCAATTATCACCTTGACCTGATCACCTATACCTCACCTTTGTCCATAATGCATACAATCCATTTCATTTTCACCATCCTTTCTATATGAGTTCGAACCACTGATTTTTCAGCAGTACATTCTAATGGAAACGTTTCTTCTGGGTCCTTATTACAGAAAATCAACATGAATCTTATTTCTATTACTTTGACTGCATTTTCTGATTGGCTGGCAAATTAAAACATTTAAATACATCGTTTGCAAAAGTTGATTTGTTTTTCTTAATATTGGGTTTAGTGTATTTGGACAACATGTACGTTTTAGGCTTTAAGTGTTGTATGTGTTTGAAATAAAGGTTTATTGAAAAAAAAAGTATTTGGACATCATTTCTTTGTCAGTTGTCAGTTTTCCGCTTGTCAGAATACGAGACTCTTCATTCGTGTTACAAATCCTAATATCCAATCTTTGGCGTTTTCTAGCGAAGTCCTTCGCTCTCCCTTGTTAATCATTTTATATTACGGTGGCCAATATAGCGGCCTTATCAACTCGGTTGATGTACAAACAATTATTCATTTTCAACCCTCCACCGATGTAACACCACATGTCTTTAGAAACTAACTAAAGTCCCTTTATATAGCTTTTGTACGAGTTTGAGGTTGTAGAGAGGATGTTTGTGACCGGAATGTGTACGAGTAGGCTGCATTTTACGCCCGTATAAAAGTTATATAGGTATGTGTGGTGTCAACGTGTATGGTTTTTGAGCCATTTTCATCTGAAATAGGGTATAGATTTTAACCATTTCGGTCTAAAAGACTGAAAATGGGTATGGTGTTTACAGAAACGGATTGATATGGATTCTTGAAACCAGGTCTGAAAAAGGATACCGGAAAATCACATATTTTGGTCTGAAATAGGGTTTGGAGAACGGAGCCACACACCTCCACCAAAGATCCGAAGAGTACACCCACCCCTCACCCCCACCCCGCTTCGTCTTCCCGGTTTTCAGACCTAACGATCGTCAGGTTCAAAAAGAAATGCTTGTACCTCCGTATAATTCAGCTGTTGTTCGTGTTCCATCACATACCATTAGCAATTACTCGTTAAAATTCCACCTATCAGTTTTGTATAGCGAGCTATGGCGTACATTTGTTAATTGCTTTCGTTTGATTTGATGCGTTGTTTCATTTTCCAACCAGCTGAACCCATTTGGCATTACGAACCCGGACATTATGGAAATCGTTACTTTGGAAGGTAAGTGGTTATTATTTTTTACATTTTTGTTATGCCTCTTATTATTACACTGTCTTGTTATTAGTCCACTTTTGGTCTTGTATAGCATCATGAATGTACGAAGGGTTGAAATTATATGATCAAACTACTGTATCTCAACTTGACCAAAGCTGTCACTCGCTCTTTTTGCGGACAAATTTTTCGAGTTAGGAGAGATGTACGATAGATTGATTTGTACCTCAAAGGACAGAATGAATGATGGTTAAACGAATATGAACTTTGCAAGGAATCTGTGTCTTCGTGCGAAACCTGGGAACTTAAAAAGAATTTCTAACTGATTAAGTCCTTTGTTTGGTTAACCGATTAAGGTTTCGTGTAAATAAAAGGGATTGTTTTATAGTTTTTTTACACAACTTTGCTAAACTACACGCTGTTTTCATGACAAATTATAGGGTATTTTGGACACGCCTAGCATATGTTGTGAACAAAAATAGAGTTTTATCGTTGAACAGGTCAGTGAGTCTTAGCATGTCCCAGAACTTGAGCTTTCAAGTTCATTGGTTTGCCAATATATGCATACAAAGTCTAACAAGCGCTTGTGTTCCTAACACAGATATACGGATAATCAGCGAGCCCAGGATGCTATGAACATAACGTTCTTTCATTGGGGAATTCATGGCTGGATTGTGTACGTGGTGGTCGGACTTCTTCTTGCCTTCCTCTGCTACAGAAAGGGCCTGCCTATGACCATGCGATCATGCTTCTACCCGTTGCTTGGAGACAAGATGTACGGATGGATGGGCGACTTTATAGACATCTTGTCTGTTGTATGTACCATGTTTGGAGTGTGTACCAGCCTGGGTCTTGGCGCCATCCAGCTTAATTCTGGATTCCAGCGACTGAATAGCAACATTGAGTTTAGCACCATAAACCAGATTATCACCATTTGGGGCGTGACAGCTCTAGCTACTGTATCAGTGATCAGTGGCTTGAAGCTGGGCATTAGACGGTTAAGTGAACTGTGCTTCTGCATTGGCATGTTGTTGATGTTGGTTGTCCTGTTCTATGATGACACGTGGTACCTACTGAACTTATACGTTCAAAGCATTGGATACTATCTTCAGTATTTAGTGCAGCTTGGATTCCATACAGATGCTTTTGCACAACTCAGCAATGCCCCGGATAAGCTTGAGGAATCTGATTGGATGAATGACTGGACCATTTTCTACTGGGGCTGGTGGATTGCTTGGTGTCCTTTTGTCGGCATGTTCATCGCCAAAATTTCACGTGGCCGTACGATCAAACAATTTATCAACGCTACTCTGACTGCGCCTATCTTTTACACCTTTCTGTGGCTCAGCATATTTGGAGGAGCAGGTTTAAGAATGGAACGAAACGCTGCATCTTTCAACATCACGTGTTCATCACCCCTCGGAGGAAAAAAAGCCACCAGGAACTTTGAAGGACTGTACCGCCTATCCTGTCGCTCAAAGAATGACATGTGGTTTGACGTGATGGATCAATATGGCGATCTTGGAGGATTCCTGTCTGTGTTGTCTCTGACCGGAATAATTCTTTACTTTGTCACCAGCTCAGACAGTGGCTCATTGGTCATCGATTGTCTGTCAGCTAATGGTGATCCTGACCCACCCGTCCCTCAGCGGGTATTTTGGGCCTTGACTGAAGGTGCTACTGCAACAGCTTTGTTGTACGTTGGAGGTACAGACGCCCTACAGGCGCTTCAAGCCGTGTCCATCGCAGCTGGTCTGCCGTACACCATTCTGTTGTGTTTCATGTGCGTGGCTCTATGGAGAGCTGTTCAAATGGAAGCAGGAGATTTGGATCCTATTGGGCCCCAATTTAGAGTCTCCTTGTTCGCTCCTCTCAGCAGCCCTTCTTGTAATGGCACCTTTAAGTTCCTAATTGCCATATTTGCTCCCTGGTATGTTGTTGCCCATGCCGCAGACAAGAGAAAGCCCAGCAGTTCCTCCAGAACACTCGCCTTTCACATGATCCTGATGGGAGTTCCGTTCTATGCGTGGATTGGCATGATGATAGCAGAGCTGGTCCCAGTCACAGGGATTTCGTACGTGGGTTGGGCGGTCCTTTTCTTGTTCCTTGGTGTTGCGACGGCCATCAGAACTGAGATCAGAGAACAAGATGGTATCCATGGTAGCATGGTGGAGGATTTCTTCGTGGTGATGTTGCTGTACCCGTTTGCTGCCTTTCAGATGGACCAACACGCGTTAAATTACTACAAGGAGAACAAAAATGGAGACATTGAACACGGACGCCATTACAGCTATCATGCGAGAGCTATCGGTGATGATAAATCAGATTTAGAGACAACTAAGTTCTAAGACGAAGGCCATGTTGCGGAACCACCGTTTCATTACTGTTTTTGCATGGACGATTTCTCATGAAGAAATCTCCCACCAGGGACGTATTTTCTTTTCTTTTTCTTGTGACTCTGTGATCGTCTGAACCTCACTGTCAGATATCGCCGAAAGCTGCATAATTAAATTTCCAGAACCTGGAGGTCCTGGAGACATGAATAGAGACATTGAAAACGGACGCCATTACAACAGCCCTGTGAGGGCTATCGGAGATGATGAATCAGAAACGCCTGACTTCTAAGGCGAGGGCCACCTTCCAGAATCATCCGTGCTAATTTAAAATATTTACATATTGTATTTTTCTTAGTGGTAGTTCTTCAATCTTGGAACTGCATCTCAGATATTACCGAAAACTGCAGAGTAAATTTCCGGAGCTTGGTAGGAGAATTCAAGAATTGAACGTTTAAAATTTTTTTTGTCCTATAATCTGTGTTAAGAAAGCAGGCTTCGCAATACTGTATTATGAGCCATTTAGCCCGGTTCCCTCTGCCTTTTTCCCTATTTAATGTTTTATAATTGAGTGATTTTTTCCTAGTTTCTCTAGTTTCCTCATACTCAGAAGGCTTGCTATGTTATGTCTGTCTCTGATGATTCCCGCACCTTCTTCTAACGAGGACTTGCCCCATCTGTTCTCCCTTCAACCGCGCACATACACCGTCGCCCCTGAAAATAATTTCACAAATGTGGACGACCACTTTCTGTAATGCCCTGTATCATTATTAGTTGAGATAGCAGACAAAAATAATTAAGTATGTCAAAATAGAGAAAATAAACGTAAATGCAATTTGTCAGCCGTCTGCCTGGCAGAAGATAAAATGTGGAACGAGATGAAATGTGAAACGCTTATACATTGGCTGTTAAAGAAGTAGGTAAACTAATAAAAGCTAAATTTTGACGCACGAGTCCCGCGGACTTAATGTTATCTGAATTTTCGGACTGTACTTTAATTGTCATCATACCAGTTGTCATCGTAATAAATCTTTTCGTTCAATCTGCCTACCCATCTAACCTCCCGACATTGAACTGATGTGATTGGTTGCCGATCGTTTTTCAATGACCAAACCCAAACTCTCTCGTTCCCACTCTCAGAAGGAGGTCGAATCGTGATCATGAATGCAACGACGCGAACTTTTAGCTCACCTCTTCTCGCCAACATAAACGTTGTCGTATGGAAAATTGTTTGACTTTTGGTAATTTGTTGAAGTCCATGAAGGAGGAACGGGATATTTGAGATTTTCTTTAACAATTCTGAAGACAGCTGTAAAGTAGTGATCCACCCAAGAGCAGAATAACTTTCTGCCCAAATTTCTACGTCAGGGAAGAGTTTCAAAATTCAGTTGGTGTTGCCCAGAAAGTTCTCTTGTGTTTCCCAGTTTTTATGCTTAGGTTCACCAATGAGTGGTAGCCCCGGACAGGGCCCTGGCGAAAAGCTCTCCCAGCCACCTGCAGGGAATGATGAGTAACGGGCAACGGCCTATGTGAAACTTATTACAAGGGCTCATAGTTGTGCTTTACACTGTAGTAATTTCAGTTGAGTACCACAAGTAAATTTACCAATGGCAAATCCAGAACTTCATGAGATGTGCGACATGGTAAAAACGTTCCAGTACCTAGAGTCACTCTATGTGACCAGCCACTTAACAAAGACCCAGAGGACTCTGTGTACGAGATTATGCCGGGGGGGGGGGGGGGGTGGGGGTGGGAGTATTGCAACAAAAAATAGAAAAACACACACAAACAAAAGAACAAAAAGCGGGGAAGGAATGGGTTAAAATTTAAAATATTTAAAAAATTTAAATTGTCCATTATTATAAAGGCCTTATGTTATGTGGCAAAAAAAGGGTTTGTCCCAGGTGCCTTACCTGCCTTACCTAACCTGGTTCCCAGGGTCTCTCTTCCTGTCCCCTTTCTTGCCCCAGGGTTGGGGGGTGACACTCTGTAATGGACAATATGGGGAGGCTCCACTCAAAAGGGGTACATTTTTCAGGATGGAGGCATATGAAAAGGTAGGGATTTCATGTGTGGAAGTATAGAAAAGGGTAGGAAAACTGTCATTTTTAGGTATTTAAATGGGCCTTTCAAAATATCTTGAACATAACTGATGAAAAAAGATAGTGTTTCTACAAAAATGTAAGAATGTGAAAGGGGTACCATTTCCTATGGAAGGTATATGAAGGTGCTACCTTTCCTGTCAAAAATGGTATGCGAAATGGCGGAGCCTCCTAGAGTTTCTAAAAGTCCTTAAAATGATTTTTTCCTGGTTGGTCCTCGGGACTTCGTCGCTCGCTTGGTCACGCTGTTGCTGTGGGACCTCATTGAAGCTCACTTCGCTCGCCTTTTCTCGCTCACTACGAAGAACTTTTTTAAATGACTTATGAGGTCGACTTGTAGCAAGTCTAGGAGGCTCCCTGTATCAAACCTGTATTTCTTGAGTGCCCCCCACCCAGGCTTCAAACTACCAATTCTAAAATTAGAGTGTGAAAAGCAGTGTAATAAAACATTAAATTGCATTTAGAATGCCATATTTATTACTTTTTTGACATCTCACAGTTACTACATTGTATAGTTTAATTTTTTAAAAAAAACATAATCCAGTGATATCTGACAATAATACAGTTTAGGGTTGTGGTTGTAATAAAACGTAATAAAACCAAAAATATGGTATTTTTAAAGTGCCACAACCATGGTGCAATATAACATAAAAATTAAAAATAAAATCTAGCTAAACATTTTGCTAGTATTAATTCACTAATAATTTTTGAAAACTCAACTACTATTTGAAGTAGAGTTTGAGTCATTGGTAGACTCAACGGACAATTCCTTTAATTGTGCATCTTCTGCAGTATTGTTGCCTGTTAACTCAGAAGTCACTGCCTTCACAGGTTCATCTTCTGTGTAAGCATATTCAACAGGTTTACTGTGTTTCCTGTTTGGCTTTCCAACATCTGAGATCACCTTCCAAATAAAGCTCCCATGCCTACGGCCTCTTATGGGGTGACTGGGATCTAATCTCGAATTAAACTGATGTTCATAAGAGATTCTCTCCACGACTTTGGGTGTCTTAGCACTTGATGTCTGGGCTCCATGTGGAATGATCCCAGCTGGCGTCACCTGCATGGATAGGTTGCTACTGTACCGTGTGATGCGGTCATGAGGAAAAGGTGGAGGGCGATAATCTGTACGCGATGTTGAATCAAAGCTGTGTGCAGGTATCTTGGGTGGTTTTGTAAGGCTTTCATCTGGCCACCATGCTGGAAAAGTGACAGGAGAGTCCACAGCGGTTTTAACATAACAGATTGGCTCACAGATAAATCGTGGATTTTGACGCAGAAATGTCACATTAGTTGGATGGGGCTTGTTGTGCCCAGTCATCACAGACTGCTGGGGTGATAAGTGTAATGGTTGCCCTGTGTAATGTGCGCCGTAGCTTGTTTTACCAGGTATGGAATCACTCTGAAGATCAGCAAAGACCCTGGAGGTGTCATGACTGGAAAAGAAGTACATTTGTGCAATCAGGAAATATAACCATTATCAAATTGCTTATGATTCTGTGATAAGACTGGATGACGCTAATGAAGAACAGCTTTTGTCAATCAAATGAACATCTTTTCTTTGCTGATTAACTGCTTCTACAGCTTGCTAGAATATTTCTTACTTGCGTGTTTTTTTTTTTTGGGGGGGGGGGGGAATTAACACTCTCCTTCCGAGATTTCCAATGGTCCCCCCCTTAATAAAAATAGTTTGTATAGACTTGATGCGAAGCACATGCTGCTCTGCAAGTTGCCGCCACTGGCAACAAAACGCAACATTTGTTGCGCACACTTTGTGTTGCGCGCAATATCAATATATCAGTATATCAGGTACCAGTTTACATCTTATAACTTTCGATTGCTCTACGCAGAATGTACCGTTTACAAGAAACTTTAGAAAGTCAAGTAATCGAATGTAAACAGATATCTATGTACAAAACAAACTGCTGTACTAGAATGCGAACATCAAGATCGCGCGAATGGAAATCTTATATGTTACCAACCCAACAGCTTTCAAAACTTCGTTTTCTGTTTCATCCTGTAATAACACTTGATCGAAGCGAAGACCAGTTCTAATTAGCGATGAATGGCCGATTGCCTTACCGCAAACATTTCTGTTTGTCTTGCGAATCATATGAAGATTCCATCGTGATTACATTAAATATTTAGGAAGGAAGAGAAGTCAAAACATACCGTGGGTAACCGTCAACTTTCTTTTTGCGGGCGATCGGAGGTAAATAAATGCTTGCCATTCTTAGACCATCGTATTCAAGGACTTAGCTGGTCAACAGGATTCCATAAAACATAATTTCATGGTAAAATGAAGAGTTTTTCTCTGTAGAACCGAAGTCTTCCGTAGTCTGCTCTCTGATCGACGTTGTCGTGGTAACCAGCTGTAGGCCGCTAAACATATCGCTGGCTCAGAAAGCAAGATGGTGATCCTTCGAGCTAAAGTAATTCTTGCTGGTAAGGCTAAATTCGGCATTTTTCACGGAAATCCTTTTATTTTTATAGCAAAATCAAAGCGTAAGATTATCAGTATTAGATCTGCTTTAAATTCATCGTTATTTCGGCAACGCTGGTTCTTTTGACGATACATATTTGGTTGACCTAAGCTAAATGTGAATTCAATAACTTTAATTCTGAATTTTCCTTACTATTTTGTTTATAAAGCCAGTCTAACATATAACGCTAAGTTCCTAGATGCTTGAAACGCAAAGCAATATTTTGCCTTATAGGTGATCCTTGTGTTGGCAAGAGTGCACTAACGCAGGCTTTTCATAGCGATGGAACACACTTTCCTAAAAATTACACCATGGTAAGCTTAAGTTTTTGTATGACCTTCCTAAAGAACTGAGCCTCTGTTGTGGTTCATTTTTATCCTTAGTTTTAATTTTATTTTCCATTGTTTCAAACTCGTTATCATATATTACTGTACCCCCCCCCCCCCAAAAAAAAAAAATGGAAGATAAAATTTAAAACAAAGATAAATCTGAACCACATCACCTACATATACTTAAATGTTGCTTCTAAGGCAGAATTAGAAAATTGGAGGGAAATTGGAGGTGTACAAGAAGAGATGCATAATTGGTATTTTTTATTCCCAATGTCAGTCTTCATTCCTTGATTCTCAGTGCTTCATTTCTATGGATTTATATAATATTGGCCCTCACTGAAGTGCCTGTCAGCCAGGCTTCATTTTATGTAGGTCATGCCGAAGATCTTGGGCATGACCTTCCAAATCCCTTGGTGTACGGGCATGCGATCATGGTCTTTGGCGTAATATACCGGTCAAATTGAAGCTTCAACACTGCCCCCCACCGGGCAACTCCCCGGGCATTTGAAATTATCCCTCAAATTGCCCCCTCCCCGAGCCAGATAGCTGTTCAAATGCCCCATCATAGGTCCATGTTAGGTGGTCAAATGCCCCCACCCCAGGTAAATTAATATTAAGTGACCATAAAATTTAAAGGCCAATACAGTATTTGCCTGGATATTTCATTTCTGACAATTTTAAAGTTTTGTACAATTGCCCTGCCAATCACATAATCTGCTTTTGATGTTTGGGAAACCTTTTCATAAAAAAAACATGACAACTGTTCAATTATTCACACTGTAGTTAACCATATAATAATTGTAACATAAAATATATTTCATGTGAGGCAAAGTTCACATATTTGCATGATACCACGGCACTGATTTTAATAACTAAAGTTCCATCAGAAATTAAGCCATTCTAGTTTATATAGTTTTTAAGCGATATACAATACATGGAGATCAAAAAATTATGCTTTTCTAGAGTAAAAACATAATCAAGGGCACCGCCAGTGTTTGCCCATGGTCAATCTCAAGTTTCACATGCACATGGATGAAAGGACGCCAGTTTGGACACATGAAGTCACTTCAAGATACACAGTACTTGGGCATATGTATTCCATTATTTTGTCAAAGAGTGCTTATAGGTGATATTGAGCTCAAGAAGACAATAGACTGAAGTGTCATGCCTTGAATGAATTCATGTCTTTAGCTGATAGAAATTATGTACTACAAAACTCACACTGTGAACAACAATAATTTTAGACTGCTGGGGTGGAAGTTTGTGTGAAGTCAGTCAATATTCCTGAGACGTCGGACAGTGTGGTAAGTTGCTATCAGTCGTAGTTATTTTTTGTGATACTTTCAATCTTATCTTTAGATAAAGAAATTATTAACAATCATATACCTGCCAACTCTCACGCCTGTGGGTTGAAAACTTCGATCTCATGCCGGCCCACGCTTGCGGGCCAATTTCTCATGCCTGATAAAAAAATGTGAGTTGTTGCCGTCTTGCTTGAGACAACTTCCAAAAATATGTTAACTCAGACCTATGTAAGGAACGAAAACCATGTGTAAAATGAATAAATGACAATACCTTCCTCACGATCTCTAATTTTTGAAGGTGAAAAGCACTGGGATTGAGCTCGCATTTATACGCGTCCTAAGACTTCGGATGTTTTCGGAAGACTTCGTACGTCTTTGGAATACTTCGGAATTCTTCGGAAGACTTCGGACTTGTTCTGGAATCTTTGGAAATGATTGGGTTGGCTTCAAAAATCCCAGCATTCCTAGGATAAAAATCTCACGCCTATATCTCAGAAAAAGTTGGCAGGTATACAATCAAGCTATTTGTAAATTATAATCATTTCATTGATGAAATTAGAGCTAGTTGAAAACTATTTGGAGAATTTCACTTTAAAAAAATAACTAAACTAAGGCGGTGTGGCGTAGTGATGAGAGCACCGGACTTGTAATCGAGAGTTTCCGGCTTCAAGTCCCACTCTGACCACTTGGATTTGTTTCATGGTAGCTCCATAAATCCAAGGCCACACTTTGAAAATCAGTCAACTGGTTTGCCTCCCACCACTTGGGAATTTTAACAAATGTTTTGTTCAGTTTGTGTATTTATTTACTGATTTATAGAGTCCCCAATTTTCACTACAGTGCTTAATCCTTCGACACTTAAATAAAGTCATTTATTTTATTAAGACCACTGCTGATATTCATCTTGCCAGGAACTCTACATTTATGATTCAGGGGGGAAAGAAATGTTTGCTGACATAATCCAACAGCATGTAAGTGTCAAATTTTAACAGTCACTCAGCAGAAACTTAATCTGTAACATATTGCCAGTAGTGCATAATTTTTTGTTTATAGCTTCTGCTATAATTTATGCACTCAGAATTTAAGTATGCCTTCCCAGATAAACAAAGCTAGAAAATAATTTTGTCATATTTGGAGAGATAAGCTGCATAATTTGAAATAAATGCGATGGTATATATTTCCAGCCTGGTGAATGAATGAGAATGATGTATTATTCTAGAAAGTGACAGAGGCATACTTGGAAAATAGAAATCCGAGTGCTCCTATCAGGGGTCGAACCTAAGACCTTCCGACTACTAGTTCGGATGCTTTCAGATGCTTTTCAGAGCATCGGAACTAGTAATCGGAAGGTCTTAGGTTCGACTCCTGATAAGAGCACTCAGATTTCTATTTTCCAAGTATGCCTTGTCACTTTCTAGAATAATACATCATTCTCATAAACCACATTGTTTTATATACTGGATATTCTTGCATGTCCATACTTGAGTTATTTGTGCAAATGTTCCACAATACGAATTATTGTAGTTTTTTATATTCATTTATTTCTTTATTGTAATAATTATTTTTGTTTTACGTATGATGATTTTAATCAAATTAAATTAAAATTTGTATTAGAAATTTAAACTTAACCTAGTATGCCATTTGATGTTTTTTAACAAGTGTTAGTTACTTTAATCATTTAGTGTGAAATACCTGTAAACTAGCTGGTTAGCCTAGCTTGCTGGTCTCACAAAAGCTAAGCTTATTTTCACAATAAACTGCTATCAACTGCTATCAAATTTATAGAGCTCAGTACGGAGTAGCTACATTTGCAAATGTGGCAGCTGGAAATCAAAGAAAACATCTGGAATCATGAAACATGTTGTTGTGGTCTCACACACTGCCCACAGGTGCCACAAGGATGCTGATGATGATCAACATGCATGCTGTACATCTGTGTAATTAAAAAAATGTTATTCAACATTGTTGTTTTTAGTGGACACAGCCAGACATGTTTCTTGTGGCGTATGATGTGACCAATGAACAGTCATTCAATGCCTGCAACAAGTGGTATGAGAGATGTCGAGCACAGAAGCCAAACCAGTCCTTACCTGGTAAGTTGACTGAGTAATCTGCTTCTCAATGCCTCAGGGACATGGTGGTATTAAGTCATTAGGGAGCTTAAGCAACGACGGCGGCAACGGCAATGAAAATGTCATCTGAAAATATACCTTTATTTCATTTGTGCTACTTTGCGATTATTTCAACTTGCTTAACTTTTTAAAAAATGGCGAACTATCCAGGAACCAAATTGGTAGGAGTGGCATACAAGTTAAGAAAGAAAATGAAAAATTCATCTTCATGCGTTCACGATCTCCACAAAATCTTAAATGTGGTCATTTCATGTTGTTGTTTTGCAGAGGACGGCAGAAAAATGTACCAAAATGTAAAACGCACGTGCAGAGCGATTGTTTTTGCTCATTAAACCTATTGTTTTGCGGCGTTGTCATTGCCATCGCCGTCGTCGTTGCTAAGCTCCCTATTGATTTTATTCGAACAAATCAAACTGCATTAGCTTAGTAATACACAAATATGCTTGTTCAGGAACACAAAACTATTACAATCTTACATGGTAAGTTAACTGAGCAATCTGCTTCTCAATGCCTCAGGGGCACGGTAGTAATAAAAGTAGCTGGTTATACCTGAAAGGATCAAACTGTATTAGCTTAGAATACACAAATATGCCTGTAAAGGGGCATAAAATGATGTGAAAACATAGGAGACAACATTTTTAGTATTTTGCTTAAATGCTTTCATTGGCTGCCCCTGCTTAATTTCAGTTATACTTATATGATAAATCAGTGTAATTAATGTTTCATTTCTTTTAGGGACTTTGGTGGCCATAAAAACAGACCTCAAACAAAGAAGGGTGATATCAACCAAACAAGGACGTGAACATGCCAGCTCTAAAGGCTTGGAATACTTTGAATGCTCTCCTGTAAGTATTGTGTTGACTTTACATATAGTTTGCATAAGAGTTTTTGTCTAGGGAAGAGTATGAGACATGCAAAAGCTTGGAGCAACCTTGTTTGTTCCATTCCATGCTCCAGGCTTTTTCATAAAATGATGGCATCTTCTTCAGTCTTAGATCTCCTAGTATTGACAGTATTTGCAGCACACGAGAACAAATAGATCAAACCTCAAAGTTGCCAGTGGCCCGTTGGTTGTCAAGTGGGTGTGATTTTAAACCTGAAAGTCTAGCCTCATTTATTAAAAACAAAAATCTTTAATCAATCTGAAAAATTGAAGAACAACTCCCCCATAAACCTAATGACTGACTGTCGGTAAACGGTAGGTCAACAAAAGGCCAACAGACGGCTGACAAACAGTTGACAATCGGCCAACAAATGGCTGACAGTCTGCCAACAGATGGCCGACAGACGCTTATCCTCAAATAAAGGTCAACTTAAAACATTACCAGAAAAAAAAAATGTGACTTTTGTTCCAGATCTGCAACAATTTATTATTTTTCTTACACTTTTATTTTACATTCTGTTTTCAGAAAGATCATGAGAATGTTGAAGCACCATTTTACTACTTGGCTAAAGAATTCCACAGTCTTTACAACGAGAAAATCGAACAGATGAAGACACTGACATAACAATATATTTTGTCCTGAAACTGAAAACCAAGATTACAGCCTGGGAAATCAGTCATATTTACTGATAACTACAAAAATTTATCTTTGAAGATTTGGTACTTAATAATTTGCTATTGAGATCTCAGTAACAATTTTGTTGAGTATATATTATTTTCCTCTCCAGTAAAAGATGTGTCAATACTATTTGATAGGGGATTTCACACCTCATGCCCCCCCAGGTGGGTTACTCGGGTATAAACAAGACGGGGGGTCCGATGGAGCCTAATATTTTGCACCCAAAAAAATACATGGACCTTATATTGTGCACCCAAAAAATTCAAGACTGGACATTTTAGACCCAAAAAAATACATAAAAAAATAAGCGCAGATTTTTCAGACCCAAAAAAATACACGGTTATATCTTCAACCCAAAAAAATACAGGAGTTGAAAATTTTAGACCCAAAAAAATACGTCGGACCCCCCCCCGTCACGTTTATACCTGAGTAACCCACCTGGGTCATGCCCTTTATAGCTATATGGTCAAAGTAATTCAGCATGGGTCGGTCTTGCTAAGAATTGGGCTGAAATATAAATGGAACATTTATTTGGGTAAAATCCCAACCAGCAGACAAGTTGGCTATTTAACTGAAAAGCCGCTAGGGCTTGAAATGTGATGGGCCTAATATACTCTGTACTCTGCTACATACCAGCTACTGGGTATGGTATGTAGGTTTGTGCGGTACCAAAGCCGTTTTGAAAAGCAGGTATGCATTTTAGGGTGCATGCCTGGAAATGAGTATCAATATACCTGCTTTCAGACCAAAGTTTTCCTCCTTTTCAAACCAAAATGGCATAAATCTATGCCCATTTCAGATTTACAGGCAACACATACCCTATTTCAGACCATATCCAGACCATTAAAAGGTTAAAATTATTTTGATCTGCCTTTTAATCTGAAATGGGCAGAGATTTAAGCCATTTTGGTTTGAAAAGGAGGAAAACTTTGGTCTGAAAGCAGGTAAACCTTAAAGGGTGGGTGGGTAGGGGGGATGCACACCACATCAGGCAGCACTTGTTAAAAGAGCAGATAACTTTATCCAGAGGATAAAATGCTATCCAGGGGATAAAATGTTTTGGTTGGAGTACATTTTTACTGCTGGATAGCGATTTATCCTTTGGATAAAGTTATTTCCTCTTTCAAAAACCAGGACAGCACTGTGGAGGGGATCCCCTAGGAGTCAGGGACAAGTTGCATAAAACTTAACGGCAGGCGTAAATGTTGTTGTCTGGTGTTAAAATACTGAATGTGACTGGGATGAAGGTCTGGCATTATCAGCTATGCGCGACGTTAAATTTTATGCAACTCACCCCTGATCCTTTTGATTGCATGTTCAGTACCTTAGCCAGTAAGTCATGCGGTTTCCTTTTGATTTCAACTTTTTAGTCAAATAATTTTTTCGAGGCTCTGCCCAGATATGAGTAGATGATGTAATTAGTGTGGAATGTTCAGCCATTTCTGAGTCAGACGCTCTTTCAAAGTGGAATGAAATTAGTGGTATGGGACCTTAGCATTGTCTGTTTTCCCCAACCTCATCCCCAGGCCTTTTTCCCCTAAGAATTGGGAAGATGGAATTTTGAGGGAAAAGCCCTGGGAACGAGATTGTGTTTTCCCAGGCTAACAGAGATCACCTTATAGTCATAAAAGCAAGAAATTGGCCATTTCAAGGTTGAGCAAGGTACTGGGTCAACCTCGGAATTGTCAATACCAGACCTTAAAAGGCATTTTATTTATTTGGAGTTTAGTCTGTACTCAGACTGCTAGATTTGCTTTATCACCATACATGGTTGTAAATAGTACATACAGAAATCAAATGCCCGTCTTTTGTAGTACTATTGTGCTTGTACATTTTGCCATTAACCAAATATTATTAAAACTAATGAAAAGTATTTGAATATGTTTGCTTACTGATAAGTTAACCTGCATGCTCAGACAAAAATGTTGAAATGGTCCCCTTCTTTCTTTCGCCCTCTCCCTTTGAAAGTTGAATTTGTTTGTTCTAGCAAGAAGGAGTGAAAGAAACGCTGTGAATGCAACATTGAAGGGCGGGGGGGGGGGGGGGGGGGAAGTAGGGGAGTATGTGCCATTAGGGTGACGTGATTTATCTGTGGTCTTAGTAAAGTGTTTCAACAAATTATGGCAAAAGGAGGAGGACCATATCTTAAAAGTAACATACATACTGTATTGAACTATGTAGGGTATGTGTATATGAACGCTTTCATCGACCGTTTCTAGCCAGAAAAAAAAAGACCTTTCAGTTTTGATTCGACAAAAATACCACCAAATATATAAACTCCCCCCCCCCCCCCCCCCAATTTTATTCTACAGGTTATTACTTTTCAATTTAATTTGGCCTTGACCCAACTCTCCTCATTCCTCTATGAAAAATAGCTCAAAAACACTTGGTGGGTTGTCAGTCGCGTTAAGAACATGACTTTGAGTGCAGTGATAATCGCTTCTGTGCATTGGCTACGCGCGTGCGACCCACGGCGGCCATTTTCCTCCGGCATGTGACAGCGCCTACACGTATGCCCTCTTTTTTTATATATATAATTATGCATAAGAACTGAGGCTGAACGTTCTAATCATTCTGGCAATTTGAGCCCGAAAACGTTCTCAAAAAGTGCTGCTTAACTTGTGTCATATCACTAATTATTATCTTACGAGAACCTTCTTCACTTTCGTCGACAGGAATAAAACAAATGATTCACGGATTGCTATTTTCAATTATGGAGGATTAACAATACGTTATTATTAAAATCTGGATTGTTGAATGATGCCATTCCAGTGTTTTGATTGGTTTAGCGGCCATGAGATGTCAGCCAATATACCATGCCCGACAAATAGCGGTCATTAGCTGGCCATCCTTGTAAAACGACAGCTGCAAGATCTAGCAATATTTTTTTGGATTGTTTTTAATAAAACAATTATTCCACTCGTACTTATTAACGCGATGATGATAGCCAACTCGGCCTACGTGCCTCGTTGTCGGTTATCTGTTTAATCTCATATCCAAAGCGCTCGAGGAATAATTGTTAATTATTGGAAGGATCGCCAGGTTTTTAATTTCAACAATTAAGTGTGGGCGTTAAAACGGAAAATTAAAAGTAAATTTTATAACCACAAGAAATTTTATTTCAAACAAAATCTTAATTACAATTTCTCGAAATTTCACTTGCCCGCAGGTTGTAACGAAACATTATCGCGGCGGGTAATCATAAAACATCGGTAAAAGGTACGTCGAATTTCCTCGAAAAAGGGAAGTGGCGCTCTTAAATTTTCCAACACTTTTTAGTGCAACGAGGGCGGCGTTTTTTTGGAGAAACTTACATTTTAAATATTATTGAATTTCAAGTTTAAAAACAGATTTTTTTTAATAAAACGTAACTACTCTTTTTGTCTAAAAATGATAGCAACAACAAGATGATTCTTGTAATTTTCTCCTCCGTGATTGGTATAAATGAATCGTTTCGCTTTCCGTTTTTCCTTTGACACTCCACATAAGCGTTGCTTTAGAGCTCATGATTAAGCTCTTCGGATAAACGCCGTATTTTTCTTGTGATGTAGTGCTTTGTACCATAAGCGACGCCAGTAGATCATTGGCACCGCTTAGTTTGATACTGATAGGGACGGCGCTTAACCGGAAAAACGGTACACCTGTTTAATTAAATACGCACTAATGCGTTTTCTAAAGGGTCTGTTTTTATCTCGGCGAAAACGAAGCAAAATATTTTCATCCACACTAGCGTTATCGTTTTCACCTATCCACACTAACACTCGAAAACGATGAAACGACTGGGACCTGGGATTGCGCATGTGTTAAACCATCCGCTATCTTGGATAGACGCTCCGATTTGGACTGGAACCGATGGCATGTGACGCTTTTTACGACACCGTTTTCAAAAGTGCCCGTTTTCACCTGTCCACACTAGAAATAGTCCCTTTTGCGTGCATGACTCCGGCCCGAGCGGCTGCGAAGTAGACTACACTAGAAACGATGCGTTTTCAAAAGTCTCCACTTTTGAAACCGTTTTCGAAAGTTTCCGTTGTTGTCGGCGTTTTCGGGCGTTTGGGCGTTTTTCGGTCGTGTGGGCGATAGACGAAAACGCATCAAAAGTACGCGTTTTCAAAAGAAAACAAATTAGTGTGGATGGATCCTAAGATCGCTTTCGCTAAGTCTCCAAGCTGGTAATAAACCAAACAAAATTATTACAATTCAGAAAAGATTTCTATGGCAATGATAGCGATGTTTACTGTTTACAAACATTGTTTTTGTTAAGTGGATAAGGGGGTTAGTTTGTAATGAAACTGTGGTGCTTCATCGATGGGGAGTCGTGGAAACATTGGTTTTATCAACAGAGATGATAAGATAATCTATATATATAAAACACGGACTGCCGCCAAGGTAATTTGCCCACCGTAAATAGATTCGGGTGCTGATTTTCGAGCATTTGCCCTTGGTCATAGCGAATTCTTGCTAATCCAATGTACCACCATCAAAACAAAAGAACTCTTTGTTTTAGCAGCCAATATGCCAATATGCCGCTGGTTGACTAAACAAGACGTAGTATGAAGCATCGTGCATTGTCGTCATGACTATTGTTTGACATCAAACTGGTTTGATGAAGTGTTTTCACCTAAGCATATCAATTAGTTGTGCCGGCGATCTATCCGTAAATAAACAGTGCAATATTTAAAAATAAAATTCTCTCCTTCATTTTTGATTAACCCTAAGGCATAGCCTCAGGAATCACACGGCACAGCGAAATAACATCATAGAAAGCTTCATTTAGTTCGAATTGTACGTCAAAATTTTATTTTGGTTTGAAAAAAATGCTTCACTATCGAATTGTTCTCATACTGTCTGTTTCACTCTTCATTTTGCAGAACATACATCCTTGTTACGAAAGAAAGGATGAAAATATGATATGACTGATTCAAATCCTGTGATTTAATATACTTTAGTTTATAGGTGCATCACTTAGTGAACGTTTGCGGTTTTCAGCTAAGTGTCTCCTAATTTATTCGAAACGAATTTCTTTTCCTTTTCTTATCGCAGAGCTTTTCTTGTTATCAATACTGGATCCCGATTACTAATGCTCTTGAAGAACAATTTGAAGAGTGGCAATTTAATACAGGCAATTTAGAGTGCTTTATTTCGTTTTTTTCTCCCTTTTTTAGACGTCATGAAGAATTAAAAGCTTTCATATTATAAAATAATTCATAATTTCCTTGACTGAACCTTTGTTGTTAGCAACGCTTCGGTTGTATTGTAATTAATGATCACATGTCGATCATCTTAAAAGTAAATCAAATTCACAGCAGTGAACAAGTGCAACAAAATAGATTCGGCAATTAACAACGAGAAGACCAAATATTTGCGATCGCCGCAGTAGAAACCATGGGCTGTGGAACATCGAAGTCTGTCGAAACCGCGATCACAAATGAAGGCCCTAACAAACCAAACGGCCAAGATGCAAATGAAAATGTCGATTCTAAGCCGGTAAATTCACCTGACGACAACTTCTTAAAGCCGGTGGAAGAAACAGAACTATCAGCAAGTAGAGAACAAGTGTTTTCTATCGGTGACCGAGTGCATGTGTCAGGGTATACAGGAAATGTCAAGTTTATCGGCCAGCTGAGAGATTTAGGCGATGGTGACTGGATTGGAATTGAGCTTGATCGAAGGCATCCTCAAGGAAATGATGGATACTTTCAAGGCGTTCAGTATTTCGCTTGTAAGCCGCGACATGGTCTATTCGCTCGGGCGTCTTCAGTTTTCCCTCACACGGACATCGATTCCATCAAAGAGGACTTCAATATTTCTCCTCAGACGATCACCTTTATTCAAACAAGCATGCGCCGATATCTCGCCAAAATTCGACTTAAGAGGTTTCAGCAGCGTACAGGAATCGAGAAGAAAATTGACGCACATGTGCTATTGACTCCGGAAGCAGAAACTGGGAGTGTGGAGAGACTCGGCAAGTACTTAACAAGCCCTTGGGAGGGTGACAGGAACAAGGCTTATGCTATCTTCCGTTGGCTGAGCTTCAATGTTGCTTATGACGTGGATGGGTTCTTTGGTAGGACGGAGAAAAAGAGCTGTGACGCTGGTAGTGTTTTACAACATAGAGTCTCTGTGTGTGCGGGTTATGCCAATCTTTTCGAAGGTCTTGCTAAAGCGGTTGGCTTACAGGTGCAAACCATACAGGGATATGCCAAAGGGTACGGCTTTGAGCCGGGTCAGCAGATCAAGGGCACAAATCATGCGTGGAATGCCGTGCAGGTCGACGGAGAGTGGTTCATTTGTGAGCCTACGTGGGGGGCTGGTTACCTGGGAGATGATTTGACATTCCATCGAAACCCCAACGTGGCCATGTTCCTAATGGACCCAGAATATGCTATTTGCAGCCATTACCCTGTTGACGAACAATGGCAACTCCTCGATCAACCAATCAGCAAGGAAGAGTTTGAGAAGTTGGTTGTCCCTTCTGGCAGAATTCATCAGATGGGAGTTGAGCTGCTTAGCCACAAGGAAAGCATTTACATCATCAACGACGCCGATAATGTAGAAATGAGCTTTTACTCTCCGTCACTGAAAATGTTGCGAGGTGAGCTGAAAGACAGTTCTGGTAAAGAACACGAAAGTCGAAAATGGACGCAGGTGCTTCCTTGCGGAGTCAACAAGGTGAAATTAAGAGCTACTTTTCCCGCTCCTGGCAAATTCAAGTTGTGCTTGTACGTCAGGGACGAGAACTCAAACAAACAATGGCATCATGGGATAGAGTATCTAATCCACGCCAGCAAAGGAGTCGAGAGAAACCGTGGGGGATTCCCTCAGTTAGGGAACGAATTTTACGAAATGGGATTTCACCTCGATCATCCGCTCGAGAACATTGCTTCAGAAGACGGAAAAGCGTGCATCTCTTTGGAGAACTACAATTCGCAGATTTCCAGCGTCAGTGGTCATTTGGAACTAACAGGGACAGAGAAGAAACTGAAAAAACAGTTTAGCGGTTTTACGTTTTGCTTTTCGGAGAAGACAGACAGTGGTTACCGGGTTCAGGTTCATTGCCCTCTTGCTGCCGAGTACACTTTGAAGGTGTTCGCAAAGCATTCTGAAGAAGGCCGATCTGACACCTTCATTTGCTCCTACTACATCACTGCACTCTCGGGTGTGGGGCCTATCCCAGGTTTTCCAAGAATGTCCGATAGCTTCAACGCCTGGGGACTGGCACTTATGGAGCCCCGACAGAACATTTATGTCCCGGATGGACGAGCCTCTGCCCAAATAAGGACTCCAGAGGATGTTTCTCTTACTGGGCATTTAATGAAAGGAAAGCAACACCTTGACAATGGTTTGTGCTTCACGAAGACCTTGGATGGTGTCTGTACAATTCTAGCACACGCACCAGAACCCGGCGAGTTTCAGCTGAACATTTTTGGCAAGAAGCCCGATGGTAAAGACAGCGAATACATGGCGACATTCATGATCAAGTCAGACAAAGCAGCTGCCTTGAATCCAGGCTTTCCTTACTTAAAGGATGAATTCAAAGAGTGGGGACTAGAGCTGGTGGATCACATGGAGAACATTGTGTCACACGACGACCGCGTGACCGTAACGCTTTCTCATTCCAATGAAATTTCTGTCACGTTTTATCTGTTTGACGCACACAACAAACAAATTGGATATTCTCTTCCAGCAGAGACTGCTGACGGCAAGACCACAGTAACGTGCGAGCTCCCAGGAACTGGTAGTTTTAAATTGAATATTTTTGGTACCAACTTGTCAAAGGACAGCACTAAACAAGTTTACTTGGGAACATACAAAGTGCTATACGCAGCCAACTGAGTTTTGTGCAGTTGAAGAAAGTGTGTGATTATTGCATAAATCTTTGGAGTTAAATTCGAAGTTCTTTCGTTGACTTTTGACGCTAAGTTATATGTTCACCTTGGCTTTTTGTTTTTCCTGTAACTTTATGAAAATCCTGTTCAGCGTGCTCTATTCAGTCAGAGCAAAACAAAGATGGCGTGTCAAGCCGGATTTCATACCGTGGGGGGCTGGGTATGAGTCTGTGTATTATGGGACATGGGACACAAGACCCACATAGCCAGAGAGAGCACACCGAACTTTACAACATCCTCAAGTTTGGTGTTAATCAAGCCAAAATTAGACGAGATACGGCCATTCAAAAACTCCAAATTTTACTATGAAATACATACGGACGCCGGACAAATTGTCCGTCGCGTCCGACTATCCATACATTTCTTAGTAAATTTTTTAAAGTTTTTGAATGGCTGTATCTCGATCATTCAATATTGGCCCAAATCCCACCAAGCTTGAGGATTTTGTAAAGCTCGGTGTGCTCTTTCTGGCTGTGGGAGTGTTATGTCCCATATCCCATAATACACAGACTCGTACCCAGTCCCCCACGATATGAAATCCGGCAATTCAAACCATTTTCCCGCACTAACCACAGTTGGTGTCGCACTTACCGGAGCCAGCAGCTTACTATATTTCCCGCGCTTGCCGCAATAAAACTCTTGCCATTTTCCCGACATTTTCCGCACCTGTCAGTCACCCTCGCATTTGATTGCTACTGATTGCAAGCAATGCGTTTTGCTTCTATGCTTAAAATGTGTGTTGCAGAGTCAAAATGTAAAGATAGAAGATTATTTATTGCACAAAAATAAAAGTGTGTTGGCACCTGTTCAATAAAATTGCGCTAATTAAACTGACATTTCTTTTGATACGGTACCAATAATCGTCGCTTTCGTCTTAATATTAAAACGGAATATATTTTGAGAGCTATACGTGATGCAAACAAGGGTTATAAAATAATAAAAAAATGTTTAAAAACTGATGAAATGTTCTTTATTCTGTGTATTTATACGTTACAGAATTAATTTTCGTGAGCTAATGTTGAGGTGAGGTCCGGCCTCTTCTCTCTGGAAACGTTTGCCAGGTGACTGGCTGTCCTATTGTTACAAGTACTACAAAATATCTATTCGATGAGAAAATACAACCTTGACATGACGATTAAACCTTTAGAAATAAAGACACTAAGCTGGTAAGATAAAAGAGACCGAAAGTAATCACGAATCACCCTTTTTACAGTTTAAAATTAGAAGCAACAACGACTTCAGTTAACACGAATGCAACGAACTACAGCATCCCAAACGAGTTTAGATGCATTTTAGTCCTTTGAAATACGACTTCTTTTGTTTATGCCACACGCTTCATGGCAGAGAAAAAAATTATTGCGTCTGGTCGTTATGAATGTCATTGATGTTTGACTTATGGCCTCCCACGATTTTTCTTTTTCCAAATAGATCTGACAACACCTTCAGCTCTTACGTTAATGACGGGAACTAAGCAACCGTTGAATCTCAGCGGAAAGGTAGGCGGGAAAGCTTTTTTGTTTTCCTATTTAGACTGGCCGTTGTGTTAATGCGTGGATTTCTTAGGAATCGAGGCGACCGGCGTACAGCGAATATACTTTGTGACGAACTTACACACTGGATTTGAAACAACTAGTCAATAGTAAATTGAATAATTGCATAAGAAAAGCTTTTTCTTGGCGCTTTCCGCGTTTTTTCCAAACACGTCCAACTTGTATTTCCCTTTGTTGGGCAGCTGACAGTAGATCACTTCTCTTTCTTCCATTCTCTCTGTTCTCAGGCATGACTTCTCTTGGCTCTCATCGTTCTCGTCTGAAAGACGAGGAAAAATCTTGATAGCGTTCGGGTTTATAAACGTGATAGCAACAGAACCGTCGTAAACGGTGATGTTCTGCCGATGACTTTCCAGGCGAAGTCCCCACGCCCGAAATTCGTCCGACAATCGAGGAAACCCGGGATTTTCTTCGAATCCGCAGGTTGCCAGCAAGCTGAACGAGCACAGAAACTGGCCCTTCGAGCCGGGACCTTCACGCCCGAAGATGTTCAATTTATACAGGCCAGCGGCAGGTAAATGGACGCTTATTTTGCTGACGGATTCTTCCCTCTCGGTAAAACACAGTTCGTGCGCCAGATTGTTGTCACCCTGATGTAGTGTCGCTTGCACTAAGATGCCTTTTGGTGCTTTCAGCATCAAGGACGCCCGACCGTTTTCCGACAAAATGTTCTCGTGTTGGTCAACCAGTGCTAAGCCCCATTTGTTAAAGAGTTCTGATATTTGTGGAAATCCTGGATTGTCGCTGACGCCTTTGAGAGCTCTGATAGCGTAGGAACACACAAACACGGAGTTAGTATCATTAGCGGATTTACGACCGAAGATATTCAGCCTAAAAATGCCACCTTGCGGCACATGAACAAGAATCTTGGATTCGTTTTCCACCTTCTCCACCGAGCACATTCCAGGAAGGTCTTGGTCGTTTAGCTTCAGATGCGCGGACAGAATAATATCTTTCGGGTTTTGAAGCTTGATGAGACAGCGCCCGTCTTCAGTAAAAATGTTCTCTGAGTGACTCGAAAGAGTAAGACTCCACGCTCTCAACCGATCTGATATCACAGGGAAACCAGCTGCGGGACCGCAACCTCTAAAAGCAGTCACAAAGTATGTACACAGGAACTCGTCTGGTTTGCTGTGGTCGTGGTACCTGGCGTAAACTCTCAGCTTATATTCTCCTTTACAAGGCACGTGAACTTTAAGCTGGAAACCGCTCTCCGTTCTCTCGCTGCAGCACAATTTGCGATCATCTTCTTCATTAGATCCCGAGTTAGAAGTCTTCGATAATTTGCCTGTGAGCGAGCTGAAACGCTTCCTGCTACAAGCCAAAGAAATGCAACATTTTCCATCCTTTGTCTCGATGTTCTTCAGGGGTTTGTGTAGCTGAAACCCCAGGGAATAAAAATTCAGACTCACGGATGGATATCCACCTCTTGCCTCCCCAACTCCGGCAGTAGAATACATGCAGTATCTTACCCCATGTTCCCACTTTGAGTCCACAAGCACCATAACGTCCAGAAAAAATTCCCCCGCCGAAGGGAATTGGGCGGTAAGCTTGACCTTGTCATCTGCGCGAGCTGGCTCGATACAAACCATGTTTCTTGGAGTGGCTCTTTCTTTTCCAGCAACAGAGCTCTTAAGTACTCCTTTTAAGATCTTGTGATCCGCGGCGTAAAATGACATTTCAATGGCCTCACTCTCCGAGGCGGTGTACATACTTTCCTTATGACTGCAGAGCGCGATATTCATCGAACACAAGTGTCCAGAAGGAACAGCTAATCGCTCGAAAGCTTCCTTCGTAATTGGTTCATCCAAAAACTGCCATTTTTCGTCGACTGGGAAGCGGCTTGTGATTGCGACTGAAGGAAGGATCATGAACTGGTGCAAGTTTGGATCACGGTGGAACATCATTTCGCCGCCTATATTCCCCGCTCCCCAAGTGGGATCACAGATGAACCACTTCCCACCACTCACTCTAATTACGTTCCATGTATGATTCGGTTGTGTTATTTTCTGTCTCAATTGGTAGCCGTATCCCTTGGCATATCCTCTAACCTTCCTGGCTGGGACGTTGGAAGCTCGGCACAGCTCCTCAAAGAGTGTAGCGTAGCCCTCACTCGATGTAATGCGTTCCCGAAGCACGCTTTCAGCATTCGTGCCTTTTAGTGCTGATTGCTCAAAATACCCTTCCACATCGAAGAAAACGTTGGTTGTAATCCACCGATACACGGCGAAAGCTCTATTCCTTAAACCCTCAAACGGCTCTGTGAGATATTGGCTGAGTTTAGCGACGCTTTCTGTTTCACTCCTTGGAATGCTCCTCACATGCGCGTCTATGGCCTTATCGACATCTGTGCGAAGCTGAAGCTTTCGTCTGCGAACTCCTGACAGCATACGCCGCAGACGAGTTTGTATCAACACGATGGTGGCAGGTGAAATGATGTCGATGATCTTCTGCTTGTCTTGCAGTGGCGCACAGGGAAACACGATACTGGATCTGGCAAAAACGCCGCGTTTTTTCCCGCAAAGGAAATACTGGATTCCCTCGTAGGACCCTTCGTTGCCTTGTTCCAGTTCTTGATTCATTTCTATTCCGATCCACTCGCCCTCTCCAAGTTCAGTTGTGCCCACGAATTTCACAACGCCGACATAACCACGTACATGAACACTGTCGCCAATCGCAAAGGCTTTGTGTCGCTGTTCAGCGAATGCGCTGTTTTCGATTTTCGTTATGTGCACATCACCGCAGTCGTTTTGTTTTGTGTTGGACGTTTCGCTCCACGTCTTCAGCCCGCGGCCTCCGTCTTCTTCGGTATGAACCTGTTTCACTTGCGCGGCATCTTTAACATCTGCGTTAACATGCAAGGTTTTTGAAGTCCCGCATCCCATTTCAAGCCACACTCTTCTGAGTCTTCTCACCCGAGATTGTCATTCAATTCCCGACTCAGCTTTAACTAGATTTAGTCTTGACGGCGAATCGCGATGTCTTATCAGCTTACGTGCGAGGAATAAAGCGCTGATTCAATGTCGGTTCAGTGGTGATTATTCAAAACGTAGCAACGACTGGTCGTTTTAAGAGAAAATTAAAATTTTTTAGACAGATTAATTATTTATCAATTGTTAAATAACTCATGATATTTGTTCGCTGCTTCTGCCGCGCATCAAAATATTTACTCATTGACTGACTCTGCGCTGTTCATTCGTTGACCCAAAATTAAACTGTCTTTTGACAAGCTTTGCATCCAACCAACATTCAACGACGCACAATTTTCCTGCACGGAACACAAAAAAGATTTTGTCTAGTTTACAGTACTTAAGTATAATAATTGCCAGCACCTGATGTCTTTAGAATGCTAATTTTGGGGAAGTTGACTGCAAGGGAGGAACAACAATTGTTTATGTTTAGCATCGGTTGCTCTAAACAAACCGTTCATTATAGCGAATGTATAACAGTTGTTTTAGGAAAAGATTGTATTAGGTGTTAGCACTAAAAAGGAACAAGCACCTAATCATTTCAACGCATTTATTAGTAAACATTTCCCGTTTTTACAGCTTCAAAATGTTCTTCATAAATAAGTAATTTCTCAGCATAAAAACCTGACCCCAAGTTGCGTTCGAATCGCCTTCGTTCAGAGTTAAATTATATTTGCGACTGGTATTGTACAAATAGTTTCAAAGAAAAAGCCTAAAGAAAAACGTTTGGGATCTAAAAATTGCGATACAATTTTCACTTTGGAAAAAAGAGAGAGAGAGAGACACGACACCGTTACGTTAAATTAGTAACAGAAATAAATACTTTGACCAACCTAAGCGTTGCTAAAATGAAAAAAAAATTCGACACTTATTGGTAACCCCAAACCCAGATCCTTTGCATTTAAATCAGAGTTTCAACCCCTTTATGAAGCTAATTCCCTTTATCCCAGTGTTAATGTTCCACAAAGGAATGACTGCATTGACTGAGGAATTGCCTTGCTTCCATATTCAATTGCTTTGTTATGCAAAACACGAATGCTATCTGTGAAAAAGTCCATTGTTGTAGCAAGGGCAAAGATAACGGACAAAATAAGACGACGCATCTTTCTGGAAGACGGCAAAAATTAGTGTGAATTTAAACCGCCGACGGCTCGAGGCCGATTTGTTGAGACTGTACAACTTTCTTGTATCCGAATATCGTGACAACTGCATCACCAAAACACCAACTGCTTTGTGTAATTTAAACCTACAACCTGACTCCGCGGACGACACGAAAATTGTCGTATCTATTTTGAGACATGTTTTGTTTCTCATCTTACCGGCGGCAAGCGCAGGTGTCTAGGAAATGTTGAATGACGAGGAGAGCTATGTCAGAATGAGCTACAATGGGGAAGTTTGTCACAAGTCAAAATTGCTCAGAAAAATTTCTGAGCCACCAGCGGGAATCGAACCCAGGACCTTCCAGGAGACCGGGCTAGGGCACAACCACTGAGCTATTGGGTTTCTTATTGGTGACACGATCGAGAAACGCGCGCTACAGAAGTCGCAAACGACAGTGATAAGCAAAAGGAGCAAATGTATTCTGGAAAGTGACAAAAATTGTCAAGTTTTTCCGTGACAATTATCCTTGTTCAAACATCGGCAAAACAGGAAGAAGTATTTGAGAATGATGTTTTATTCTAGAAAGTGACACAGGCATACTCGGAAAAAAGAAATTCGAGTGCTCCTATCAGGAATCGAACCAAATACCTTCCGATTCAGTACTAGTTTGGATGCTCTACCACTAAGCTACAGGAGACTCGTGGAAGCAACTCGTCGAGTTGCACAAGAGCAAGTTTTGACAACTTGTCATTCAAGCAAGCCGAATTGTCAGTAGTTTTTCATGGTCGTTGATACGAGCAAGTCGAACAAAAATATTTTGTCAATGATTATTCCGCACTGAAAGCTTGCTCAAACTTTACAAACGAAATGTAAGAAAAACTCGTACAAGAAAAAAAGGTAACTAGAAATACGTGACTCGCAAAACCACGCGAAGCTGGGGCTGGATGGAAAGCCCTCTTTACTCGTACTGTAGCATCAAATGAGGAGATTAAAAGGGGCATAGGGGCTAGTTTGCGGTTGAAAATCTATTTCTGACGCTGGACGTAATGTACAACGGGCCTGCAGCGCTGTCGTGTTCGATGAGTTTATTTCCCACAGAAAATTATTTTACCGCGGCCACAAAACGTGTAATTTCTTCAATGCAATCTTTCACAAAAAAGATTTCTAAAAGAAAAGGAAAAGATTCTGGAGAGATAGTTTTGTATCCAGTGAATATTGATGAACATTGCAGTTGAAATTTGATCATGCACGCATATTTTTTCCGATGTATGCAAATTTTGCTCCAGACGACGCCAGACAGTCTGACGTCATTCATACTTTGTTTTTCACTGGTGCCAGGCAACAGTGCGGACATCTTCAAAGATATATATAAACATACATATATATAAATATATTTTTCGCTCGAATTCGCGCGGCTTAGCTCCGCTCGGGCCGGCTCGGCCCGACAAATTTATTAACCTCGCTTCGCGAGGAACAAGGACTTGCAAACACAACCTGGAAACAGCCTCGTTCCCATTCGTGACGTCACCCGTTGAGCCGATAGGGAAGATGCGCTATCGCCTTCGGTCCCAAGCCTTAGACGGGCAGCTCGGCTCGTTCGGTAAACGCGATTCCGCGGGAACGTAGCCTGCGAACAGGCTTGTCGGCGCGCTGAGACGCCAGGGAAGCCTGTTCGCAGGCTAGCGGGAATGAGGCTGACTTACTCTTCCAATAGTGACAAACATCTTATTTCTCCTTACAACATCAGGTTGTGAGAATAAGGAAAATGATAAAGATGAATTTCTTGATATTTAAATAAATTTTCCCAACTTACCACAAAAATCTATGGAGTGCTATGAAAAGAATATACGTATGTTGCTTATTAGGAATTAAAGAGTTTCACTCAAACAAGTTAAGATTGTCTAAAGACTTGCCAGTGCTATGTCACCAGTTTTATCGCTCCAAATCTGTATTTTTTCATATTCACTAAAGTCAATCACGTGACGAATTTCGCTGTCTGGACACTTGGCTGTCTTATTGCCTTTGTGGTTGCCAAATTTTCAAAGCTGTGGCTGAAACACGGCCCAAAGTCTGTAAATTTGTAAGTCGTGTGTTTCGTGTCACTGAATTTGCACTTGAAATTCTTTTGCTAAAAAGACGGAGACCCTGTGAATCTTGCAGGTGCAATTGTTGTTCCCTGTGCCCCAGACCAAACTCCTTATGGGCTGGTGTCTTAAGCACGTGTTACGTTTGCGTCACCGAAAAGAGAAGTCAAGGCTCTGCTAGGCTAGGCCAGCGACAAGCCTCTGCAACCTGCTCACGTGAGGCGTAGGTCAAACGTATCTTGAGACATATTAAACACTGATTTAAGGATGAACGACAAACGTAAATCCAGGTCACACGACCAGGCTTTTAGTGACCAAAACAATTGTCCAAAGAGGTGTTGACCTTGGTGAGGTGGTGGAGAAGTCAAAATGGCCGATAGAAGAGGTGGTTGCCGACGAGAAGTCTCCGATACAGTAAAACAATGAATTTCGGTATCATGACCAAGTGGACGTTTGTGATATGAGGCAGCTTAGGAAAGTTCAATTCAAATGAACACTGACTGATTTGAGACGGCGCAGAAGCGCACAGCATAGAGTCGCAGCCATGGAGAACTATCTCACCCTTGTTATGATATAACAAACATTGCCTAGCCTGAGGATAATATTGCTATCCAATCAATGCTAATCCTTCTCTTATTAAAAATAGCAGGCGCGGTGAATCTCGCAGGTGAATTGTTGCTCCCTATGCCCCAAACCAAACTGTTAAGCATGTGTCACGCTTGTGTCACGAAAAATAGAAGTTAAGTGCTCTGTTTGTGTCACAGTCCGCAGCAAGAGTGACTCGTAACAGTTCCCTCCTCGGTACACTATCCCCCAGGATACCCCTGAGGGTTTCAATGCAGTGCTCAACTTGGCTGTTGCCCCTCGGCATTACGTCATCATCATCATCATCGTCGTCGTCGTCATCATCGCTATCATCTGTGTCGTGTTCTATCATGTCTTCAAAATCTTCTAAGGTAGTAACCTGTGGAATAACAAGATGTATTTCACAATCATGAGCAAAGAATTGAGAAAAACAGAAAAAGACGAGACTCTTTAGCGATGTTTAACAATTATTCCACAAGCGCCTTCGAGGCGCGAAGGGCCAAGTTGTCTATAATCATCTCATATCCAACAAGCGTGAGTGGAAAAAAAATCGTACAAGAAATATTGCTTGTTTTTGCTGATTTCGCTTTGCAAGAACAACCAGAAGACAATTTAATGGTCGCTATTTCTCGGGCATGGTATAATGGCTCATATACCATGGCCGCTAAGCCAATCAAATCCCGCACTGGAATTGCATTATACAAAGATCCATTTTTTACTAATTTAGAAGATAGAATACTCACAGCAAAAGCCTGCCGCACCTCCTCGGTAATCGGATGGACCTGAGGCCTAAAATGTAAAAAGATTGTCCGTTACTTGACAGACCCCGGTTTTAAAGTAGTTAGCCTGACTCTTCATCGGTTCGAGAAGAGGGAGGAAGCCTAGTAGCCGAGTTACTATAGCCCAGATATTTCGAGGCACTCTTTACGCTATAGACAATATATCCATTCTGACGGCCAAAAGTTTCAGTCTCGCTAAACCACCCGGGTAAACAAATCTTTCTTATCCATTCACAAACCAAAACAACGAACGAGGACTGGTAAGTTTCCCAAGAATTTTCACGTTAGCATGACGACATACCACACGTTGTTTAGTTACGTTACATGTAGAATTTAGTCGCGAAACATGGGCCGATACCAGTTTTTTCAAATCATCCTTCCAGCTCAGTGCAACAGCACATACAAGAGGAAAAAATATTTGTTTCTGGCACTAACACAGCCTTCAAATATTTCTTGCAAGTATCGATATTTTTGAAGGAAACCTCAGTATTCGATGATATCGAGTACTTGGTATCGGTATCGACCCCCACCCCACCCCCCGGCCCTTTAATCAACGTCGCGAGAAGTTTTCCGCCGTCCATCTTACTGGGCGATACGTAAAAGAGCTTTGATCAAAACCATGGTCGCAGTGGTAGAGTCTTTGCCACTGCAAAAAGCCCTCACAATGAATGGAAACCACACTTACATGCTCTGATGAACTTTATCCGTGACTTCTTCTTTCAATTGACATGGAAGCTCTTGGAATATATCTGAGTCCATGACTTCTGGGTGCGTTGTTATGTAACGTAAACATTCTTCCTAATAAAGCAAGGACAAAAATAGGGCGCTGTGGGAATTTTATACTTCTTGTCAAATACAAAAACAGGCATCGTTTGCGTTATTTGCTACACCCTATGCTTGACTCAAGAAACTTGACATGCAATATGTTTTTTAAAATGAGACAAACCAGTGACACCAAACCAGCCATAAACTTGGCTTACGTCCGTTTTCCCGCGCTTGGCAACAGTTGCATATTTTCCCGCGCTTTCAAACGGCGCGGTAGCATGTGTGACCATCGTTTATTACCGACATTGTACAGTTTGTGGATGAAACGTTTAAATGTGACTATTCAAATATTATAAAAACTGTTAATCAGTAGTGCTTTTGTCTCGGTGCTATTTGGGTATTTTAGCAACGAGACAAAAGCACTGATTAACAGTTAAAAGTCCCGTAACATTGAAATCTTTGAACGCTTCTTATTTTGTTCCATGTCAGTCTTTATAGCAAGTAAAAGATTCAGTTGCTCTAACCTTCAAACGGTGCACAGTAAACTGGTCAGCCACGCTCAGGTAAAGAAGCACAGTGTCTGGATCAACATCTCTTAACAACATCCCTTCACAAATCTCCTTCAAAGAATCCATCTGGAACAACAAACACCACCACGGAATTAAAGCGAAAAGCTTCTCGGGAAAATACTGAAAACAAAATTTTCCCTCCGAACTAGTTAATGAGTTTATATCGAGTGGAGATTTTTTCTTGCGCGCGCGAAGTAGGATCGTGATTGACCGAGGGCCCGAAATATAGCCTCTGGTACCCGGGGTAAGGTTTTATCTACTCCCAAAAAATATGAGACATGTATGTAAGGCCTTCTAGTGGATTAAACACAACTCATGAATATCTTTCTATTTGGTTTATATTTTGCTTTTGGGTTACCCACTCGATTACCCCTGCTATTTGAGTGTTCCCCAACTTTTATCCCTACGTTCAGTTACTTCTAAAAATTGTTATAAACTAATTATTATTTTTCGTGATCGGGTAAGGAAGTCATTGAATTTTGATTTGATTTCGCTTATCCTTTATATTTAACAATTATTCCAGTCTCCCTTGTTGGACGTGACGGACAATTTAGAGGTCGTTATTTCCTGGGGCATGGTACAATGGCTCATATACCATGGTCGCTAAGCCAATCAAATCCCGGCAATTGCATTATACAATGATCCAGTTTTTAACAATATTCCATAAACGGTTTGGTTTACTTTAAAAAGTTGTATCGCGCTTAACTTGTTACGTTTACGCAACTGTTTCTTAATTTTCGCACGTAAACACACGTTAAAATATCACATACCTCATACTTATCACTCAACGCTAACATTTCAGGAACTTCATCCAAACTGAGGCTGTGTGTATCTAGTGTACCGCTGTACACATATTCAAGAAACTTGAGAAATAGACACGGGCTGGTGTCGGGAATTAAGATCCGCCTGCAAGTTACAGAATTGAACAACAACAACAACAACATCACCAATACAACATAAAAATACAAACTAGGTTCTGGGGTTAGCTTCTGTTAAAAAAAGGTAAAATCCTTTGAAAGGAGTTGGGTGTTGATATGCCTTTGAGGGTCTTAACTCTTTAAGTCCAAATGGAGACAAGCATGCAAATTCTCCTAATAAAATGATCACCAAAGACAAAAGGTCTTGATGTTTTAACAAATTCTCTTAACAAGTTCCATAAGAAAAATAAGGAGAACATTGGCGAGAATGTGTAGGTTGATATTGGGGTTTAAAGGGTTAATATCCTTTGCTTTTTACACTACCGTGTGGAGGAAATTCGAGGGCACAGGGTGCAAATAGTGGTAACATACTAGGAATCACCGAAAGACACTCGGGTCCGGTTCAGACGTCGAAATGTACATGTGCAAACCTAATGCAATTAGCCAAAACTATAGCTTTAGGTTCAGCACATGTGAAGTTCTGCTTTTGAATCCGGCTTAAAACATCCTTACTATATAAAAAAAATTCGGGTATAAGAAAGCGTTCCTTAAAATTTCTGCGACTTAAATTTTTCCAAAAGGTCTTGCTAGCAGCAGGCTACTAATTAGTTTTAAGAAAAAGACGACACTGTTAAGTTTTGCATTCTATTCCATGTAACATGTGTTGTTTATACCTTGTATATTAACTTAAATATTCAAATTCACTTCCACAGGATAACTGACGAGAACAGTTGGTTCTCTCGAAACATGTTTTCAAAACTTAAAAGTGTCGTCTTCTTCTTAAGACTTAAATTTTCAGCTTAAAACCCGGAACAGACCACACTGTGTTAGCTAACATTAATTATCCCTTTAAAAAGAGCATAAATCTATTCTGACTATGAAGGAGACACAATTTTAAGTATTTTCGACTAAATGTTCTCGCTGGGTGCCCTGGCTAGTTTCATGACAAACAAACAAACAAACAACAGTTTAAATCACGCCACGACTCTTGTACCTTTCAATAGATTCTTTCATGCCACTGAGCAGCGCCCTTCTGAACCAATCACATCGTGTAGCTACAATCACTCTGTGAGCGGAAATCTCCAATGTATTCTGATTCCTGATCCCTTGAAACCCTTCACAAGTGGAAGAATGAGTTAAGTCTGTTTTGTCTAAAATAAATCTCATGTCAGCATGATCCCCGGATTTCAACAGTTGCATGACTGAGCGTGCCAGAGGACTCTTATCTCCGGGCGGACAAGTGACCACGGACTCCACACGCGCGGTACTCTTCTAGAAAAAACACAAATGAACGAAAAAAAAAAAAAATCACGACTTAATAATAATTGCGCACGGCAGTCAGAAGCTCAAAAGACATTATACCTTCAATAAACACAAATTAAAACAGAATTTAGAAGTTGCAGGAACAGCTCAAATATACGAGAATGATGCATTATTCAGTAAGTGACAAAGGCATACTCGGAAAAAAACCTGAGTGCTCCTATCAGGAGCCGAACCTAAGACCTTCCGATTACTAGTTCAGATGCTCTACCACTGAGCTACAGGAGACTCGTGGGAGCTAAAAAGGCCATTAAACTATACTTAAAAAAAATTAGAACGTAAAACTCGCGTTTCCAAATTCAAAAGTTAGAAAAAACCTATTAATAATTCATGAAGAGAAAAAAAAAAAAAAGTCACCTTCGTGAAGGTGAAATGTTGATTGCCATAAGATTTGGTGAACTTCTGCTTTGTATTTCTCCAAGAATCATCAATGGTTCGAGAAGCTATATAAAACATTCGAAAGAGTGTTTCATCCGATTTCCAAACACCTCAAAGTGGGTTTAAAAACTCGCCTGCGCCTCGTTTTCTCAAACCATTTTTACGTGAATGAAAATCGGATAAAAATATCTTTCTCGTGTTTCATACATTATTTACTTGAAACGCAGACTGAGTTATTTTTGGAAAATGCGTTCTAAATTTATCGATAAGTATAAATTCGTTTATTGCTAACAACACTAGCTTTTGCCATGCAATTAGTTTTAATTTGGGTCTGGTTATTTACCTTTGTTGGTGTCGGATTGTGCGCCTTGTTCTTGTCACAAGTTCCTTTTAGAAAACCAAGTTCTTTAACAAGATGTGTGAATTCTTCCTCCTGCACTAGACTACTGGTTTGTTCTACTACTGGCTCAAGAATATCCCTGTTTGCCAACACTTTTCTTAATGCCAGACTCTGTGAGAGAACAAAAGAAAGGAGGGAAGGGCAATGAGTTATCCAGGGGGGAGGGGGAGGGGATACAGGGAGAGGGATTTTAACGAAGACTTTAAAATGGGAACAAGCACAGTTTTACCAACTCTGTAACTTGCACAGCCTTACCACAAACATCAACCACGTACACAGGCTTACCACAAACATCAACCCCTTGCACAGCCTTACCAGAAACACCAACCATGTTTGCATTCAAATTTATCCATTTAAGAGCCGTTAATTTTTCGCATTGTAACTTTGGCCCTGAAGAAGACTAGCTGTGCTAGCTGAAATGTTAGCCCAAATAAATTGTCCGCCCTGCAATCAGTTTGGTTTATTTACATGTAAAGTGATGTCTGGTAGGTGCATTTTTACTACAAGAGATCCGGAAACAAAACACATTCAGAACAGTTTATTTGTGTGTCGTGTGGTCCCCTGTATTCGAAAGTTTCGTACTTGCACAGGTTTACCACAAAAACCAACTAATTGCACAGGCTTACCACAAATGATGTCCAGACTTTAAATGAATGCTTCCACTCCTTCCAAGGCAGCTTTTTTTCAAATACCCTTGGAAATTTATGAAGACTGCGAATCTGATCTGGAATCTGCATCAAATTAAAACCAAAGAAAATGTTTTTTAATTGAATTATTTTAATTTTCTTAATGTACAACTAATGTTATCATGATCATAATTTACGCACTTATGACAAAGTATAAATAAATCACTTTATTTAACTTTCAAAGTATTTAGCACAATTGGGGACACTCTCCAAATCAAATTAGAATTTGGAAATGTTGGTTTTTGAGGAGAGTAGAAAACTGGAGTACCTGGAGGAAAACCCTCGGAGCAGGGACGAGAACCAACAACAAACTCAACCTTCATAATGATGCTGAGCCCGAGAATGGAACCCGGGTCACATTGGTGAAAGGCGAGTGTTCTCACCACTGCGCCATCGCTGCTTCCCTCTCGCCTTACTTTACAGACTGTGTTTAATCCTAACCACATTCTAAGCAACTGGCAGCCAAACAGTAGTACTAAACAGGAAAAAATCTTACATTAATATTTTAACAATTTTTCCTTACACATGTCACATGCATCTTTTTAATTAGCTTTTTATTGGATTCAGATAGACTTTTGTGAATTCTTAATTATATTATTGATTATATAGTTGATGTGCATATTTTGGTCATTTTGTGCAATTATTATTATTATTACACCCGTTTTGAAATCACTGGTGATCCTTGCAATCTGATTGGCTCTCAACAGTGCGATTTATTCCCAAATTGCACCATTTTTTGCTCTAAATTGCATCCTTTCTTCAGCCCATCAAAATGGAAATGAAGTAACAAAAATAGAATATTAAAATTGACAATGATACTCTGTGATTTCAAAATAGGTGTAATAAAGTGGTAATTGAACTTTGTGTCATGCAATTTTGGTCTGAAATCATAATTGTGATTTCAAATCGAACTCGCGCTGTGCGCTCGTTCAATTTTGAAATCATGCGTATGATTTCAGACCAAATTGCACTCCACTCAGTTCAATTACCATTATTTATTATTATTATTATTATTATTTTTATTAAGACTTACCTCTAACAATAGTTTGTCCATGCTCTTCACAACTGACCTTAGCTTTTTCCTTTCTGACAAAGAACTAAAATCTCCTCTAAAATTAACAAAAAAAAAACATTTTCAATAACTATCTAATGAAAATTTGTTCTTATTGACTTTAAAGTTTAACCATATTTTTGCGTTGGTTTATTGTAAAACATGCGTCATCTTCAAACCAAGCAAGAAAAGGGATCCCTGAAAAATGCAGGGTTCTATTTAGAGTCCAACATCCCTTGCTAAGGTCTGCTTTTCCTGTATAGTGTATTTTCAGAAAATATCCATTCAAACTGCCCCCACAGAAGGCTTTTTGTTTTGCACCACCCCCCCCCCCCCCACTCTCCACAGGAAATTCCAGTTTAGTTGACTTCATAATTTGTTTTTTTAAATGTTGACTCCTAAGACCCCCTCCTCCTAGGAATTTCCAATGACCTTCCATGGGGTGGGTATGGATTTTTCAGGAACTGCACATTATCATAAACGGCGCAAAAATACTTCTGTGAGGAAGTGTCCTCCAAAAAAAACCCCGAGTCTCTCATACAGTATACAATCCATGATGATCAAAACTTATGTGCAAAAAGAAGTACCTTCCTTAACCCTTCAACCCCTAACATCAAAGAACAAATTCTCCTATCTTGTCCCCATACTTTTCTTATAGCAAAAAAATTTACTTTGGGTGATCATCATGGCTTCAGAGGTTGAATAAGCATTGATATCACAAGAAGAAATTGGATGCAGATCACTGTTAGGAGGGTCCCCAATAGGGTTCTCCAATCCCGCCATCCCGGACAAAATTTTCCGTCAATCCTGTAATCCCGACCGCTGTTTTAGCCCAATCCCGATCCCGGACAGGTCATAATTTTTTTAAGCCCCTTACCTCCACGAAAAAAGTCATTTTCAGTTGGATGTAAATTCCCACTGCAAATCTGAGCACTGATCTTTGCACTGGTCTTCGGTCACCGAGAAATTAGCTGTAAGATTATTTATTCTATTTCTCTCCATCAACATCGTTCATTTTATCAAAGTTTCCCCGCGAATCACGTCAGTCTATAATTCAGTTCATAATTTATTTTTAGAGTTTGCTGTTTTCCTTTTTTTTTCTTTTTTCTCTCAATTGAGTGGTGAGGACTGCCTTTCTTATCACGCTGATCCTTGGAAAACTTTTCAGTCAGGGACAATGGCCATCAAAGCCTGAAGAGCATTGCTACTCACGTACCACAACGTGGGACTGCAACAGATATTTTAAAAGGTGACAGGCCAAACACGACTCCCACTGGTCTAAGTAGACTTCTAGATTAAGTGTTTTCCTGAGTACGTTTCTGAGAGATTTTCCTTTTTGATCAAAATGTGGTGAGATCTCTCTGTTGACCTTTTGATTTTGATCATGGCGGAAACTACTCAAATTTACCGAATGGAGGTTTTCTTATCATCTGGAGCCATTTGAATTAGTTCTTTTATGCCGTTGTGTATGCTAGCTCTGTGGCATTTGTTTAGGTTTATCGGCTTAAGTTAACTGCAAGGTCTCAGCGAGCACTGAAGAAATTTTATCTGTAAAGACGTAGGACCCGTAAATTTCTTTTCTCGTCCAGGACGGTGACAGTGGTGGGCTTCTGTTTATAACTTACAATTTATTTACTGTTCAACCATCAACCTCGTCCCCAGCTTTAGAGGACCCTGGGAACGAGTTTGTTCAACCATTTGTAAAGAACGAGATGTTAACCAGTATGTTTGTAAAATTCATCTCTCTCCTTAGGTGAATTTCAGGCATCCTGACAGTGACAACTAGATTTTCATTCTACATTCTTGACACCGGACTTCCCGGATCTCTTTTCTTTAGAGTTACATTTCCCGCATCCCGCTTCGTAAAATCGTCAAATCCCGCTTCCCGTGCCTAATTCTAATCCCGAATATCGTCGCTCTTTTCCGTTAAAATCCTGAATCCCGACCTTTAAAAAAGCCAAATCCTGGATCCTGAAAAACACATTGAGAACCCTCTGTTAGGGCTTAAAGGGTTATTAGGCCCACAAATACATGTATGTGGCTGATCCCAAGGGTGCACATGTGCATGGAAGAGAGCTGACTGTATATTTCAGCTTGAGACAAAAAGAATTACTCAAAAATATGCAGCACACGTGATGACAGGCACTCACCTTTTCTGCAACATAAACATCAGTGATGACGAAACTTTCTGGTGAAATCTTTTTAGTGTTAATACTTCCCTCAAGTGCACTGCCTAAAGGATTGACACAATAATTAGTAAATACAGCTAAATAATGCTCCAGTCCATTAATTATCATGGTCCTTATGATGCACCACCTCATGTTGACCAAGTTGTTCACTGAACAGTGGAACCTGGTTTAAGACAGCCCATAGTCCATCAAGTGAGTTTGGAATGCATTAATGCACGTTGATTGATTGGATTTAGTGAACATTAGAAATAACAAAATACATCAGCTTTTGTTTAGCAAAACACTGGTTGATAAAAAAATGACTTCATCAGTTTCTATGTGGATAACAAGAGTGGCCATAGTAGATAACATAGTGGTCACAGTTTGGGGGCAGTCATAGACAGACAGATGGACAGACGGACGGTGGGACAAATGGACAGACAGATAGATAGATAGATACTAGATTTCTAAAATCACTTCACAGCCATAAATACACTATTAGACCATTAATAATGCTAAAAATATAATAAGATATGGAAAAACATTTTAAAACAAATATTAATGCGAGAACATGATGTTTCGGCAACAGGATGACGCCAAAACATTAATATTTCTTTTAAAAATATATTAGAAATATAATTTAATATATAATAATTAATCATACTAATACTAGAGTAATACTGAGGTTCCCCTGGCCTCTACTTACATTTCTCAGTGTCCTGCTTAAAGATGTTGCCATCTTTGGAAGGTGGGTCTTCTTCTTGTGGTCTTTGTCTGCTCTCTGAGTGATTGTCTCCAGTGCTGCGTGAGCATCATTTCCAATTTGCGTGGATATTGACCACATCTTCTCAATCTTAATAGAAAGCAAAATAATTAACTAAGATGAGTACAATTTTTTTGCAAAAACATACTAAGATATCATATTGATCCAGATATTTTAAACTGCTCACTAGTTTTGACTTTAAAAATAACTTTGAACATGAAAGAGCACTCAGTTATGAAAATTGATTTCATAGAAAGTGTCATCACTTAATTAATGGGCTCCATTACGTAGCAGTTAAGAAGCAATAAAAACCTTCAATCAGAGATTTTGCAGGGTGGTTGTGGGTTGGACAGGTGGGAAATTACACCCCTCCCCCGTCAACACACACACTCATCCCCAGGGGGATGGGGAGGATTTTATCATTTTGGTCTGAATGTCTGAAAACAGGTATGGATTTTAGAGACCCCACCTGAATACAGGTATTGAAAAATTAACTATTAACATTGTGGTTAGAAATGGGAAAGCCTTACTCTGCATACCGGTAATAATAAAAAAAACTAAGGTGCCAAAGTATAACTTTTACAGGTATGCTGGGAATAGCAGGGATGTTGCAGTGGTGAGAGCGCTCGCCTCCCATCAATGTGGCCCAGGTTCAATTCTCAGAGTCACTCAGCATCATATGTGGGTTGAGTTTGTTGTTGGTTTTCGTCCTTGCGCCGAGAGGTTTTTCTCTCGGTTCTCCACTTTTCCCCTCTCCTCAAAAACCAACACTTCTAAATTCCAATTCGATCTGGAAAGTGTCCCCAATTAGTGCTCTGCACTAAATACATTGACACTTAACTACGGTAAATTGATTTTATGATAGTCTTTTTGCACTTTTCATTTTGCATTGTTTAGTTCTAGCTTTAAAATATAGCACATTGTACAATGTACATAATTCACAAACCTCAGGAATGAGGCACAAAGCCACTTGCTCCTTTTCCGAATTACTGAATCCAGACAATGTAGCTTGAAAAATGATCAAGAACTTCTCTACAAGTTCTACAAAACCTGGTAACCTGCACATGACACAAGAAATTCATTCATTTGCTGATAAATAAACAAGGAAGTTCAAAGTTACCTGCCTGTTTAATAACCTGGCATCAAGACAAGGTAATCAAGTGGCTAGTGTGATATGACTACACAGGTAAGACTTACTTACATAAGGCTAGGCACATGACAGGACAACAGTGTAACAACTGATATTAACCCTGTGACACTCACCAAACAATATGAAATTCTGAGTCTAAAATTAATTGCATTATTAAATAATAAATTAAAACAGTTTAAACTAAAAAAGCTTAATTCTAGCTTTTTAAAATAAGTATAATGGTAATTGGCCACATCATGTATTGCTATGCATTTTCAAGCTCTTGGATAACTCATGAGAGAAACAAAGGAATGCACTTCCATGAAGGAGGTTTGGAAATGTGTTTGTAACTATCATAAACTTTGATGAACTTTTACTTTGAATTTATCCAAGAATTATTTATGGTTTGAGAAGCTTAATATCAAACACTTGAAAGAGTGTTTCAACAGAATTCCAAACAACTCGAAGATAGTTAGAAAAAAACTTGGCTGCACCTGATTTTTTCAACCTACTTCTCGCCTCAGTGTTTGGAAATCAATTATTGATGATTAACACTCTTCCTTGTGTTTGATAATATATAACACTCAATATTATGGTTAGTCACTGTTTCGATATTTGTCATTGATTATTCGCTTATCGATTAGTAGTTTTGTAATGTGACTAATTTACCTTGGGAGTGAACAATCTACAATTTTGCTGTTTTGGTGAACAGAACTCTGTCAACGAAAGAATAGTGTTCCCAAGCGCATATGTGCCGCTGTTAAGATCTCTTGGGAGTCAAAATATGAAGCAGTGATTTTCAATTTCAAAATTCATTGTCTCCCCGAAGAAGAACCAGAGACACGGTTCGAAAATTTAGGAAACTTTTTAATTAAGTTCTTTTAGATCAGTTTTAAGCCTTTTTACCAATTTTAATCTACAATTTATTATCTCCTTTCTGCATCTTTTAGATATATTGGTTACTCCTGGCAACACTTTTCTTCCCGTTCCTTCTCTCCTTCCTTCAGCCTTTCCATCTCCCTGCCCAGTCTCCCACCCAGCCCAAAATAATCACCAATCAAAGTAATAATTAGAAAACACAAATTAACAACTGCAAGTGGACGTTGGGTGCCTGAGACATTCAGGAGCTTCCAATATTGGCAGCCAGCTCCTGGATGGAGACCGCTCCTATGGTTGGCAAATCCTGGCAACCCAGCAATGAGCCCCAATTGCAGCAAGGAAGACAGGCACCCATAAAAATAGTGGAAAGGGGAAGGGAGGGAGAGGGAAATGGCCTTTTATGAATTGCAAACATGCTCAGCTAATCCTCACTCTTCCCACTACAAAATGCCTTTCAATACAAGAGCACGTGGAATTCTCGCGCATGCGTTATGTAAACACTGCTGACCAGAACCAGTACACTGGTCCTCTTTGTCCTTAACATTGTTAAATTGCATATTTTACATGTAACTGCATTTAAAAGTTTCAACTTATCAACTTCCTTAACTTAAAAGTGACAGCATTTATTGCATTTATATTAATACCTTTTTCTGCAGTTTTGAATTATTTCTTGCCGCTCATCTCTTGACAAATCAGACTTGTGCTTGGTAAATGTGTCACAGAGTAAAACAAACTTTACAATTCCTGGAAAGAAAAAATGTATAATTTATGCTTTTGGTTATAGTGGAGGTGCTCTTAGCTATACCAAGCTAGTTTTCAGGCATTCCACTCAAATGACAGAGAACAAATAATCTAAACAACTGGCAGGAGGCAGATCAGTTGGCCATTTACAAGCACAGCCAAGGCATTGAACTTGGGGCTACCAAGAACAACTCCAGCAAGCAGCTAGAGTGGGGGTTGAATCAGATCACAAGACCGGCGCCTTAACTGCTTGGCCACACCACCTCCCTTAATATAAAACAAATATCCTTGTATACTGCTGCCTTATATATACCCAGCTCCTCACCTACAGCAAGTTGTCTTAGTGCCATCTTTGCCACATCAACAATTTTTGAAGGATTGTTGTTATGGCGGAGGCCTGCAGCGAGAGATTCTGTCATGTGCAAAATGTTCTCTAAAATGTTGTATAGTTCACTCATCAGGCATCTAATTCCTGCAAGAAAAATCATACATTTTGTGAAAAGCTTAACCTGTGAGTAGTGGTTTCTCCACTGGATGCTACGGTAGCGTCCGGTGGAGAAACCACTGCTTGCAGGGTATGAAAAGCTTGATTTGATGTAATATTATTGTCTGCCATGAGAGAAGCAAATTTAAGAATACTCCTTTAATAAGAGTGGTGGTGGACTTAAAGGGGGCAGGTGATATGTTGTGGCTCAAACTTGATTTTTGTTTAAAATTCCTAAACCAGTAACATTTTTCTTGTATAATTTAATCCAGTAATTAATTAATCTCCTGAAGACAAAAGAATAACCCATTAAATATTACTGATTTAGAAAATTTCAAAACAAAATCAAATTTAAAAAACAAGTTTCAGAATAAATTTTCATTTAATTAGCAAATTTTAATCATGCAGGTAACATGTTCTCTGACAAACTTAGGGCATAGCCCAGAACTCCTGAGATCATCCCTTGGTCCAATTAAGCTAACACATACAATTTAATCAGTGTTTCAAACTTACTATTTTTCACAGCTGTTGCTTCAAGAAACTCAGTACAAAGCTCTCCTAAATTCCCAAAACTTTTGAGGTCTAGTTGAGATATTCTCAGCAGTTCCTTTGCTGTGTCCTCAGTGATGTCAAGCGGCAGAGAGCAGGTATAAAAATAATGCAAGAGTCCATGCAAGACATCTGGAGAAAGATCTGTGAGGAAAGATGGAATCTTGTCCCACGTAAAGATGTCAGGAAAGAAACAACACAGCACTGTCTTGTGAGCTAACAACTGAAAAAGTGAGAAAAAATAAATAAAAAGTTGCATCCATTTTTTGGCAAAATGTGCAGCTCCAGAAGGTATCCATACTCCCCTGACGGAAGATTTTTTGTTTTGCACCCCCCTCCCCCCAGGAAATTCCAGTTTAGCTTCATACTTTCCTTCTAAAATTTTAGCTTTTAAGACCCTCCTTCCCCTAGCTAGGAATTTCCGGTGACCTTCCTTGGGGTGGGTATGGATTTTGTCTGGAACCCCACAATATGCGAGGAGCAGTACTAGTGAAACAAGTTAAATTACAACTACAATCTTTAATTTACTGCTTATCAATTATTTATAGAAATAAATTAATAAAGTAACTATGTAATCTTTTTTAAACACCTTTGTGCCATTGTTGGCAGTGAGAGTGATGTCTGTGAAAAAGCCCTCGTCTAATGCAGGCAGCAGAGTATAGGGATGAGGTGATGGATTTTGAGATTCTACTTGATCCACCTAAGGAGTTTCAAATAAGTGTCAGTACACAATATACTCACTCAATATAATGATTACTTTTTAAAAGCAGGGGGTCAGGATACACATTTTGCAAAAGTTTAGTCACATTTCAAGGGTTTCCAAGAGTGTTTTTTGTTTGACTACAAGGGTACGAAGTCTCTAGCTTGCAGTAAAGAAATTATGCTAGTATCATGCCTCATAAATTCTGCAGTTCCAGAAAATCCATGCTGCCCCCATGAAAGGTTTATTGTTTTGTACTCCCCCTCCCCCCAGGAAATTCCAGTTTAGCTTCATACTTTGCTTCTAAAATTTTGACTTTTAAGACCCCCCTCCTCCTAGGAATTTCCAATGACCTTTTATAGGGTGGGTATGGATTTTTTTTCTGGAACTGCACATTCTCGATTTTCCTGTTGTCACCCAATTAAACCTAACCCTAATTTAAGCCCATTGGTACCCTACCAAGTGGTATGTGCTTAAAATGGTTAAATAAGGTAGTGCCCTACTTTGTTTTTTTGTTTTGTTTGTTTGTTTGTTTGTTTGTTTTGTTTCTTTATTGCTTTGTTGCTGGCTGAAAATAATTCCTCTTTAGAAAAACTGTAGGCTGTAACCATATAAAGAAAAAGAAATCAATGAACTCAGTGTTGAAACACCTGAGGTATTGTTTTTTTTTTTTTAAAAAGTGACCATACATGTTACCTTTTGACAGCAAAGCCTCAAATGCTTGTCATAACACAATACTAGTTGGTTTGATTCCAGCACACACTGTAATAGATTGAAATGAACATGAATCAAATTTAATATTTAAACCAAGAAATTAGATTGCATGAAAGTAAAGGAACAAAACAACAAATTATACTATATGAACTGCAAATTATAAATGACAATAATATTGTTTTTAAATTATTTTACTGGCCCTAAAAGAGACCATGGGTGTTGAAGGTGTATAATATGTTAAACATCACACTGGTTTGTTAAATTCAACCAGAAACTAACAATAATCATAAAATAATTTATTGCTTAAAACCACAACAACCTCAACAATATACTTACCTTCAATCCAATTCTATCCACATCACTGCCATAGCAAATCAGCTCACCTTCAAAGCTACCATACTGAACATATACAAGACAAGAAAATAATGAATATGAATGGATTTAAGTTTACAGCTTCTGAGGGTATAAAATGGGTATTGCAAAATTACATAATTATTTTGAGTCTAAATTTAGACTTGCGCTTCGGAGAAAGTGGCACAACCAAGGAGTGATCCCACCAAAGCACTGTGAAATGTCATACATTTACTCAGGCTAGAAAAGACTTGTCCAGTTACAGTTGATGATGTTAACACTAACCACAAATGTTTCACAAGAGAAGAAAGGGAGGTCAGTTTCTTGTTCCAAGGCTGGCGGCATCATCCAAACCAAATCCCCACCTTCCTCCAGCTGAAATTTTACACTAATGATGGAAATGGAGAAAGACAAAACAACACTTGACATATAACATTAATGACTTTTTACTGGTATTATAAGTTTATTTTGAGAAGACTTTTTCATCTCACAAACAAATTTTATCAATCTGATCTCTTCTTTCTGATGATAATAATAATAATAATAATGATAATAATAGTAGTAGTAGTAGTAGTAGTAGTAGTAGTAGTAGTAGTAGTAGTAGTAATAATAATAATTATAATAATTATAACTATAATTATAATTATAATAATAATAGTAGTAATAATAAAATACATCTTTTAAGAGGAGGCCTCCATCACTAAAAAGTGGTTTTCAGGGGGTCCTCTAAAAATTATGAAAAATAAAATCAAGCAACATAAAAAAATCCCCTAGATTTAATTATAAAAATAGGTAGCAATAAAAGTTAGGATCTACATGGATTGTAAAGTAACGTTTTGTAAACTGTCTGTTGGCAAGATAGAGAAAGAGAGACAAAGAGGCAGACAGACAGACGCACAATTTGCACTTAATTCCTATTGTAAAGAATGCTTCGGAATATTACAGGGGAATCAATAATGTTTAGCTCTAATTATGTGACATATGTATGTTAACACACAGATTAATTACATAATTAGTATTAAGATCATGCAAGTAAAGTCCTGTTATGAAATGTCATACAATCCAATATCACCACAGAGAATCAATTTTATCCAAATGGGGGGCAGCATTAACAATTAATGCTGTCCCCCTTCCCCCAGTTGTCACTCCAATTATTGGAGTGACAAGTGCTGAGCCTACACTCTATTCGCAGTCTTATTTTTTAGTTCCAGGCCTGCTGCGAATTAATGCCAGACTGCCACAAAATGCTGTTGTCACTTTCTATCATAATTTGGAGATAAAAAGACTAGACAAGTACCTTCTTCAGTGAGGACAATTAATTATATATACATATATAATTATTAATCTAACATCTAACCATAAAAAAAAAAACCTTTGTTGAGTTAGACATAGCAGACCATTATGCCAATTAAAATCCGTTCAAAATCATCGTCTGATGAAGAATAGCAGTCAGCAAACGTGACTGCATCTCAGGTGACTCCCGGCGATATCAATCAATGAAAATCAAAAGTTGAGTGAGTTTCGATTTTCATTGATTATCATTGATTTGCATTGATTAGTATTGATTATCATTAATTATTCAAATCTCGGTTTCCTTTTTAATAATATGCATCACATGAATTGACAAATGATTTTAATAAGTTTATTTGTTCAAATATATATCATAACTAAACGTATCCTTTAATTTTAGCATCATATTATTATTTATTAATTATTTAAAACAAGTGATGGTCTCAAAACAACAACATTTTATTCCCTTTTCCTATATTTTCTTCCTCAGTATTAAAAGATCCCAAATGCAACGGTCTGCGCACAGGCGTCCGCCATTGTATCATTGTTGAAATCATCATAAAAAGAGAACGTTTTTTTATGTCCATTTCACTGATTATTTTATGAAAAGCCCATCTCAACACACAAATTTGTATATATGACGCGTGACGTGCATACGGCGTTAGATCAATCAAAGGTCAGGTTTTACTCAGATACTGTTGCATAACCAATTACTGATTATCTATAAAAATCAATAAAAATCAATAAAATTAAGACGTGTCGGTGAGTGGGTTTCGATTTCTATTGATTGGTTGAATCAATCAATATCAATCAATTAATTATTATTGATTATATTGATTGCAATGAATGATTGATTTTCATTGATTGATATCGTCGGGGGTGACTAGATTATGACACAAGATAATTTTTTTTCTTTTACTAAATGACTTATCTCTTGCTTAAAAGTTTACTGACTAAATGGCATTTTTTTAAACTGTTTTTAGAAACTACAGCTATACCCCATTGACACCCTCTAATATGAATGATAATAATTTATTCAAATTAATGTAAATGAGATGATTAGAAAACAACGCAAACATAACCATATATGATATTTTTTATGCTTCCAGGAGCCAGTGTTTGAAACCTTGGATAAGCACGACCAACTATCCTTCGAAATTAGAACCGATCCTCAAACAAATACTTGGTTATTGACTATTAACATTCAAACAGCTGTTATAGGCTTTATATGCGTCAGATTAGAGTTAGGAACTGGGTCGGCCAAACAGCCATGTTGTTGAATAACTTAATAAAAACAAGTACCTGTATGTCAGAACCGCAATTGCAAACTAACGATTTCTTGAGGAGAAACATGGAGCATCTCAGTGTTAAACAGTTTAAAGCGTAAAACAAAGAGAGACAAAATTTTTTCCTTACCCTTCAACAGAGGGATAATTTTCATCCGACAACCTACAAGACACGATCTGCAAAAAAAAAAAATCGAACACGGAATTTTATCGAGCCAAAATGAAACCATGCTTGCTGTTTACAGTAAATTCTGCGATTTCTGCCCATGATTCACCTATAAGCTTACCTCCCAACAACCAAGAAGTTCATCTTCGGAAGGTTTTCTTTTAGAAAATCTCTCCATATTCTCCGATAATACTCATTCACTCAATGGAATTTTGCATCGTGTTGGTAGCATAGCTGAGTTGACAAAACTTGACTGTTTTCATTCCGTTTTCACTGAAGGCCGCGAAGAACCTGGGTCGAGCAGTACCAAAACATCCTCAGCCCACCCCGCATAGTTAGAAATTGAATCTTCCATTTTTCAGTCCATTTGATTGCGAAACTTTTCTCATTCTTATTTGACAACTGTTTTCTGTATTCGTTTTATATCGTGGCCGATGATACAATTTTTACAACAACACGAGGTTCCTGCTTTTAACAACAGATTACAAACTGCCTCAACGTTAACCAGTAATTAGTAACCCCAGGAGATAAAAATAATCACTCCTTTATATATGCTACTCTGAATCATAACCACTGGTGTTTGTGATGGGAACCTTGCTTTTTTTTTTCTCACACACAATTGAGGGTCTGTAAGGAGTATCAGTTTGTATTTTGTGTGGGAATGAAGGATGGGGGGCGGAGGGTGACAGGGTTAAGGGTGGAGGAGTGCGGAAGGCTAACTGGCTAAGCAAGGAAAGGATTATTGAGACCTCATTAGGGGTCAACAGAATGTAGAACACAACTTATTCACTTATATTTTAAAGAATTTTTACTAGAATGAGAAGCGCATCCCAAATTTCAAATATTTAAAGGCTGGTTTTCACTAGCGACGGAGTCGGAGTCGTAATCAGAAGCGCAGAGCTTATGATCTAGTGAAAACAGCGTTCCGATTCAGGAACGTAAGCGATGGAGTCGTAAGCGGAGTCGGAAGAAACTGGAAATGTTCTGATTTTTCTGACTCCGATTCCGTCGCGCTTATGAATCCGCTTACGACTCCGATTTTTGATTTTCACTAGGTCATAAGCGCTCTTACAACTCCGCTTAAGACTCCGACTCCGTCGCTAGTGAAAACCAGCCTTAAGGGAGTTGGGATATTTATATCTATTAGGCTAAATAAGATGTAGATTTATGTAGGTCCCTGTGAGGCGGCTTCTTTAAGGAGAAAAGGGACAATAATGTAAACCATAAAATTTAAAACTATTAATATTTTATTCATTTCCTTTCAAATAAATAGACACATTGTCAAAGTAGATTCTTTATCAGTCTCGTAACACAATACACCCAAAATGGAGTTTTACGTTCAGGTTGTGTGAATGTCTCACCAGTCACGCACTGTGCACTACAATAAAGGCGCGATTGTTCTTTGTGAAGGGCTTCACTGAGGCTCTGATTATTTGTAACTATGGCAGCCTGTGCTTCTAAATCCCGATATACAGAACGGTGTCCAAAATTTGGTGAACCTATCAGAGTCAAATTTGGCAATGGCTTATTTGCAGGATAGTACCAAAGCCCTTTGACATGAAATGTCCAGTCATCACGCATATATTCCTGTACAGAGATGTGAGCTGTCTGCTCATGTTCAAGGATAAGTTTGTAGAAATCCTGTGCTAGCAGGGTATATGCATGAGGTATACCTCCTGGGGAAAGAAACGAAAACATGAGTTACAACAAGTAATCAAACAAAATACATGTAACTTGATCACTGGCAAAACTACAATGAAAACTGATCCAAAACTAAAATACCTTCCTGGAATACTCAGTCTGATGCTGGGTTCTACCAACAACAACAATTTATTTGTACCAAAAACAGAAAGAAATTACAATTGATCAATTTTTCTTTGAACACGAAAGTTGGTAGCAGGGCAACCAAAATAACTATAAAGAGCTTAACTTGTCAGGTTTACATTACATGTAAAATTTGTTTGATCAGATGAAAATAAAATTAATTAGTAATTAAATGAAAAAAGTGCAAAAAGTACATACAAGTGTCTATGAAAGTACCCACGTCTGGTACATCTGGTACATTATAATTTGGCTAAAATAATTTTGCGACAACTGGAATCAATCAGAAGCACTGCATCATTACAAAGAATATTTTTTGCAGCCATTTCTCAAAAGTTGCTTTATTGTAGAATCTAGTTGTGTTTTTCCTTACTGACCAGGTCTCTGTTATCCAATGAATAAATCATTTTCCAGAGAATAAAATGTCCTTATAGTTGGATTAAGTTTATTACCCACTGGACAGCGATTTATCAGCTGGATAAAATTATCTGCCCTTCCAACAACCAGGAACAGAAAACCTGTTAATTAACATCAAATTCTCCCACGGCAGATCAGAGAAAATGTTTGAACGTAGTAAGGAGAATTTTGATATGAATGCAAAAGTAAGCAGTCTTACCAGCAACTCCTTTTGCATTATAGAAACCATTCACAGTTGGGTGTGCTGTCAGTATTTCACACTTTGCAGATGACTTCAACAAGATGTCAATGTATTTTCTTGTTAAATTAAAATAACCAGAAGCCAAGAAAAGCATGCTGCCTTGACTTGCACTTCTCAGTAACTCTGATGTGATAAACTCATCCTGACGAATTCCAAATGGAAACATTTGTACTAAGGGTACAATCCATGTGTCAAATTGTTGGTTTGATGCTCTTAATAAATCCTGGAATTGGTTTTCTTCTTTCTGCTTTAGTAAATATTGAGCCACTCTCTTCCCAGCCTCTGCCTTGAATTTTTTTCCACGATCAAATCCTTTAGTTGGATGCTCAGGGAAGGTTTTGCTCATTACTGTAGAATTGTCTGGCTGAAGGTGAAAAGAAAATGACCTGACGATTGAAACAAGTCCATGGAAGTAGTCTGCCAATGGTGCACAATTCTTGATTTCAATGTAGCGATCTTGACGATTGGTGAAGTAATCAGCGCTTAAGTTTGCCCTGAGAAAAAAGATAGCAACATACCACATGACCCACTGAAATTAATTTTACCAGAATATGACAATAAATCAGTTAATAAACTGGTGTCAACAATGACTTTAATGTATGCAGCTGATTCTCAGGAAAATAAAAACATCATCTTCGTCATCGCTCTTCATGTCACTAGGGCTACATTATGTATACTGATCTTAGCTCTTCTGATATCTGTTTTAAATTAAAAATATTAAAAAGACAAACCATTAATCTAGCCACCAAAAGGCCAGCTACATTAATGAAGTGACCTGATAAAGGGGTCTTACAAAGGAAAATGACTGTAGAAGCTTTTCTTGGATACCAGCCTTTGAGCTGAAGGGGCCACCCTCTTGAAAGAAAGTTTTTACTCACTTACTTACTTCTTTGGACTAGAATAATGGCCTTAATAATGAGATAAGCATATTGTCAGGTTACATAATTCTAGGCTGGGTTACCCTGTGAGCAGAGGCCCTTTGATCTTCCTATATAAGACTTACATGAATCTAGGAAGATCGAAGGGCCTTTGCTCGCAGGGTAAGGCTGGGTTCCACTATACACCAAAATGGACTTTCCCAAGGCTAGTGATATTGCAGCATCACTGCTTGCTACATGGAAGTCAAATCATTAGTTTTACTGAAAAAGGCAATACAGACCCACTCATGATCAAGGTGTCATCTGTAAGGTAAACCTTTAAGTGTGTAAGAGCCACTGTCTCATTGAATCTCTCAGGCAGAAGTAGTTTAAGCAGTCCTCTCAAGTTAGGAGAATGATATAATGAGACTTTTACAGCATCAGTAAAATTCTGAACAAGTGGGAGCAGCATGGTACGGGAGTTGTGTTTTCCCCTGGATCCCCGGGTGTGCTCCAAAAGGATCTCAACATTTAGTGACTGGTCTGATTCCGCAGATCTCTTTACCGCCTCATGAATGCAGTCAACCTGTAAAACAAAATAAAGTGAAATAGTATTTATTTTACCTTTGAAAGAATAGTAGTTTCAGTGTGTCCTTTAAATCGGATCAAAGACTTTTGTACTGTTTAAGATAAACATTTTAATAATACTGACTGACTGATTGATTGATATAACTGGTAGACCATCTTGAAGTTAGGATCGAAACAAAAAATCGAAAATAAACTCAAACTATTAAACAGAGCTATACTTACAAGTTGTTGCTCTTTGGTACCAGTGCCCAGATAAAGTGAAGCCAAAATAATCCTTTCTTTGGCTTTGCTGACATTATCCTTGAACAGAAAAGGAACATTAAAAATTGTGAAAAAAAAAATAAGATTTCAGATAATTCAGAAATTTGTACCTTCAGTGTGGTATAAAATTGATTAGGCTCGTGTAAAACTGTAATGTCTTTTCCATTCACTCCAAACACAGGGGCATGTTCTGCCATCCATTTTACAATTTCTTCCGTCGTTTGTCCAGCACTAAAACGACTGGAATAACAACTGGAAGATGAGAAAAACTTTGAACCAACCCACAAACAATATTTGGAGGTTCTAGCGAATAAAACTGGACCAAAATCTAGCACAGCTTGCATCTGAGAACATGAACTGCCAAAAACCGGCAAAAATGACGATGACTTTGTAACCAGGTCGCAACTATTGTAACCAAGCCTCCCCGGGTTGCCAAGCAAAAGAGACGACAACAAGTCGGCCATCTTGGACTGTGGTGATCGTGGACTCTTTTTAGGCTTTCTTCTGTATGTTCTGTGCACATTGAGTGGAAGGTATGGCTATAATCGTAGTTTTAGTTGCACATTTTATCCGTCTTTGGATTGGAAATGGCTATATTATTTTTAACAACAGTGAAAATCTAGTTGTTCTTTCGCTGCACAAAATTTGACCTCTGGTAACGTTAACTTGACAAGAATGTCTCGACAGTCTAGCTATTGTAAACTTGGGCTGAAGTTTGTAGGTAGGAAGGTTAAGTTTCAAGGAAGTAGAGGAGTGGACCCTTGATGTTTAGCTTGCATGCGTTCTATTATCCCAATTGTACGTTTCAATGTCATTCCAAGTTCTTCTTCCTCGTAATTAAGCTTAACTGATTTTTTATTGAACCAATAATCTTACATGTAAGCTTAGCACTTTTACAGATGAAAAACTTAAGGCTCTTTCTGTATATCTCATCAATATTTGAATATTCCACGCAACTTTCCAATATTAAGGGAAAAAAATAATATAATATTAACATTGTGTTTGATTTGGCTGTTGTTATAATTTGACAAGCTCTCAAACATTTCTAACTGAATGAGCAGGCGACACACTATCAAACTTGGCTTTATTTTTTCCCAGGTCTTGTCTATACATAACTAACTAACATGGAGATTGTGTATGTGTACACGAAGAAGAGAAGTGAATTTGGACGTCAGTGTAATTTCTCTGATCGTCAAGCTGAGCTCCATGTTGACATAGCTCCAGATGAGAAACTTCTTCAGGATTATATTGAGAAAAATCCTTGTGACACAGGGATTCAATGTGTTCAGGAAATGTCTGAGCATGAGGTGAGAATCAGTGCTTTAGATGTCAATGTTGGGCAATGTGTTTGTAGATGTCATAGTTGTAAGATTGCTACCATTACTAGCATGGAAAGGACTTTTCTCGGATTGGACTGACTGTATTGTCATATATAAAGATGTTTGCTTTAAAGGACCCTAGTCAGCCTCCGCCATTTTCGATGCCATCGAAATTATTGATATTGCATGGTGAAGCGAAATCTTATTGCTTTACTGTAAGTTGTGTTCCTGAAAGTATGTTTCATTATCTTTAGTAGTTTCACATTGATTTCATTCATTTTGACATACTCCGAATAAAATATAATAGCCAAACTCTCGCATATAAACAAAAACAAAGGTGTGGCTGACTAGGGCCCTTTAAGTTTATGTGGAGTAGCCCAGGTTTAATTTATGAACTGGGAATGGAAGTCTCTACAGGAGTACAAGATCAACTTTTCCGTCCCACATGATTGAAACTGTCATGCGGTACATGAGAGTGGTAGACGTATACATGTCAGAGCTGTCATTAAGGGCCGTAACCCGAAACACCTGTTATGGCTGAATACCCTTGAAAGAACCTTGATGTTATGGCTGATCTTGATGGTTGAAAGGTTATTTTACTCAGAAATTAACAACGCTGTCACGGCTGAGAAGCTTAATGCAACATGTGGCTGAAAACTTAATGACAGCCCTGCATGTATATTATACAAGTAAGAACTTGTTGACAATAAATAATCAAATCATTTATTTGTATGTACATTGTACTCTAGGTGAACACAGAGCGGTTTGAAACAGAGAGTCGGGGTATAAATCATGTGGAAGGGGGCTGGCCTAAAGATGTCAATCCTGCTGAAGTTGAACAAACCATCAGATACAGGAAGAAAGTGGAAAAGGATGAAATATACATGAACACCATACAACAGCTTGGAAATGTAAGTACACTCCCCTCCCCCTCCCCTCTCCCCTTATTACTCTACTCTCTACTGTCTCAGTTACTATAATGTATGTACTGTAGCAGTCTATTAATAAAGAAATATTTTTAGATATGTGAACTGTGGATCGATAAAAGATTGTTTTAATTAGTAGGTAAAAAAATAGATATTGTACAACAGCGTTAGGACAGTTTGACATATTTTTTTATTTTAATTTAAGACAATGAATGTAGATATGATCACCCAAACTGGCACATTTCACTGTGACATTTTTCTGTTTCATTGTCCCTGTGGTTAGGTTATGGAACATTGCATCAAACAAAACAATGCCATTGACATCTATGAGGAATATTTTGCTGAGATTGATGCAGATACATCAGGGGACCCACCTTCTGCCAAAACCATCAATGTATTCAGGTAAGATTTTAGTTCCTTAAATTCTGACTAGCGATGGCTTCAAACTTCCTGCTTCCTGTAACCTTAACGATTTTCCAGTTCCCACACCTTGCCTGGTGTCTCTCACCAATTGAAAATAATATTACAATATGCAAAATTCTTTCTCACATCTCACCCTCGCACAAAAAATAATAATAATTATTATATATTATTATGTCAGTTTATCCTGGTTTCTTTAGAGGTGCCCAGTGGTGATTAATGACTAGTCTGCAATGGATGTCAGAACTGAAGGGTGGTGATTTAAGGCCTTAAGCCTTTGCTATCACATCCATAGGCAAGAAACTTTACTCTGCATTTTCTCTTTACCCAGTTGTATAAATGGGTAATGACAACATGCCATTATGTTATGGTTATAGTCAATTTATGCAACAGGAATTCTGTTAAGCTCCAGCCATTCTCATTCCATCTTCAGTTCTCCTTCCCTTTCCTGTGATCCCCCCCCCCCACCCCCCTGAGCCCCAATTCCCCCATTATCATCAGCTGTTTTGGTGCCTCCTTGGCTAATTGCTCAGGAAGCTAAAGGAGAAGTGAGTAAACTTTATTGTGGCTCCATTGGCCCAAAAGAGGCAAAAGTATATCATAAGTTTTAAAACAGTGGGGCTGGGCCTTAATTAAGCCATTAGTTTTTAATACAGGGCAATAACCTATTGAAAACCCCACATGTTTGTGTCATTTCTTATTACATATGTGTTGCCAATATTTAAGAGATCCTCATGATGCGAAGCGCACAGCCACCAGTCTGTCATGGTATCCTGAAAGCACAAGGAAGCTGGCTGTAGCTTATTCCATTTTAGAGTTTCAAAAGTTTGCAGGAGAAACTTCCATGGATTCCTACATCTGGGATATTGGTAAGGAGTTATAAATTTAAAATTATCTTCTTGGAAATTTATAGTCATTCCAGAGCTGCCTTTCTCATGCCTAATTCATTGCAAGAAAGTGTTGACCAAATTTTATGATACTTAAGGTTATTTCCAAACCTCCTTCATGGTTACCGCAGTCACTAGTGATTTCCCTTGTTTTCTTTTCTTGAATTATTAATGAGCATGAAAACAGGCTTTTCTATTGACAGGAGAAATGAATAAATTATTGTCCTGAATTATGAAAAGCTATTGCCATGTTTACAGATTAATTATAATGTTACTATTAATATCAATTACAGCTGTAAATTACTGGATAATTCCATACTATATACAGTGTCATTTTATTTAATGGTGATTAGATGGCAATTTTCCTAGTAGATATTTTATTAAACTAATAACTATAATTTGTTTCCTTACAGAGAATCCCAATAAACCAGAACTTGCTCTTAAGCCAGTGTCGCCACTAGTTTGCTTGGAGTACAATCCAAAGGATCCTCATATTCTTGTGGGGGGATGCTACAATGGACAGCTAGGTAACTATGGGCATTAGGCAAACTCTGTATATTAAGTGATTTACTACACTAACTCAAGCTTTGCTTGACTCTGATAAACTAAATAAGAGCCAGGAGTCCAGGCATTAAGTACAAAGAAACGGTGTTGTGGTTATTAGCCATTAGCTTGTGGCATTTTAACAGTTTATACTGTAATTAAAGCACTTTCAAATTTTTGTAACCTCAGTATTGTTTGGATCAGGCTTCTTGCATTATTGGTTTCCAGTATTTTTACATTTCTTATTACCCTCGCAGGTTTTTGGGATACACGGAAGGGATCACATCCAGTCGAAATGACAGCCATTGAGTTCAGCCACAGGGATCCCATCTACAAAACGATATTCCTTCAGTCCAAGACAGGTTAGTATATGGGATCATCATAATGTCATTGTGATGTTCATCATCAGCATCATCATCATTATCAGTGACCATTACCAAGATCATTGTCAATATCATTACTAAGATCACTATCAACGTCATTATCATCATCATCATCATTATCATGAACATTGCCACCATCACCCTCACTCAATAGTTGACATAATTGACATCATTGTCAGTGACACGTAACAAAAATGGTTTCTACAGTATGTGAATTAAGTAAATCTACATGTAACTCTTAATAAATAAATGTTGATTTTAGTGCAAAGTCATCCCTTTCCTCAAGGGAGAACATGAATCTTCTTTTTGTTACACTTCTTAAATGCCAAAAATGTCCCCACAGGTACTGAATGCTTCTCCACCAGCACTGATGGACAAGTTTTGTGGTGGGATATTCGTAAGATGGGTGAGCCAACAGAATCCCTCTTGCTGTGTCCAAATGTAAAGAAAGACCCACGCCCACAGGGAGGAGTTTCACTGGAATTTGAACCTACCATGCCAACCAAGTTCATGGTGGGAACAGAGCAAGGTTCAGTGCTGTCCTGCAATCGAAAGGCTAAATCTCCATCAGAGAAGATTGTCTGCTCATTTTCTCAGCATTATGGGCCTGTATATGCTGTTCAGGTGGGTGGATTTGCTGGCTTTTATTGTTCTTTGAAAATTACTCAATTAAATGGAAATTAAAAATTATGTCAATAAGTGACTGACATGTTTTGTTTTATTTATTATTCATTGCAGCGTAATCCATTCTTCCCCAAGAACTTCTTGACCATAGGTGACTGGACTGCCAGGGTAAGGCCAGCCACGAGATATTTATTTCTGTCCATTTCTTGAGCCTCTACACTGCTGATCTATTGGCAGTTACTGATACAAGGAATAACTGTGCAACCAATTACTTCCATTTCCATCAAAACAGCTGTACCTCTTGAGTTACAAAAATTAAAAATATTAGCAGTCGCTTCTCTCAAGAAGAAGTAGTCTCTTTTTAGGGATGCTATTCCAAAAGCTTTATGCTGCTAACTTTCTAAGTTCTGCGCCCGGGGGGGGGGGGGGGGGGTTGGGGTACTCCCTTATATGGACTATATAGGTATGTGCGGCGCCAAAGGGTCTGGTTTTTCGGCTGTTTTGGTCATAAATAGGGTATCGCTTTTAGCCATTTTGCTGCCATTTTGGTAATAAATAGGGTATAGATTTTTGCACTCTAGTCCTGGGTTCGATTTTTTTTAGAAGAAGCTACTTCAGGTCATAAATAGGGTAGGGAAAATCGCAGATTTTAGTCATAAATAGGGTAGGGAAAATCGCAGATTTTAGTCATAAATAGGATAAGGGTTTTAGGAAGCAGGCCGCACACCCCTGCCCAATTTTTTTTGGAGTACCCCCCCCCCCCCCCCCCGGGGTTCTGCGCCCCTCAGCAGGATTGATGTCAAACCTTCGTAGTGTACATGCAAGTTATTTTTCTTTCCCCCCCCCCCCCCCCCTAATTCCTTGCCTCTTTCTAAGGTAAATTTACTATGTATTAATTTTTGAACGCAACCACATCCTATGTTAAATTGCCACATGACAAGGATGCTTTTAGTTTTAGTTTTCAAAAAAAGTAAGCTTTTAGCTGCAGGAGGTTTGACTATTCCCAGTGATGTAATCTGATAACATACGTGTATGATGATTGTATGATCACAAGGAGATGCTCTGAGGGATGTATCCTTGCAAACAAAAGTATATCAGTAACTGTAGGTATATTAATTAAGTTGATGCAGTTGCATTGATCTGTGCATTTTTCTCATAATTTACAGATTTGGTCTGAAGATCTCAGGGAATCATCCATCATGTGGACCAAGTATGTCATTAAATTAAATGTTTTTTTTTGTTTATTTCTAATTTATTAAACCATAGTGATCCACATAGTAAGCTTTGTAAGGACTTATTGACACTTTACAAACATCCTTCTGTAATTCGTGAGCTGTATTGAATGCTTAAGGGCTGACACCTCCGACACTCGACTCTTGCTGATTATTGCAAGGTCAGGGCTCTGTTGAAGAGCTAACGCTCGCAATGCTTGCACTCGATTCTAGAGTAATAGCAATTCCTTGTTTTTTGTCACCAGGCAACACATGTCATACATGACAGATGGCTGTTGGAGTCCTGTGCGACCTGCAGTGTTCTTTACTACCAAGATGGATGGCACTTTAGATGTGTGGGATTACCTCTTCAAACAGAATGACCCTACACTCAGTATTCAGGTGATTAACTTAATTATTTATTCAGGACACATTTCCTATGAGGTAGTTAAAAGAGGAAGTTCATATGCCAGAATGCACGTAAGTTTATTTAGAGATCATGCACTCTGATTTACTAACTGCTCCACCCACGTGTAACTCAAGGCTGGTTGAGGGGGATTTAAGGACGGTGCCTACTTTTGTTACTGTGCATACGTTCTGCACATCTTGAGATACTCGAGTTTCCTATGGGTGGTGCCTACTAATAAAGAAGTATTTTTGTGGGGTTTATGACTATGCGGGCAAAGCAGAACTTAGCAAGTGCTCATGGTATCCAAAAAGAAAATTGGGGGTAACCATGCATTAGGCTTCAATTTGGAAATAAAATGCCATACATTGCTTTGTATTTTGCTGTTTTTTAGAATTATTGTTGCTTTAAATTTATTATCTCTAAAGTATGCGTGCTTACCCCCTATTTTCTTTGTGGATTCCAGTAGCCCTTGCTAAGATCTGCTTTGCCCGCATTAGTCATAAACTGCACAAAAATACTTCTTTATTAGTAGGCACTGTCCTTAAGGTTTTGCCAGTGATGGCTATGATTAGGAGGCAGATGTGATGATAATTATGTCCAAAACCCAGGCTGCTGCCTCTCTGAAGGTGATAATAATCACTACAATGGTACATGTACCTCTTGACAATTTGTCAAACTGTAAACCATCAGCACGGTGCTACCTACCCCACATTCCAATTTGGCATATATTGGTAAAATTGTCCACTCTTAATCGTGTTTTACATACAAGTTATCTGCTGCAAAGTATTTTCTCAATCAACTCTACTCAGTCAATAAGTCCACAGCATCCTTATTATATTTATCTGGAAATATATTTGCCTTGCATAGGTTTGTGATGAGTCTCTGAATGCACTGCGTGTTCAAGAGCAGGGCAGGTTGGTAGCCTGTGGCTCACACTCTGGTACTGTCACCTTGCTGGAGTTATCTGATGGGCTTTGTAACATACAGAGAAATGAGAAAGCATCAGTTACTGCGGTGAGAACCTTTTACATGCATGCATACACTGGCTAAAGCTAACTAAGGATCATGATGACACAATGTTAAGAAAGATAAATAATTTGTCACGTGGAGGAGCAAGGGAAAAAGGAAAAATATGAGTTCCTTCAATCGGGACTTAGGACTATTGGTTGTGTTGTGGGTGATTGATCGATCGATTGATTGATTGATTGATTGATTGATTGATTGATTGATTGATTGATTGATTGATTGATTCTAAGTAAACATGTTTACATTCTGGGGCATTTTGCATCACATATTGTTTAACGAGGCTGAAGCTTTCATGTGTTTATAAGTATGCCACTGTTACCCGCAAGAAGGCTATTTCTACAGTTGTGTAAGTATTTGGAGGTCACCAGTAACGAAAGTAGCCTTGTCTCTCAAGCCATCTAGGTGTGGCTCTCTGATGTGCTTTACTTCATATAGATAGAGAATTAATAAGCTCTCGTTATCTTTGTGGTTACCGCATTGATATCCTCTTTAGCGCTCAGGTGATCTGTAAGTTTCTGTTTTACTCGTTCCTATTATCAAAGAACTTGGACCCAGTCGTTTGGAAGCCGATTAACGCTAATCCACGATTAAGAGTCAATTTTCATCTCGCTCACTGAAAGTTAGAGGAAAGCTAAAGGAAGAGTTTAACTCAAAACGGAAGGCAAAATGTTTATTGATAAGTAATTAAACTGGATTCAAAGTTCACACTAACTCTGGCTAAACTTCATCGTGCTTTGAACAGCTGGGCCGTGAAGTAGACTAGAACTATATCGATTGGTACCTTACAGACAGAGCATCTCGGAAACAGTGAGCTAAGATTGCAACGTGTGATTTGTTAGTTGATGTGCTTTTCCTCTTATCCAGATGTTTGAAAGGGAGACAAAAAGGGAAAAGATTCTGGAAACAAGACATCGTGAGATGCGGTTAAAGGAAAGATCAAAGAGCTCACAAGACAAGTAAGGAAAGCATAAAGAACTGCTTTTACTTACAGTGGAACCCCGGCTTACGTGAAGTTAAATGCAAATTTGAAAACGTACCACTTCTTCGGAAACAAGTAGCGGTTTGGAAATGAAGAATTTTGTTCGAGACAAGGCCGCTAATTACCACGAGTAACTGATATACTAGAACACTAAGTGTTTCGTCCTCTTTTGCACGAATCTCTAAATTTCACACGCCCTTTCGTGTATTTCGTTTAATTGCGCGTTACGCGCGCGTAACATGGCGGATTTACACGCATGGTACCCGCGTGTAATGATGCTATCTCCCGCTTGTTCTGTCTAACTATAACCCAGTAATACCTTTCTGTTAGTCGCATTCATACGGCTCCACTGTAAAAGAGAGCAGGCAATCAACGTTTGTTACTTTTACACTATGAGGTAATGTCAAGGCAGGACAGTATAGAAAGGTTTTGGAAAAATTTTTTTCAGAGAGGAAACTCATGAACAAGCCGAGGAAGAGGAAGGAGAGGATCTGGTGAGCAAAGCAGAAGCAGAGTTCTTCAAGATTGTTGAGGCTGAAAAGAAAGCTCTGGAAGAAGCAGAGAACAAGAGGAATGCGGCTCTTGCTGAGGTGAAACAGGCCATCGCACAGGAAGGCGTCACTCATGAGGAGTACAAGGATGAAGAGACTGAGGAGAAGAAATCCGACGAGGTATAAATAGCAGCTTCCTTTCCCCTCTCCCTCGCTCCCCTCGCGTGTTGCGCGCGCGCCCGATTCCCTTTCTCTCTTCCTCTTTCTAGCACCTAACATGGTATTTCTTGTGCATTTCCTCTGTTCATATAAAGCAAAAAGAAAAAAAAAAGTCATCAGATTTTTATGTCACGCCATTGGAGAGATTTAGAATTGCGTTCACGGCAAACGTGAGATTCGCGTTCATGTTTTCTTGAAAAAAAAAAAAAAACAAAAAAACTGGTACAAAGATGAGACTAGTGCAAACAGTCCTGGCTTTTGCTAACGCAAAACTACTCAATTTTACTGAGAAGCTTAAAACAGCAAGCGGCAAGTGTAACGAAAGTCATTGGTTCATTGGGGCCCTAAATTTTCTCTTTTGGTTCCAAATTGATGGATTTTTAATAATTCTAGTTAGGTAGATAAATAGTTAGTTGATAATAGTAATAATTATTTAGCTGATGGAACTACCATGTCTAAATAAAGTTATCCTTTCCTATCCTATCTTATCCTTTTGTCCCGTGCTCGTGTCAAAATGACCATTTACCAAAGCTTAAATTCACCATCATACTTTCAGTCAGTTTAACCCCCAAAGTTGTTCGAAGACTTCCAAGGTTTTCCCACACGATCGGATAGCAACGCAAGTCACTTCCCTTCCTTAAAAAAAAACATAATAAAAATGACTCGCGCGGGCACGCCACGACTGATGTTACCGAAAGTAATTTCAGCTTCTGTTAAGTTGTGTTGATGAAAGTTTTGGTCTGTTTCTTGTTAGGCACCTGCAGAGGACAGTTCAGAGAAAACTGGAGAATCTGAAGAGCAGGTTAAATCATAGACCAGGGGTATTCTCTTCTCATATTAAGACTCACCTCACAAGACATTGTAAATAGTATTTTAAAACGTGTTATCTAACAGGCATCCGTTCCTGAGGCGTTTTAGACAGCCAATAATCGATCCGAATGCACTTGAATTGAAGTATGTCGCGTTATATCCGTGTTTGTATTATTGTCAAATCGTGAGGTGTGATTTTGTACAGAAAAGACTTTGTAAAAATTAAAGAAAAACGACTTTTAGCACATTTTTGTTTTTCCTCTTTGTTTTTGTTGTTTGATGTTGGTTTGTTTGTTTGTTTGTTTGTTTGTTTATTGATTGTTTCGAGATTCGTTGTGACAGTTCAAGGAAACAGTTCCAAAACGGGAAAGCTCGAAACCCTACTCCAATCCAATGCACTGCAATCCCATTTTAAGAGTTAACAATACATGCAAATCTCTGCACAAAAAGAAAACAATTTTATTGCCAAAGCTGCGCTATATGAGGTTTTGCATTAGTAAACCTAGCTTCTTATAGCGCAGCCGTCAAACTTTTTTTTTTTTTTTAAAAAGATCAAAAGGTATGAGTACCGTACATCAGTTAAAGGGACAGTATCACGCTATTTTTAGTAACACATTGAAAATCGGAAAGGCGCTATTCGGTTAATAGCAGCCAAGACATAATGACAAAATTCCATTAAAAGACTATCAGAATGCAAAGAAACTATCCACGGATATTTTCGCCGGCAGATGACCAAGATAGAGAGGGGTTCAAATTTGAAAACGTCTGGCGGACGTTTTCAAATTTCGCTGTTGTTACGCACTAAAAATCACCGGTTGTACTTTATTTTGGTTCAACCTTTCGTCTTAGAATCACTATTAATATTTCTTTAAATTAGCGATTGAGAAATTAATTAACACAGTGTTCAAGGTTTAAATTTAGTGAATTTTGGCCAAAACTCATGATATCTCCCATGATACTGCCCCATTAAACATTATATACAAGAAACTGCCATTGTGACAGATTCACAATTTCGACTAAAAACTGTTAATTCAGAGAACGAATGTTTGGTTTATCGACAGAGTTGATAACTAAAGGTAAATTGGCCGCCGTAAAGAGATTCGAGTGCTGACGTTTCGGGCGTTAGCCCTTGGTCACGGAGAAAACCCACCTAGGTGATCTTGGGTGATCTTCACAATGCCTCGGGTTACTCTCAAAGCAGTTAAAAAAGACCTTGTTATTGTTGTTTGTTTGTTTTTTTTTTATCCCAATCTCTGGATCCCAGAGAACACCTTTGCCTCCGACATTTGCCAGCGAAACTCCTTAGCCAGTGGGTTAGGGAATAGGAGGCGGAGCTGGTAGAAATTGGATTGGACAGAACGAGGCTTGTAACAGTTTTCACGAGCTACTCGAGGCATTCCGAAGATTAATCGAAGACTTCCGCGAATTCTCTCGGATTTCCGAATTTCGCCCGCGAAACTCGAAAATCAGATTGAGCCTGAAAGCCGGGTCACGCCTTCAAAGCTTCTGAGCGTTGTCTAAGGCGCTTTAGAAGTTCACCACTGGCTTTCGAGAATAAGCCATAAATCTCTGTGGATCAACGGGTTTTCGTACGGTTTGAGAACACTTTTTAGATATCTTGAAAGCTAATGCGTTTACTTTCGCCGCACGGGTATTACTAAAAAAGTTAATAACAGTATTAAATCTTTTATGCAGTTTTCAGTATGTATTACGTTTCGTATTTACAACTGCTTGACAGCCAACGCTCAGATGCGAGCAGTTCTGCTCCACAAAGGTATTTTCTCTTCCTGTCGTTTAAAACTGTAACTCAACGCTATCGGCACAAACAGCACACCCAAGACCTGAAGAAAACAAAAGGGAGAATGTTTAGTTGATATTTTCAATTGAGTTTCGAAAGTAATTTCGCATTTGCTTTGGTTTTGCTTTACTACAAAGTTGGCGCCATTTTCTCAACCAGTAGGAAGCCAAACCAACACCAATGGTGCCTTGCTCGCACGCGTTTTCTCGCGCTTGACACCGGTTACATCGATTCTGATTGGTTCATTGTTCTGTTTGCGTCTGTTGTGATTGGTCAGAATTTTTGTTTTGGTTTTATCACACTCAATCGAAAACCGCTCACATGGTTATTAATAACCATCTGCTTCTTCTGTCTCACCTGGATGATGGTTGCAGTTACAGCCGTGTTTGCAACAACGTAAAGGGTATCCCTGATGAGCTGCAGTAGGAACACACCTCGACAACCCTACAAATGCAAAGGTTAAAGATGAAGTCCCAGGCTTTTCCAGGTTTTCAGTACAATTATAAGTGGCTCCCGGCCATGGGATGCTAGTCCATCGTAGGTCATTAAAAGGTCACAGGAAATTTTTGGCACGGCTCGGATAAAAATGGTACACGTACCAAAACCTATACCACTGATGTCCTGTTTACAAGTTCTTTTTTCTGCCGTGCTAAGCGGTGTGAGAAAATTTTTTGGTTCGGGTAAAAGGCTCAACATCTTGGGTAGCATACGCGATTATTCCTTAGGGCGCATGCGGCCAATGGCTTATTCCACTCAAACATGGCGGGCGAGAAGTATTTGGAGTGTCTACTTCTAAAAAGGCCACACATCTTGTCGCAGGGACGTCGAAAATTAGTCTCTTCCCGTTCTCTTTTCTAGAATAATAGAAAAGGCGCGAAGATACAAAAACGTTCATTGTAATAGCAGCAAGCTGGCTTGTAACTGTCCTATCGAGCAACGATTTTGGATGTTATGCGCCGATCAAATCGAAACTTCGACATCCCACCCCCGGGCAAACCCCGGGCATTTGACTATTTCTTGTGCCCGGGAGTGGGGAATTTGACGGGTAAGGCCTTCCCGGGGGTGGGGAATTTGACCTTGCCTGGGTGGGGTGGGGAAAATTGAACCGGAAGTGTCAGGTTTCAAATCGCTTTTTTGGGGGGCGCCGAAGTCGCTAACAGCTATAAACACGTGTTTGGACGAGATGGAAGACTTTAAAGGAAGAGATACAGCATTACAAAAAAAGGTCTTCAAAAGTGAGAGTGCTTAAATATTAATTATTTTTATAGATTGTATATAAACGATGTAGATTTTTTATACAATGAGTCAAGCTGCGGCTTTGCCCCGCAGTGAATAGTGAAAGAAATAAACACTGTCGAATGAAAAACCGCTTTGGCTTAAATTGCAGAATATCCTGCCACTCGAACAACATTCTACGTAGCCGGCTAACTAATTTTAAAAATATATGTATTTCTGGTTCTTTAAACGATGTAGTTTTTTATGCAATGAGTCAAACTGCCCCTTTCTCCCGCATTTGTGTCTGCAGAGGTTTTTAGAATAGCCATAAAACAGCAGTGAAGAGTTAAAGAAAAAAAAAAACATTGTCGAATGAAAAACCGCCGCTTTGGCTTAAACTGTAGAATACCCTGCCACTCGAACAGTCTACGTAGCTGGCTAACTCATTTTAAATGTGTTATTATGTATTCCTCGTTAAACAACCTTTGCTGTGTTTCGGAGTTAAAACAGCTTTAATACACTTGCTGATTGACATTGTCCGACTTAATAAATTCAATTTCCAATCATTAGTTTCAATGTTAAAGTTGTGGTTTTTGTAGTAACTCATGACAGGAACCGACAACGATTGTTCTTTAGGAGGGGCATTTGACAGACAAATCCGACGATAAGGTAGGGCATTTGAACACCATTTTGGCCCGATTGAACCGGATCCAATCTTCAAAAGTTCAAATGCCCGGGGTTTGCCGGGGGGGGGGGGGGATGTTGAAGTTTCGAGTTGATCGGCGCATTAACACGTAAGGGTCACTGATTTGAGTTGCTAGAAACAGTATTCAGGGACAAGGAGTGTATTCTTTTACTTCATTTCCTTTCTTAGAGTGACCGTTAGATTTTTTTGGCGACTTGCCCGATGCAGGGCGCGCCGATTCCGCCATGTTGAATGAAATCACTACACATGCTCCAACAGATGGTGCTGACCACAGTTACGAAGGCTCGTCAGGAAAAAATTGATTTGGCACAGTCAATCGTTTACACTACGTGGTTACTCCAATCTTCTTTATGGATTCGAACAGCAGCTAAGATCTGCTTTTACCACATAGTCATAAACCGCCATAAACCTCATTAGGAGGCGTCGTCCTTAAGAGGTGAAACTTTTTCAATGGTCATTTATGTAACGAATCGAACCAAGCGTTTGCCACCAATCATATTTGTCACGTCGGTGTGGATCTATATCGTCACACTCCTTTTACCTTTGTTTATAAAATAAGTGTAGCACGTACACTTACCCTAGTATAAATGTTCTCTATGGTAAAATTCTCCCCACAGCGGTACCTATGGGTGTAGCGCTCTCTTCGATCTTTACAGCAGCTGTCAGGAACGATGGAGTGATTGCCTTGGCGAGTGAAGCACGACTGCCTCCAGTCTGTGTAGTTATACCAGCCACAACACTCGCCCTATGATAAATTTTATACAATCGTAAATCAACGGGAATTTGAATTCGCAGCAAAAACATGCAACCACTGCGAAGCGCGGGAAAAATGCAACCGGTGCCAAGCGCGGGAAAAATGCAACCATTGTCAAACGCGGGAGAAGAATGCAGGCCAATTCGTCATTGGGTTTGGGCTTGCTTCTGATTAGTTGAATATAGTCCAGTCATCTTGTGGTTTGAAGTCAAACTAATTGCAACAGAATTTCTGTCACTGCCAAATGATATATAGTAGTCAACTTACTAACATACTAAAAGTTCCCCAAAATTCGTGTGGTGGAACATGCTTAGATTAAGCATTGTAATATTTGGAGCACGTACCACAGGGTACCCACGCCGCGGAAGATATTTTTTATTGATAAGTTAACTTTAATTACAAGAAAGGATAAAATATTGTTACTAGCTAACGCAAATGTGTTTTTTCTATTACTTGCATAGCAGGTTTGGTGAATTTGATGAAGACTGTGCAACATTTCAAGCATCTAGTGATGTTTGGCATAACAGGCACAGGGTGTGTTCCATGATTCAACAGGTAAAAAAAAAACAATCTCATAATATATATCATTTTCTTGGCTTATCTGGTAACCTCTACATAATTATCTAGTTAAACTGATCAAACTGGATATTTGGGGGGATTCCGGTGGGAATGGGAATGGGGGGGGGGGACTAATCTACCCGTGATATTGGTGTGATTTTCATTCATCGTTAATGGTGAGGTCTGGTGACGCGGAAGTCGTGCAACTCTGTCCTCTACAAGTACCACGTGCAGCCGAGCAATCCAGTCCATTTTTTCTGCACCTAATAATCTCTAACAAAGACGCGTGAGCTGCTGGTAGGGCAGTTCTTACGGGTAGGAGACTTCCATCTACTAGTTTCCATACCCAGTCTTGTGGCTTTAGCGCAACACCTCTCCACTGCTGTACCTCGTGGTAGACCCTGAGGCTGTGGTAGACCGCGGCTGCAGAAGTCGGAGGGAGACATTCGGGATGTACAAATGAGGACCCTATTGTGATCGTCTGGCAGAATCTCGAATATCGTAATGAATCCAGACTTTCGTCAGACCGGCCGTTGTATAGACAAACAAGGGCTTTCTCTTCAACTGCAATAATATCACTCTTTGTGGAATCTTCATTATTAAAAACCTCATCTTGCTCCTGAAATTCTGAATCCTTCGTAATCTTCTTAAGTGCCAAACCTTTGCTAATGCCATGTATTCATGACGTTGTACCACACATCCTAGAACTGCATGAACAAAAATATTTCCGCAAGTTTCTGGTCCCAGTCTCTTTCATCTGTCTCTAAATCTTTCGCGTCGTTGACCTTTGCTTTTTCTGAGGTATGAAAAACAGATCACGAGCGCTTGTATCAGCATGATATAAAGCAGAACTACAAGGTCTGTGTCATCTCCTACAAGTACTGTTGTGATTGACTTGGCGGACTGAACGGCCATTTGGACTATCATCAGCTCTGCGTCTCCTGGGGCGTGGATAATATTACATCCCGAAAGTTGCAGTTTCTCCCCAAGTGGTTTTATGAGCCGTTGCTTGTTGGGCGGTATTACTTAGAAACACGTCCTCCTTCAGGTTAAAACCATGTCGCTTTCAAAGTTCACTGATGGACCAGAGACACCGGATCTTCTTTGATGCGCGTAGTCTTGTGGAAGGCCCCTCTCCATATCCATCAAATACTACCGTAGCCTGGCTGTACCTTTGGGGACATGTTGTAGATAGAGCGAGAGAATTTCCGTGTAGGTAAGGCCCTGTGGCCAGGGAATACGATGGAGGAGAGTGCCGCCATCAAGAACATAGTGAACCTTTACTGTAGACTTGGTTTTTTACTCATTCTTCGTTCGAGTCCAGACAGCGTCAGCCAGGAGGGGCTTTTAGCCTTACATGATAGGAGCGAGGAATCAAATAATGTTGCTGGATAACTGCACATCTCAACCTTAAAGAACGATTGGGGATTGTCATACTTTCCTCCAGTTACTACAAAACACAATCTCTGAAACAGCAACTGTGGATCCACCTGGAGGTTGCCTTCTCTTAACCTCATAGCCGTCTTGAACGCAAGGGTAACTACTTGGTCTTTCTTACGAAATGAGTCGTCATGTGCATTTTTGCCAACCATAGAACTTAACACCTTGTCTGCTACTTCATTGCACTAATCGACATTGACTTCCTCATCAGCAAGGACACCTGTTTCAATGCAGCGCAGCGCATGGTCCTGGGAAAATAGATCTCTCTGGGTAAGGTAATCAACTAGATCAAGGGTGTCATTATAATCGCGCAACTATCTTGCCTCTGTGGCGTCCCTATGCTGTTCACTAGTTTGATACTTGTGATGATAGATGGATACTTTATTATAAACACCATTGCAGCCATAAGCTGAATTACGGGATATTTACAAATTCTAATAATAACAAAGAGAAAATAAAAAAATTATCTACATCTTATAGACATGGCTAAAAATATAATAACAAGGAGGAAATGAGAAAATATCTACATCTCATAGACATGGCTAAAATTAAAACTGTTCTTCAAACGCTCGGTCTTACATAGGGGGAGAGTGAAATCACTTTTGCGTCTCAGTGCATATTTACAACTCTTCCTTTGAGGGAGGAGGCTATGGAGACTGTGGGTGGAGTTACAGACGATCTCTTGTGATTAGAAAAGTGAGAATATCAGTCTGATTTGTACTGATTGTGGAAACATAAATACAAATATAATACTATAAACAAGGTGAATACTTAACACCAGTAAGGGTCTGCATGGCGTCGTTGCCTTCTGCACAAGCAGGCATTGACATTAACCAAACAAGCGGCTGCAACTCAGACAATCCTTTATCTCGAGTTAAACCACCGTTCGTCTTAACGCTGGGCGTTACAACTTGTTCAATCATCAAATCGGTGGAAAGCTCCGCCCAAAAGCGATCCCTTCTCCGTGCGCAATGAAGTCCACTCTGAAAGTTCTTGTAAATGTTTGGGTGAGTGTTTTGAAGCTCATTGATCATTTGTAGGTAGATATAGGCCGATTTAGCATAAAGTCGGTGACCAGCGGCGGCAAAATAAGGAAGCAGGTCATAAACCTACTGGAGGTGCAGACTCCAATTTCCGTGCATTCGGCTTTTATGAATCTGCGCAGTATTTCTACCATCTCCATATATTCAGTCCACAGAACAGCAGTCCGTTGATTCTTCATTGAACTTTGCACGTGTTTAAGCTTTTCTCAAATTCTTTGGACCACCTCTGTAGAACAAACTTCCTCTACTGCGAATTTGCCTTTTTCAAGTCGTCTAAGCATGGTTCTCGCCATCTTAATATCTTCTTCAACACTTTCGTTTCTGGATTCCGCTTGGACGTGATCAAGTTGTATCTGTGAAGGAGTATCATTCTGCGGGATACTGCTGCCGATTTGACTAGTTGGCTCTCGAGCTTTACTAGCAGTTTCTGTGGGGTCAGGACAAGACGCCAGGGAGGTACGTGCAGTCTCTGTTGGATCCGCATGCGAGGCGAGCGATAGTTGTTCTTTCGTTCGGATCAATATTACGGCTTCCTGTGTTTTTGGACCTAATGAAATCAAGACGGCATTTCTTATGTACGCATTGGCCAGTTTTTACCTGGACTGCGCACTGGTCGAGTGTCTGGCTTATGCTATTAACGTTTAATACTGCAACCCTTTTCCGTCAAAGTGACCGTGAGATCTCCATTGTCTACGGACTTGCTGCAAAAGCAGCAATCCATGATGCATTGTAGCTGCGTACGTCTTCGTAGAACAAATTCCCTTGGAAGAAATCATATTAATATTTCAATAACTAATTCTGTTTGTGAATTATCAAGCGTTAGTGTATTTACCTGCAGTACGATTTAAAGAAAAAGGCTGAAAATAGTGAAAGAAATCGAATTGCCAAACTGTTTGAACTTGTTGTTTCTTGCCTTGTTTGAACATTTTGAAAGAAGTGAAACGTCCACAATGACATGTCCTTCGCTTTAATTTATTTGTCGCAGTCTTTTATGCATTATGTTTGGGTCAATTCCAAAAGCGATCATCCCCCCCCCCCCCCAGGCAAACCCCCGGGCATTTGACTTTTTTAAAAATCCCTGATCAAATTCCCCTCTATATGGGCCGATTTCTAGGTCAAATGCCCCACTGGTTGGGGCTGAAAAGTCATCGTGTTGGTTTTTTTTTTTTTTTTTTTTTTTGTATTCGCTAGCTCTGTTTATATAAAAATCAACGAAATTCATACATTAATAAATTTAAAACAATTTATTATTAAAGATAATGCATAACATCACATATGAAACTCAACTAACAGAGAGTTTTTAAAAGGATATATGTACCGATACTCGCTTTTCTTTTATATTAAATGTACATGAAGTTTGGTAATACTTGTGATAACAAGAACAATGATAAAAAACACTATGTTATGAAACCTAGACATGCCAACAAGTCGAGCTTCGAACGCCGAGCAAAGGGAGAACGAAGCTTGAGGGAACTTGGACATAGCACTGAAAAGGAGAAGCGAAGGGCAATATGTAACCCCGCCATGCCAAAAACAATCTCAGATATATTTTTTGGAACGCTTCTCTATGGCTTACTACATTAAAAACTGTTTGACGCAAAATATACGCGTAAATTCTGGCTGTGAATAAAGCATTCCGACAATTTATGCGACCGCTGACCAGCATTTTTTCGACGGGTCAAATGCCCGATGGGTCGGGTTTCTATTCGCGTCAAATGCCCCACTATGTGGAGCCGAACAGGGGTCAAATGCCCGGGGGGGGGGGGGGATGATCGCGCTTGGAATTGACTGATACATTAAGAAGACTTTTTTATAGCAATTATAAACGTGTATTTGTAGTTCTTTCTTAGACAATAAAATTTTTTTGGAACAAGACTTTGTTGAATAGCTTTAATCTCTCTTCAGTTTGTCGAGCAAGTCTTCTTACATCGCCGTATCGGGCGCCTTTGAGTAAAAAAAAGGCTTTAAAACTTTAACCGTAATTTTGCCCTCTATCTCATAGACATGTAATTGCATGATTTCACGTAAAATTAAGGATTACTATCACTTGTATTTTCAGAAGTTGCAGAAATTAACCTCGTCGCTTCTGAAAACACGCGTGATATTAATCGTCATAGATTTTTCTCGGCCACATGGTTTACATATACAAATTAACCTACATATGCATGATACTGAAATACAATGTACAACATAAATCAGACTTACTGTTTCTCACAGCACGACCCTGCTATAAATAGAACAAGTAGATATTGCAGAGAAACCATAAACGTCCAGTAATAAAAATAAAAGTCCGTGAGTACAGAACTTACAGACAGTGCAGCGAAACGAACTAGATACTGCAAAGCGTCCATGTTATTTGGAGTCTGGAACCACTCAAATCGTATGTTTTAATCTAATTATTTTATTTTCATCTATTAATAACATTTTTGTACATTATGAACATTATTGTAGTTCAAGATGGCTTAAAACCACCCAAAATAACTTTATTTTGCGTGTTTCGATTTATTATTACTTTCCGCGAAATGGGTACCCTGTGGTACATGCTCCAAATTTTCAATGCTTAATCTAAGTATGTGCCACCACACGAATTTTGGGGAACTTTTATTATGTTGGTAAGTTGACCACTATCTATCATTTGGCAGTGACAGAAATTCTGTTGCAATTAGTTTGACTTCGACCATAAAAATTTCATTAGATGACTGGACTAATAATCAACTCGTTCTCTCTGATTGGAGCAAAGCTGTGGTAACTCGGGCGATTTTTTACCTGCATAGACGACGCGAGTTTTCATACATGTTGTGTCGCCAGCAGCGCGACAGCGCGTGGTGGAAAGCACACGCATGCATGTAGCCACAGGCCCTCTCTGACTAGCAAAGCCACAAGTCCACGTTTTGTGGCAAAAGTTAAATTTGTTTTAATTTTTTGCGACTTTTTTGTGATTTTTTTTAGCTTTCTCGTTCCCTGAGTGGATTTTCGCCTCCTGTTGGTAACGCAAAAATTGTGAAAAAACAAATCACAACAAAACTGCGCGTCACACCTCAGGATTCTAGTCGCTCCAGTTCCCGTACCAGCAAAACAGTCGCTCTTGTACCCGCGACTTGATTAAATCACAAATTCTGACAAATACAAAACCACAGAAAGTCAAGAAGCTCAGTGTTTCTTGCTGTTGAAATCTTAGTTAAGCTTAATTGACTCCTTTTTCTTTTTCAATCAACCTCACTCTTTACCGCCGGAATAGCAGTTATAACACATTTAAATCACGGTATGGGACAGAAGATGAATACAATCAACACCATGAATGGAGAATATTAGACCTTCAAAGTCAACTCAGTTTAGCTTACCTTTAACTGTAAGTCTCTGATAGCACTGGAAGGTTCTGTTTTTATTCCATAAACGTCACGGATTACATGAAGCACGTCATCTGAAAGTGTGACTCTCACCTGAATGAAAAAAAAAAAAGGGGGAAGAAAAGAGAGATGCAATTACTGTTGGATCTTACGCCTTGTTATAATTATGGAGCGTTTTTAATTGTGTCGAGAGTAATTTCGCGGTTGCTTTGGTCTTGCATTACTACGTTCTGTGATTGGTTAAAAACAGCCCGCGCCACTTTCTCAACCAATGGAAATCCAAACCCAAACTAATCGTGTTTCGGCCGCACGCGTTTTCCCGCGCTTGACGCCGGTTACAAGTATTTGCTTCGAGTTCTGATTGGTTCATTGTGCTGTTTACATCTGTTACGATTGGTCAGAGTAATTACTTTGGTTTTCGTTTTTACGACACTGAATTGGAAATCGCTCTAATGGTCTCAATTGGTATTCCCCTAGGCCTGTTTTTGCGCGGAATTTAAGTTAGTAATTTGCATTTTGCAAGTGACGCTTTTCTGTAATGACAAATTCTGTTCATAATGCGTTGAAGTTGAACGAGACACGCTTCGCGTAGTCAGCTGATCTTTTCAGTTACTGCAGCCTGCAAGTAATTTCCACTAGAAGTTTCCTCTTACTTGCCACAACAACGTACTGTATTTTCGTTCGGTTTTACGGGGTTGTTCACCTTATAGTTTGTACATTTTGTAAGTTGACTTTGTTTGTATGTTTCAGTTTAAACATTCTTCACCTTGTCAGTCAGGGGCGTAGCTAGCCTTTAAGCCATTAAGCACGGGCTTAATAAGAATTTTCGTAATTAATTTTTTTTAACAGCCGAAAGGCTGTATTTTGTTTTGCCTACTATTCAATAGCGAATACCCGCTATATCAACGTTTTAATTTGAAAAATAAAATAATGAGTTTTAATATCATAAATTAAAAGAGTGCTGAAAGGTTAACAAAGGAAAGATATGTTACTATGGAACTTTGAAAGAGTTTTGCGCACGATAATTTAGTCGACTGTTGATTTCCGCCTTAAGAGATCTCTATCCGAATGCTGCATCGTGTTTACCATTCTCCTCACCATGCCAGTGTCCACTGCTACACCAGACTGAGATCATTTAGCACCACGAGAAGAGTGAAAACATACGTGCGGATCACTACGCTGACAGAGCGACTATTATCTCTAGCTCTGATGCACGCATACAGGGAGATGCCGATTGACCCCGAGAGTATCATCAGCGACTTCTGTGCGAGCAAACCAAGAAGGCTTGAATTTGAGCGATGGTTAGTCCGTAATAATCATGCACATGATTATACCAGGCAGTCTTTATTGATTTTAACTTTTCCTTTTAATATAACAAAATCCCACGAGGAAAATAATCAGCTGTGCATCTGTATTAATTAAAGCATTCGATAATGTTGACTGCCAGGGATAAAATTAGTAAGACCACCTGTTCCTACGTTGGACGTTAACAAAGTTTGATATATATTTCTCAAACTCATTAATAATTCAAAAGCCAAAGACAAAGGAAATCATGCACCGTGACGTGTTTGGATATCTGATGAAAAACTCCCCGTTTTTGAATCCTTAATTTCTCGTTCAAAATCAGTTTGTTTGAGAAGTTATATCAAACACTCGTCACAGTGTTTCATCACAATATGAAAAACCTCGAAGTTCGTCAAAAATACTCCGCTACGCGTCGTATTTTCAACTCTCTTCTCGGTGTTTGATATATGATGAAACACTGTTTCCTGTTTGATATATTAGGGACCGATCGTTTATTACGTCCTAGGGGGAGGGGGGCGGTGGTTTCCTAAAAAATCCAGTGTATGAAAATTTTACCCCCCCAAAAATCTTTCAAACAAAAGTTTTACCCCCCCCCCCCCCCCCCCCCCATGGTTGCCATGGTGGTTGAATTGTTGAGAAGGTTTCTCGAAAGACCCAGTAACTTACCGGGCCCGTTTTTCGCCGATTACAGAACGATTACAGACATGGTACTTCGCCAATGTTTTCATAGAATAATAAGATTTTAAAATTTAGTATTCAAAGCTAACAAAAATTGACTTCTGTTGAGAAACATTTGTCACCAAAATTACTATCGGGCCCGGTAAGTTACCGGGTCTTTCGAGAAACGGGCCCCTGGGCACAACGCTTGGTTACATGCGGAAGTCGCTAGCTCTCTGAATCTGAACTGGCAAGAGAAACAATCAGAAGTTAGGCAAAATTCAAGTAAGGGAACGTACCTTAGAATATCTCTTCAATGTCTTTATAATAACGATGTTTTGTTATTGCTGGAGTCTATTCTTCAGTCGTCAAAAGAAGGTACACAGAAGGTCAAAGCAGCTCGGGGTTTGAGAGCAGTACAGGAGCATTTGATGAATGGATGTGGATCAAGGATGTGGATATATAGATTTTGAAGAAGCCTACCATCTCTATTCGTCTTTTGGTCAATTTTTTTGCCCAGAGAAACAAGCCTTCAGAGATAAACTGCTTGATGAAATGCACGGTTTGCCTGTCTATGTCATTACTCAACCTATTACGCTCTGAAGAATTGTAGCGATATGGAGAAGTAGCTAGTTGATTTTACCAACTCTAGGATTGATGAGAAGAATGATTGCGAAATACATTTAGTTGGTACCCTTAAAATTTTACCCCCCTCACTTTTCGTACAGGGTAAAAAATTACCCCCCCCCCCCCCAAAAAAAGAGCTCGTTTAAAAAAATTACCCCCCCCCCCCTCAAAAAACACCGCCCCCCCCCCCCCCATAGGACGTAATAAACGATCGGTCCCTTACGACTTACGCTGTACAACTTGGGCTTAAATGGAAAAAATGGCTGGCTACGCCCCTGTCAGTAATACTGTTAAGCTGCAACATTCATCCGTCCCGGGTAGCACGGCAAGTGAAAAGAGCTTGAAATAAAATGCGTGAATTAGAAGTGTTCGCCTTACCTCCGGCCTTTACAATTACATTCGAATTTTTGTAATTTCGAATCACATGGAAGCTAAGCTTTGTGGCCGGGTTCACAAAACTCGCGTTGCTTTCAGTAGCCAATTAGGAACTGACTGATAAATTAAAAAAAAAAAAAAATTGTGTTGTTTTTAACCAATCAGATTCCCGGGTTTTCGCTCGTTTGGCACCAGTTGCACGTTTTCCCGCGCTTGGTCCCCGTGCTTAGCATCAGTGGCTTTGTGCAACTGTGATTCGACCGTGGTCAAAAGAAGTCAAGCGTGCTTTTTACAAATAAAATTAATGCCAACCTTGTCACGATTCTGGAACCCTACAGCAGCTGCAGAAATCACTAATCCAAGAACCACGAGAAGAACCAGAAAGAACTAAAAGGAAAAAGAATAAATGTATATGTCACAAACATCATCAACTATACGAAAACAGCAATTGAGTGAATTTGTAAGGTGATAAAAATATTCGTATCTCTTGACAATCCCAATTTTAATCGTGACGCATCGCTATCACGGCTGGGCTTCTCAGTCGGTTTCTTTCTTCTTGAAGTCAATAGGGCACAAACTAAAGTAGAGTAGCCTAGAAGATTGAAAGAGTCACTGCGACCGAGCTGATTGTAAGCCGGCATTCCATACGTTCAAGTTAAATCTCTAACACGTTTCTTTTGTACATTAGCTTTGATAGAATTGAATATCTGAAATTCTTGTTTTTGAGCTATTTGATTGTGGACAAAAGAGAAGTGAGAAACTATCACAGTTATGTACGCAGCTTAAGTTTGCAACAAGAAAGCCTACAAAATTAGGCTTGATAGGGATTCGAACCCATGACCCATGGTTTAGACGTGGCATTTTTCTGATACAAAAGATAAAAGTGACTTACAAAAATAAACAGACGCGAGTTTTCCTTTGATACTGCCCAGCATCCAAAGAATGAGACCAGCACATTAAGGAGTCCAGCGATGATTAAGAGTTTAGATGCCTTGGCAAAATGAACGGATGATGACAGCGGCTCATAAGGAAAAAACTCAACAAGGCTCCATATGCCAACACCCATAAGCAAACAACCAGACATCTAGCAAGAGAACAAACAAAGGAATTTATAGATTTAACAAACCTTCTTATGTTTTAGTAACACTTTGAAAAGTCAAAAGTCCACCGTTGTCTCAGTGGAATGGTAAAGAGTTATTAAACGTTTTCGGGTCAAGCCGATTTATTCAAGTGAACTACAACTACTGCACACTGCACACAAGCACTATGAGAATTTTACAATTCATTTCATTCATCTCACTTTCGATTGTACAGTTGTTGGGCAGGGAGGTCCCTGGTTGTTGGGTGTCACTGAAAACCACGCATTTTTCAGAGATAATTAAGCAATAATATCTCTAAAAAGTGCCAAAATATAAAGCAATGTATGGGATTTTTCCTAAATTGAAGCTTAATTATCTCTGAAAAATGTATCGTTACCCCCAATTTTCTTTTGAGATACTAAAAGCACTTGCTAAGTTCTGCTATCTCCGCATAGTTTTAAACGGCGCAAAATTATCCCTGTATTAGTAGGCACCAGCCATAGGAATCCCGAGCATCTCGCGATGCGCAGAACCTATGCGCAGTGGCAATAGTTGGCACCGTCCTTAATTAGCATTCTTATTGAATTCTGACAAGATTCCAAGGTAACCCTGCAAGAGACTAAGAATTTTACCGCGCTAAGAGAAGGTAAACTCTATTTTAATTGATTCTCCATCCAGATCAAGCGCAAATAAAAGGTTTTAAAAATTTCGATTATTTTCACTGCACGTGATACTTTGCTCACTTGCACGCATCGCTGATTTAATTGTCAGGTGTGGCGATTTCTTCAGCTTTCATAAAGTTTACCATCCGTCGGTGGATAAAACTGTCAATTTCTTCGTTCTGTTGCCTTGAAATGTTCTCAGAATTCAAATTAATTTCAACGGCTTTTCTTTGATTGACGTCCACCAAAACGCAACTTTATCGGAGTCTTTTGAAGGCGATAGGTCGCGTGTTATAGGTAACCGCTGTAAAAAAGAAAAAAAAAAAAAAAAAAACGCGTAGAACACGCGACAGCGTCTTTCCCTCCCATGCGGGACACATTTTCTTAGACGTGCACGAGGCACGGCCTCGTTTTGGTGCGAAGCTTGTTTTCGTCCTATAATGTCATAAAATTACTGTTTTCATTTACAACTCAGACAGAAGTCTTGAACTCGTGGATTTCTTTACATCTTTTAGGTTGATGTCGATTACGTCAACGATTTTCTTTAAAATGTTCGTCTTAAGGACGGTGCCTACTTTTGTTACTGGGCATACATTCTGCGCATCTCGAGATACTCGGGTTTCCTATAGTTAGTGGATAAAGCAGAACTTAGCAAGTACTCTTGGTATCCAAAAAGAAAATTGGGGGTAACCAGGCATTTTTCAGAGACTTGAATAAAGCTTCGATATGGAAAAAACGCGGCCTTACATTGATTTGTATTTTACCGCTATTTTTGATTATTATTCCTTAATTGTCTCTGAAAATCCGTGGTTACCCCCCAATTTTCTTTTTTGCTTTCCAATAGCCCTTGCTAAAATCTGCTTTTCCCGCATAGTGAAAAATCTCGCAAAAATACTTCTGTATTAGTAGGCACCGTCCTTTATAAGCACTGGACCGACATCACCGTCTTTGCAAAAATCGATAAAAGCTATCATTGTGGTCCGTTTTCCCTTCAAGAGGTCACTTGATATTCCCATCCTGGCAACTTAGCAGAGTTTGATGTCCGGACTACTCATTGACTGATGAATAAAGTGACAAAAATGGCATGGCTGAAATTACTTACAAAGAAAATGGCATTGAAACATTTAAACAGGAGCTTAATGGTCCTTGCACTTTTTTCCAAAGTCATTACTTCTTCTGTAGTTTCTGTAGGAAGAGAAAAATACTCACTGGAAATGTATTTACAAATTTTGCAAAATTGGTGACCGTGCAGTTATGATGGTGCTTCTTCCCAAAGAAGTAACTTTTTCTACAAAGAGTGTTTTTAGGTCGTGTTTTATAAATAAAAAACAAAGCACTTTATTTAAATGTTGGCTTCAAAATCTTGACACACTGTCCGCAGTTAAAGCTTCTCCTTCCCTCTCCTATCCAAAAAATGTTGTTAGGAAGCAAGACAAGCGGTAACTACGCAGACGCTGATTTGCTCAACCCTTGGGCTTGGGGAAAGGAGAGAAGTGTTCCTTACGCGATAGCCTGCGTGGCAGGCGCCAGAAAGGGGAAGGAAAAGGGGAATAGGGCACGTGCTGCTAGCGCCTGCCTCGCATGCTACATGCCCAGCAACTTTGAGGTCGTTGTAATTTGCGGCATTGCTAATACAAATGGAACATAAATACATAGTGAGAGGTCATATAGAAATAAAAGCTTTGTGAGTTTATTTAATAGATCAGTCAATTATACCTGTGCTCAAGTCACTGGTAAAAATAGCACTTAACGTAACAAATCTCTTCAGGCTTGAAGTGTCGTTACAACTGTTTAAATTGCACAGTCAGCGAATTTCATGTAGCTACCTTCACTTTTGTGATCATTTTCAAGAACTTACTGAGGTGTTTTATAAAGTGATTTTCCGTCTTTCTTTGCTTTTCGGACCGACTGAGTTAGAAGCTTTTTCTTTTCAAATCGTTCGAAAGGCGTAAAGTTTTAACACACAGTACACTTGACACATGCAGTCGGGTTTAATGATATCATCTGATAACAAAACAAACTTATAGTTTTCTACACAACTACCGTGGGCTTCTCGAGTTTTATCGATTCCAGTTTCACGGGCAGTTTGATAAACATTGAAAAATGGAAAGAAATCCGGGTTCTATTTGCAGAATAAAGAAAAGTTTTGCGTTACTCAAAGTATTGAATAGTCTGTGAATTTTTAACATCCGTGAAATTTGACCGCCTGCTGCAAATATTCAAATGACAAGGAAAAAAAAAATCAAAATCCGAATTTGCACCTCGCTTAGTTGTTTAGTAGAAATCACCTCTGCTCTTTGCAGTTTAAATCCGATGAGTTTTACAAATACAACATACAAGCTTGAATTACTGTTTTATCAGGACTAAAAACTAGAGAAAATTCGCAAGACGTGTGACTCTACTCACGATTTCAACTTGCGTAGAAAAGTATATCTTGATCTTTCAGCGAAATCAGCTGTTAAATTGTAAACTGAAGGAAATCTGACGCGATCTGCAGGCCAAACCCGCTTTTATACCAGGAGTACAGCAATTAAAATTCGATCACAAAGTTGTTTATTGTAATCGTTTATTTCTGGCTATCACGCAAGAAAGTGATGTCATCTCAATTCATTTATTAATTAGTCACGCAAGGTCCATGCAAAGAAGGAGTTCACAATTTTGAGGCGAAAATTCATTACTTTCTTTCCCTTCTCAATTATTGATAGACCAATAAATTTTAATTTGTGATGTCACCAAATGTTGGGTCTTTCTGATCCCTTACACTTGACAGAAGTATAAATCGCAATTTTTAAACTGTCACGGAAAATATGCAGATAAGCTCGGTGTGCCTCCCTCGCAGACGCTCTTTTGGCTCTAAGCTCGTTAGCGCCACAGGTTAATTGAGTAAGAATACGTTCTCTCTCAAACAATTCGTGTAAATCTGGAGGGCAAAAATAAATCTTACTTATAACATCTTGTGACTTGAATAGGCCATTTTACAGTTGTGTTTAGTGAGGGTCGTACAGGGGTATTTTCGTGATGCGTGATTAGCTGATTTTATTTCCCGTGAAACGTGAATGTAATAAATTGTTCTTCGTAATCCGTGACCTGAAGGTTTTGCGTGACCCGTGAAGAACTTGAAACTAAATTTTCATTTCTGTGATCCGTGATCTGCTATTTTTTCTGTTCGTGAACCGTGCAAGAGACCCCCCCTGTACGACCCTCTTTAGTGACCTGGCCTAGGATTGGAAGCGAGGCTGGGGTAACCTTGTTTGGATACAAACCTCAGTTTTTCATATGGTAATGTGAACTAGTAAGCATAAGAACAGCATGATCTACATATGAAAAGCAGGGAGGTTTGTGTCAAAACAAGGTCACCCTAAGCCTCGCTTCCAATCCAAGGCCAAGTCACTAAGCACACAACTGTAAAATATGGGGTAGTGCATATTGAGTGAAATAATTATTACGCGGGATGCCCTGAAGGGGCATACCGTGTCTAAAAACGGGTCGATTTCTTTTTTTTTTTCTTCGTCGTATACACAAATCGGTACATTAATTACGCGGGATGCCCTGAGGGGGCATACCGTGTCTTAAAACGGGTCGATTTCTTACGCGGGATGCCCTGAAGGGGCATACCGTGTCTAAAAACGGGTCGATTTCTTTTTTTTTTTCTTCGTCGTATACACAAATCGGTACATTAATTTATTACGCGGGATGCCCTGAGGGGGCATACCGTGTCTAAAAACGGGACGATTTCTTTTTCTTCGTCGTAGCTACAAATCGGTGCATTAATTTATTCATTAAACTCTCCCCTCTCCTACTCGGGATGTATTGTTCTGATTGTCTTCAACAAAGGCAGGCCAATCAAAATCCATTCTTGTCGCTTATATCGTAAGGGAGGGGACCCACTCACCCCTACCTGTGTGACGTCAATGCATCATTTGATATATTTACAAAAGGCGGATAAAATTGTCGCGCCATATTGTTTTAACATGCTCTGGACTCAAGTGTGCCGTTTTCAAACGGAAATTTCACCATTTTGAAGCGGTAAATCGAAAGAATAACTTCTAAGAAGCACCTGACACGAAAAACGGTGGAAATTGGAGAGTTCCTGGCGAAGGAATCGTGCTTTGTTTGACAGTCTTAGACGACGCGAGACTGAAAAGAGACAAAAGAGGTCATTGAGAAGCTTACGTTATCGTAATGGAATTTCACAAATTTTCCGTGCAGACGTTCTTAGGGGTTCGTCACGCGTTCCTGGGGTGTCTAGAAAACTCAGACCTAGAAAACTCAGACCTCAGACCTCAGACCTAGAAAACTCAGACCCCCCAATTCTGGAAAACTCAGACCTAGAAAACTCAGACCCCCTTCAAACTGCATGTAGAAATCTCAGAAGAAAAAGAGGTTGGAACTTGGAATACATTTTCATTACGGTGAAATATTATACGCTATATTTGTACAGTGTCTGCCTTTTATTATTTTACAACTAATTGCAAGATAACGGGAAAGATAACAACAATGTTTCCTGTACGTTTCGTCTCATGACACGAATTTGCTCTTTATGAGAATAAATCGACTGATTGGCATTTGTAAATTTCTAAAATAATAAAATATTTTATACTTAAAAAATCACGGCTCGTGTCAAATTGTCTACAGTGACAATCGCCTCACTTGACAAGAAAACTCAGACCCCCCAATTCTGGAAAACTCAGACCTAGAAAACTCAGACCCCCCAATTCTGGAAAACTCAGACCCCCTTCAAACAACAAAACTCGGAAAAAGAAATAAACGTGGTTGGAAAATGGAATTCATTTTTTTATACGCTATACAGTGTCTGCCTTTTATTATTGCAAGATAATGCGCCGATCAAATCTAAACTTCAACATCCCCCCCCCCCCGGGCAAACCCCGGGCATTTGACTATTTTCTGTGCCCGGGAGTGGGGAATTTGACTGGTAAGGCCTTCCCGGGGGTGGGGAATTTGACCTTGCTTGGGTGGGGTGGGGAAAATTGAACCGGAAGTGTCAGGTTTCAAATCGCTTTTTTTAAGGGGGGGGGGTGGGGGGGGGGCGCTGAAGTCGCTAACAGCTATAAACTCGTGTTTGGACGAGATGGAAGAGTTTAAAGGAAGAGATACAGCATTACAAAAAAAGCTTACAAGAAAAGGTCTTTTAAAGTGAGGGTGCTTAAATATTAATTATTTTTATAGATTGTATATAAACGATGTAGATTTTTTATGCAATGAGTCAAGCTGCGGCTTTGTCCCGCAGTGAATAGTGAAAGAAATAAACACTGTCGAATAAAAAACCGCTTTGGCTTAAATTGCAGAATATCCTGCCACTCGAACAATCTACGTAGCCGGCTAACTCATTTTAAATATGTTATTATGTATTTCTCGTTAAACAACCTTTGCCGTGTTTCGGAGTTAGAACAGCTTACACTTGCTGATTGACATTGTCCGACTTAATAAATTCAATTTCCAATCATTAGTTTCAATGTTAAAGTTGTGGTTTTTGTAGTAACTCATGACAGGAGCCGACAACGATTGCTCTTTAGGAGGGGCATTTGACAGACAAATCCGACGATAAGGTGGGGCATTTGAACACCATTTTGGCCCGAGGGGGCGGGAATTTGAACGATCCAATCTTCAAAAGTTCAAATGCCCGGGGTTTGCCCGGGGGGGGGGGGGGATGTTGAAGTTTCGAGTTGATCGGCGCATAACGGGAAAGATAACAATACTCCGTTCCTGTCGTCTCTGACACGAAATTGGCTTTTTATTCGAAGAGAGAATAGAGCAAAATCCAAATCATGATACCCCTAAATATCTCAAGGACTAAAATTGTGTCAGTTTGGTGCTAACAAAAAAATCGATGTTAAGTGTTTGTAATCGACATATTGTGTTAAAAAATCATTTTACACTGTCATGTCGGCTGTGGCTTGAGCGGCGTTGTGTGACGGTCACGCGACATGAACAGCACATGACATTTTGGCGCGGTTTGGTGGTTTCATGTTTCTGTTTTTGCTTTATTCTCTCTTCACGTTTATTTATTTTTCTGAGTTTTGAAGGGGGTCTGAGTTTTCCAGAATTGGGGGGTCTGAGTTTTCTAGGTCTGAGTTTTCCAGAATTGGGGGGTCTGAGTTTTCTAGGTCTGAGGTCTGAGGTCTGAGTTTTCTAGGTCTGAGTTTTCTAGACACCCCGCGTTCCTGCCCTAAGAACGTCTGCTTGGGAGGCTAAAATTTCCGGTGATAGTCTGAGTCGCGTAACACAAAGGAAACAACGTAACGCGATCGTCGTGACTTAAACTATTCCACTAGCAAGGATAGTTTTATCAATCGGCAAAGCATACAGTTGGAATAAATGAATCAGCCCCAGCATCACGCGTAATGCCAGTATAGCAGGCATCTTGTTCATTAAACTCTCCCCTCTCCTACTCGGGATGTATTGTTTTGATTGTCTTCAACAAAAGCAGGCCAATCAAAATCCATTCTTGTCGCTTATATTGCGAGGGATGGGACCCACTCACCCCTACCTGTGTGACGTCAATGCATCATTTGATATATTTATTAAAGACGGATTAAGTCGCGCCATATTGTTTTAACATGTTCTGGACTCAAGTGTGCCGTTTTCAAAGGGAAATTTCACCATTTTGAAGCGGCAAATCGAAAGAATAACTTCTAAGAAGCACCCGACACGTAAAACGGTGGAAATTGGTGAGTTCTTAGTGAAGGAATCGTGCTTTGTTTGACAGTCTTAGACCACGACGCGAGACTGAAAAGAGGTCATTGAGAAGCTTACGTTATCGTAATGGAATTTGACAAATTTCCGCTGATAGTCTGAGTCGCGTAACACACGGAAAACAACGTAACGCGATCGTCGTGACTCAAACTATTCCATTAGCAAGGATAGTTTTATCAATCGGCGAAGCATACAGTTGGAATAAATGAATCAGCCCCAGCATCTCGCGTAATGCCAGTATAGCAGGCATCTTGTTACGCGGGATGCCCTGAGGGGGCATACCGTGTCTAAAAACGGGACGATTTCTTTTTCTTCGTCGTAGCTTCAAATCGGTACATTAATTTATTCATTAAACTCACCCCTCTCCTACTCGGGGTGTATTGTTCTGATTGTCTTCAACAGTAGCAGGCCAATCAAAATCCATTCTTGTCGCTTACATCGCGAGGGAGGGGACCCACTCACCCCTACCTGTGTGACGTCAACGCATCATTTGATCTATTTATTAAAAACGGATTAAATTTGGCACCATATTGTTTATAACATGTTCTGGACTCAAGTGTGCCGTTTTCAAACGGAAATTTCACCATTTTGAAGCGGCAAATCAAAAGAACAACTTCTAAGAAGCACTCGACATTTAAAACGGTAGAAATTGGTGAGTTCATGGCGAAGGAATCGTGCTTTGTTTGACAGTCCTTGACAACGACGTGAGACTAAAAAGAGGTCATTGAGAAGCTTACGTTATCGTAATGGAATTCCACACATTTCCGGTGAAAGTCTGAGTCGCGTAACACAAGGAAAACAACGTAACGCGATCGTCGTGACTCAAACTATTCCATTAGCAAGGATAGATTTATCAATCGGCGAAGCATACAGTTGGAATAAATGAATGAGCCCCAGCATCACGCGTAATGCCAGTGTAGCAGGCATCTTGTTACGCGGGATGCCCTGAGGGGGCATGCCGTGTCTAAAAACGGGACGATTTCTTTTTCTTCGTCGTAGCTTCAAATCGGTACATTAATTTATTCATTAAACTCACCCCTCTCCTACTCGGGGTGTATTGTTCTGATTGTCTTCAACAGAAGCAGGCCAATCAAAATCCATTCTTGTCGCTTACATCGACAGGGAGGGGACCCACTCACCCCTTCCTGTGTGACGTCAACGCATCATTTGATCTATTTATTAAAAACGGATTAAATTTGGGGCGATATTGTTTATAACATGTTTTGGACTCAAGTGTGCCGTTTTCAAACGGAAATTTCACCATTTTGAAGCGGCAAATCGAAAGAATAACTTTTAAGAAGCACTCGACATTTAAAACGGTAGAAATTGGTGAGTTCATGGCGAAGGAATCGTGCTTTGTTTGACAGTCCTTGACCACGACGCGAGACTAAAAAGAGGTCATTGAGAAGCTTACGTTATCGTAATGGAATTCCACACATTTCCGGTGAAAGTCTGAGTCGCGTAACACAAGGAAAACAACCTAACGCGATCGTCGTGACTCAAACTATTCCATTAGCAAGGATAGTTTTATCAATCGGCGAAGCATACAGTTGGAAAAAATGAATCAGCCCCAGCATCACGCGTAATGCTAGTAAAGCTGGCATCTTGTTTTTTTTTTTCTTCGTCGTATACACAAATCGGTACATTAATTTATTCATTAAACTCTCCCCTCTCCTACTCGGGATGTATTGTTTTGATTGTCTTCAACAAAAGCAGGCCAATCAAAATCCATTCTTGTCGCTTATATTGCGAGGGAGGGGACCCACTCACCCCTACCTGTGTGACGTCAATGCATCATTTGATATATTTATTAAAGACGGATTAAGTCGCGCCATATTGTTTTAACATGTTCTGGACTCAAGTGTGCCGTTTTCAAAGGGAAATTTCACCATTTTGAAGCGGCAAATCGAAAGAATAACTTCTAAGAAGCACCCGACACGTAAAACGGTGGAAATTGGTGAGTTCTTAGTGAAGGAATCGTGCTTTGTTTGACAGTCTTAGACCACGACGCGAGACTGAAAAGAGGTCATTGAGAAGCTTACGTTATCGTAATGGAATTTGACAAATTTCCGCTGATAGTCTGAGTCGCGTAACACACGGAAAACAACGTAACGCGATCGTCGTGACTCAAACTATTCCATTAGCAAGGATAGTTTTATCAATCGGCGAAGCATACAGTTGGAATAAATGAATCAGCCCCAGCATCTCGCGTAATGCCAGTATAGCAGGCATCTTGTTGAGATAATTTTTGAACAAAGTTTGCCAACTTGCCTGTTGGAAGACTAAGTTCCTTTACTATCCCTTGCTCAAGATGGGACTGCTGACTGTGTTCTAGTGACAAGTCTAATTTGTTTCCTCTGAGTACAGCCTGTACTAAGACGTTTTGTGTTTGTTCAAACCTTTGCATGGTATCACTTTTTTGCATGCCCCAAAATTTTGGCCACTTGTCCAATTGTATTTTCACTCAGCGAATAGCGAAGGAAATTTTCGTTTTTGTTTCATCAAAGGTAAGCAGATTTTGCTTTGTACTGGGAAGGGCTGTTTTATGCGAGGGTGTGTTTTGTTCACTTCTGCTTATTATACAGTTGTGCTTTGTAACCTGGCCTTTTAATGGGAGTGAGACTGGAGTTGAGCCACTCTAAAAAAAATCTCATTGCTTTTCGTATTAAATCTTTTACCCAGGGAGCCCACTGGCCATCAGCCGTTTTCAGTAAGGCCCCTAAAACAAAGTCAACTCCAGCCTCACTTTAACTCAAAGGCCGGGCCAGGGGCCCGTTTCTCGAAAGTCCCGGTAACTTATCGGGCCCGGTGTCATTGTGATAGATATTTCTAAACAGAAGTCAATTTTTGCTAGCTTTGAATACTAAATTTTTAAATCTTAAAATTCCATGAAAACATTGGCCAAGAACCATGTCTGTAATCACTGTGTAATCGGCGAAAAAACATTTCAAAATATACTTATCAGGCCCAGTAAGTTACCGGGACTTTCGAGAAACGGGCCCCAGGTAACTAGGTGCACAACTGTAGGCATATACTTCATGTGAGAATGCCTTACATGCCCCCAAGTTATTGTGAGTACGTCAAGCCTGAATACATATATGGCACTCTCACATAAGGTATATACCCAACGGTAAAATGCGCTAAAGGAACTGCAATGCTGCATTGGTGGTGAGTAGAAATGAATAATTGGTTTATCAACAGAGTTGATAACTAAAGGTAAATCGGACACTGTACTGAGAGATTCGTGTGCTGACGTTTCGAGCGTTTGCCCTTCATGAGAGTGAATATTTGCTCTGACATAGAGCTTATGCTTGAAATGTCAGCACTCTTAATCTCTTTACAATGGCCAATTTAGTTAACAAAAAAACAAAACATTTGTAAAATGAGCTATTTGACGTTTGACAAAAACGTCTTTTGTTCCCAAACTATGATGAAGCTACTGCACCCCTTTCTTAACTGAACACTCACTCAAAACATTTCCTCCCATATTTTATTGTCAAACTTTAATACCAGCTACAAATGAGGACCATAAGCAGGTCTGACCTGTTACAAAACTAGTTTTTAGTCTTCCTGACTACATACCCTATATAAATCCAGGCCATGCAAAATGCATGTTAAAATACGGACTACATATTTCACACCTCTTTCATCTCCATCAACTATACGTGCTAATATATGGAAGAAGTGGGAACCAATTTTACAAACCAGCAGTGGCAATGACACTCAACACATACAAGAACCATTAATTCTTTCACCCACAATATATTATTATTATTATTTTTAACCTACAGTTTTAAAAAAGAAAAGAAACAAACAAACAAACTCCCCCACGTTGAAGTGCAGCTCAGGAGCTTTGATTTGAATAATAATAATTAAGGACTCCGTCCACAGAATCAAAAGTTAAAAAAGGCCCAACACTACAAGTCATCCTTTATTTTTTTAGGGATAGAAAAGCAAGAAAACTACGCAAGCATATGCATGGCACAAGGCAAATGTCTTTCACCAAAGTAACATTGAATAATTTTTAAACTTGGTGTAAAAACATTTGAAAACCACTCTTAACAAAAACAGCAAAGCTATTAATATTGCAGGAAATATTAAATGCAGTACTGGCATTGATCACATTTAGTTGCATTGAACTAAAGCAACATGATTCACGAGTTATGCATAGGTGCCCTCCTTGCCTATCTGGCAAATCAAGACCATGGCAAAAATCATTCCAAGAATCTGAGGAGAACAGAACAAGAGAATGAATATTTTAACATTCACTGAATTGGAAATTTATGTGATAGTACTTTAAGGCTGGTGAATGAATGAGAATGATGTATTATTCAAATTGACAAGGGCATAGTCGGAAAAAAGCAATCTGAGTGCTACTATCAGGATTCAAACCTGAGACCCTCCAATTTCAAGTTCGGATGCTCAATCTACAACTGAGCTACAGGAGACTCAAGGGAGATAAGGCCATTAAACTAGGTTCATGGGACAAACATCCTGCATACTAATAAGAATTGAATGCCAATGTGTGTTGCATTTTGATGCACAATGGGATAAAATATAATAAATGTGATGGTATATTTTAAGCCTGGTGAATGAATGAGAATAATGTATTACTCAATTATTGACACAGCCTGCCTGTGTCAATTAGAATACATCATTCTCATTCACTGAATTATTCATTTTAATAGAAAGAAGCATCCACATCAACGTGAGAGAGGTATTGCACTGAAATACTGATGTCTTGATGTTACCAGATACTGTCAGTCAGTCAGTCAGTCAGTCAGTCAGTCAGTCAGTCAGTCAGTCAGTCAGTCAGTCAGTCAGTCCTGCAGTCTGTCTGTCTGTCTGTCTGTCTGTCTGGAAACTGAGCCATCAGCAGTGGCTGGTTGAAGTTTGAACTTTAGAATCCTCATGTTGTTAAAAAGGTCACAGTTACCACAGTAACAGATAATGATAATTGGAAACTGTGTTAAGCAGATGTTTGTCAGTAACATTCAAACTGCCCTGACTACATTTCCAACTTGAAGAAAATATTGATTATTGTGGGATGAGAAAGAAAGGGAGGGAACCTGTGGACATTCACTTGATACTGCTGTTCCATGATACCGGACTCTGGTTATCATGATCTGAATGGTTAGACAAATGATGTTTGACAGCTTAGCAAAGAATATTGATGCATTGAATCAATTGAATGCCCCCAAAGCCCCCCTTGGGAGCCTGTTCACAGGCTACTTTTTTTGTTCTCTAAATATCTAATTACCGGATAGTTAAATTAAGAAAAGGCCAGAGGCCAATTCTTTGAATTTCAGCCTCCCAATCAAAAAGTAAACACAGATTGAGTCAGTTTCAAATTTAACAATAATTCTGTTCACCAAATCAGAGCTAATGTGCAGCAAGTGAAATTTTGCAGTCAAATTTCCACTTAGCATAGTTTCCAACCAAGCCTTTCAATTATCTAAAGAGATTAATTATTAGAAAGTAAGAAAAACTCCATTCACCTGAATGACTACGACAGCGACACCTACACCACCAACATAGTACAGTTTGTCCTTGAGCAAATCGATCAGCTTGTCCTTGCAGGGCTACAAAACATACAACATGAAGCAGACAGTAGGAAATATTCACCTCAATTTTCTTTTTGGATTTCGAAGCCCTTGATAAGGCCTTCTTTTCACTTATGTCCAGAAATGCACCTAACCCTGAATTTGGGTACTTCATACAACACAGACCTTTTTGTTGCATTCATATGACTTCCTGTTTGACAGATTTATGTCTTTTATTAAGAAGTAAGGTTAAGGAACACCTTGTGATGTCTATCTGATATAGTTCATGAATAAAGTGCATTTCTGGACATATCTCCTTCTTTTGACACATAGTCAAAAGCCATGCAAAAATACCTTTAGAAATTCTAAGTGTGTTTTGGACCATGCATCCTGAGATGAACAGAATGTATGCGCAGTACATAGCAAAAGGAGGCAATTTCCTAATAAATGATTTCAAGAATAAAAGCGGTGCGACTTGGGATGGGTCAGAAGCAGACCTATTAGTACATTATACATACATCTTCGTAGATGTTAGATAATTTGAGTGGTGCCTCTCCACATTTCTTGTCGTCTTTTACGTCAGCTTTGCAGCAGCTTTGTGGAACACTGTGAGTTCCATTAAATTTCTTTGAATGATACCAGTCTGTGTAGTTCTTCCAACCACAGCACTTTTCCTGAAATACACAGATCAAATTAACATTTACATATAGCAAATTATTGACTACGTGTTCCAATTGCACTAATTCCAACAATGCTTATTCAAAGAAAAATAATAGGCCATTTCTGAGTTGCTTTGAATGTCAATAAAACAGACAGAGGCTAAGTGCAAAGCTTTTATTATGAAAATAAGTTTTCATTCATATGCAAACAAAACTAGTTTTCAGATGAAAAACTTTGCACTGAAAGCCTTGCTTTCATAATGAGGTCCACAGCAACTATTTTTTACTGACACCTCTTTTTTGCAAGCACACATATTTTGATAATTTTTCTAGATAGCTTCTTTGAATTAACTTATTATATAGTTCATTACTTTTATTAACACATTGTATATAGTTTTATAGTTTATCTATATTGTAAATAGTTTTTGTTAGTACTGTATATCCACATTGTTGTTACCGGTACTTTTTATAGTATATCTACATTGTAATTAGTGTATTTAGTGCTCAGGGCTGCAATTGATAGCTGCATGCTTTTAAGCTCCTGAATGGACTACCCTGAGCTTTATAACTAAATAAGGGTGTCTGCCTGTCTGTCTGTCTTTGATGGTGTTTGCTATACTTAGCCTCCCACGCAGACGTTCTTAGGGGTTTGTCACGCGTTCCTGCCCCACGAACGTCTGCTGAAATGAACAGCCACTTCCGTTTGTCGGCAAATTGCCTTTGTCTGAACAGACCAATCAGCATTGACTCATTATGACAAGTAAAGCCAATCACATACTGCGAAACAATGAAAATCATCAACCGTGGAGATATTTTTCAACCCCGCTTCCGGACGTGCATATACGATTGAAATTTTTCCTTCCACAACACCCTTTGCATTTTTTTCAGTGATTTCACTGAGAGAAGCGACAACAATTCCAAGATTTGCCAGTTTGTCTACCTGGTCTTTCATAAGATTTACAAGCGGCAAAACCACAACAACAATCAGTGACCAGCAGCTCCAAGAATTGAATTGTAAACAAACAATAGAGCTTGATAAATAAGTGACTTTCCATAACCAGTTGGAAGGTTTACGAACACATCAGTTTTCTTCTGCCCAAATTGCACTATGACTTCTTTTTGATACGCATTCAACTCCCTTATACCAAACGTTTGGCACACATGACCAAAAACAACATTTAAGTCCGCCATCCTGTCTCAGGTAATATTTTTAATATCAAACACGAGTTTACCCAAAGTTGGGAAACGGCTCCTAATTGGTCCGCAGTCGACGAAAGGAAGTGGCTTGTTCGTTTCAGCAGACGTTCGTGGGGCAGGAACGCGTGACGAACCACTAAGAATGTCTGCGTGGGAGGCTAGCTATACTTGACATGAATCTAGACACTTTCATTCCATTATGGATGATGTCAATTAAAATTTTTTCAGCAACTCACCCATTTTCTTTACCAAATTGGCCTGATTAATTGGTATGTGTAAATGTTTTAGCTTGTTGTTCCAAAACTAAATACAGAATGATAACTAGTCTTCGTGCCAGAATACAGCTTGTTTGGAACAACTTCAATTTCAAGGCAGAAAAATGCCCTTACAAGTCTTGAAGCAAGGCAACAGCTAAAGACAAGTTTGACTGCACAAACAAATGTGACCTCACATACATTAACGCTTATCCACTTATATGGTGTTAGCTATTTTAATGCCCTTAGAAAGAATTCCCACTGTTCAAATGCTAAGTTCATCTGTAGCACTCGAATGCTGAGTGATGTCCATTCAAATGCATAGAGAAACGTACCATTCAAAACTGTTCGTGTGCCAAGTCTTACTTATTTGAACTCCTCCAAAAAGTTGAAGAAATTTGCAATGGATCGAGTGCTCCTCCTGTTGTCCAGCGAGACCGTCTTTGATGGTGACAGAAAATAAGTAATGCAAACATTACCTGACTTAACTTTACTACTCCATAATAGGTCTCTTTTGGTCAGGACAGTAAACACTTATGGATGTCTGGCCGTGTTGACACTACATATACAAACATCAAGTGAGATGGATGTGTGCAATGCATGCTGCATTTATTTCTCAAATAAACATTTAAAGATAAGGCTTAAAGCTCTTTCACTGAATTGTACTCTTTCATTTTTAACTCGTGAATGCGTGCATGCGCAATGAACGAGTTATATAGCGATGGTTTGGATAGTGGGGTTTTCACTTTGTTGGTGGGTTTTTAACTTTCAGGCTTGCCCAGTGAATGAGTGATCATAATGTAGCAGAATTTCACTCTGGCCCTGGTCAAAATTAGCTAATTTTGCATTTTTGAAAGGGTGACACACCTCTTGGAAATGGTGAATCAAAAAAGGAACTTCTAACGGATGCTCGACAGTTTCAACAGCGGAAATCAAGCATTAATGGCGAAGAAATTTTTTTTCGATTTGTGGTTTTATTCAGTTTTGAAAGAACTGAAGTGTTTTAAATTCAATTAGTGGGGAAAAAAATGAGTAAATTTTTTTCAGGGCACATCAGAATAATCTTATTCAATCTGTAGAGAATAATTTGACGATCATTTAGTGCAAGAATGGAGATTTTTCATTAAATCTGAGCAAAGTTATAAGTTTTTTCATTTTTCCACAAAGTGTGGTGTCTTAAATTCAATTAGTGAAGTGTCAGCATGAAGTTTGAATTTAAAAAAAGCAAAAATGTTTTAATCAGTGCATCAGAATAACCTTATTCAATGTGTAGGGGATAAGTTTACAATCATTTTAGTACAAGAATGATTATTTTTTGTTAAAATTGGGCAAAGATATAATTTCTTTTAGCTTTCAAGGTAGTGTTGTATCTTAATTTCAATTACTGACAGAGGTGTCATCTGAGTTGGCTCACAGGAGCCTTAGATTTAAAATATTTATCTAAGATTTGATTTTCAGCTTAAAAAATTAAATTAAGCGGCAGTTGTTCCCGGGAATGATCTCTCACAACCACTGCAGGTTTTACTTGGGACTTGGGGACACAACAAATATCACGTGACGATATACACGTGATGATGCATACCTAAGTAATGCAATGTTCATCACATGAACACAAAGTTTGTTTTGTGAAAGCAAAATGCAGTTCTTAGTTTTATGGAAGTTTAGGGAATGCCAAAGGTACCCAAAATGTTTCAAATCATGTCAAATCAAGTTGCTTTTTTTCTTTGCGTAGCTCACTGTTCGCTTTGAATCTGTAAGAGAGTTGAGTGAATAGTTCAGTCTGAAGATTCAAACATGCAAAATCTAACGAGGGACAGGAAATATAAAGGATTTTATGAATCATCACAAGTTTTAATAACACCTGAGCCTTTGCCAAGATGATATTGTTCTTTGAAATAATACTTAAATTGGAAAGACTATTATTTTCTTGCCTCGAACCGTTACGACGGACCATTGGAATAACTTTTATTACTTGTTTGCATGTTTAAATGTTTATGCCAAATTATCTGTTTGTAATTTTTGTTTGCCCATTTAAGCTAATCATTTCATAAATTTTGTTTGCCCATTTTAACATTTATGTTCATCTGTTCAAAAAATTTTGTTGCCTGTTCGAACGACTATGAAAAGCGTTTGAACGCCTTCCAAGAGCGTTTGTTTGCCAATCATTATCTGTTCATTTTTACCTGTGAAACGGATAAGTGTTAGAATAAGTGTACAATTTCCTGCGTGAGGTCACAAATGCTCTCCCAACATTGAAGAGGACATGTAGAATATACTGCAATGTTTGCTTACTGTTTCCTGGAGTTTGTCCATTGCAGTGGTGGTTCCTTCACTCCCTGATTCACCATAATGTGACCAAAGCTCATCTCTGATATTGTTATCAAGTTTCTCTTCCAGCTAAATAAGAAAACCATTTGACCATTTAACACTAGATACTATTCATAATGATAGTACTTCTACTAGTTAATATAATGCAAGTAATCGGAAGGTCTTAGGTTCGACTCCTGATAGGAACACTCGGATTTCGTTTTTCCAAGTATGCCTGCGTCACTTTCTAGAGTAATCATCATTCTCATTCATTCACCAGGCTGGAAATATACCATCACATTTCTTTCATATACCACACGTTCGACATTCAAATCCTAGCAGTATGCAGGATGTTTGTCCCATGAACCTAGTTTAATGGCCTTAGCTCCCACGAGTCTCCTGTAGCTCAGTGGTAGAGCATCAGAACTAGTAATCGGAAGGTCTTAGGTTCGACTCCTGATAGGAGCACTCGGATTTCTTTTTTCCAAGTATGCCTGCGTCACTTTCTAGAATAATCATCATTCTCAAATTCAATACTTTTTTCAGACTTTTTCCAAACCATTAATTTTTTTTCAGGCTCAAATCACACTCCTAAAAGAGAAACAATTCGGGTTAACATGAAATTAAGTTCACATCTGATGGGCTGAGAAAAATTTCACTTAGCAATCAAGTAATTGTTTTGCAGCTTTCAATGAAACTCCAGACTTTTTCTCATTTTCCAGACTTTATCAGTTTATTCTCCATACTTTTTGCAGGTCTGAAAAGCTTGTTTACAGATTAATTCCATTCATTTTCAAGAATTCCAGAGTCTATTTACACTTGAATGGATTTACAACATTTCTGACAAAACAACACGATCAAGAGATCACAGTCTTAAGATGAAACCCGGGGATGAAACCTGTACATGTTTAATGCACTCTAGACCCAAACTTGGGACAGTCTTAACCCTTTAAGCCCTATGAGTGATCAGCATTACACTTCTCCTTGAATACACAAGGACATGTTCACACAAGATAATTTGCTTGATATTTTAACAACTTCTCCCCAGTTCTTCTATAGGAAATGTACAGGTGCAGCTAGGGAGAATTTCAAAGGGTAAAGGGTTTATAGCATATGACGATAACATACCTCTTTAGGATGCTGATATCCCATAACAGCAGCAGCAATCTCCAATGCGAGAATTACAAGGAGGGAGATGAAGAACTGCACACAGAAGACAAGGCAGACATTATTTTAAAATCCACACTGATGGTATTCGCAAGAAACAAATTATACTTACAATCACCAGCATGCATCTGTTTTCTTTCCAGGCTCCATAACAACCCAAGAATGCAATCAAAGCAATTAGAGCCCCAGCAGCAATCATAACCTGAGGTCCTGTTGCAAATGGCACATCTGTCGAAAGGGTGACGTAGTCGCCAAACTTGATGAGAGCCCAGGCTCCGATACCAATCAGAAGGCCACCGAACACCTAACAGTAGGTAAGGTATTAAATAAAATAATGTACAGGGCTTTCACTGCTTCAAGAATAAGTCACAGCTGAGGCACAGGCATCCCACACAGCTGGTGATCAAACTCCTATTTTATCAGCAGGCTATATTACACTACATGTATACTACTTCTACTCCACAGATGGGATGTAAGACTGGCCATCACAGACTTGAGACTTTGAGCAAACCCAAGATTCTGTGAAGTTTGTAACCCACAAAGCACAATCATCACACTTATATATTAAATAACTATTTATACACCATGTAGTATATGACCATTAAGCATTCAAGATTCATATTAAGTGCTTCACTGATAAAAGTAGCAAGAATTCCTTATGTTATAAAGCCCCTTTGAAATAAGCCCCGCCCCCAAAAAAGAAAGCATCCTTCCGCTTAAACCCTCCCACGCATATGCCTTTGGATTAAAAAGTTATGATAAACCATTAAATTTTAAGCTGTTTACCTTTCTAAGATTTGCAAGCTGTTACCAGCTGTTTTATTGTCAAGCCCAACACATTTTTAAACTCCAAATTCCCTGTAACAATAACCTCCACAAACTCCCACCCCTAGACAATTTCACTGGTTTACAGATTTTAGAAAATGACGGTTCACCCAACAATTAATATACACCAGTGAAATTGAGAATAAAATACAACCCTTCTAGAGTTTATTGCAAGTACTCCTTCCTGCCTATCTCTACTCTCATCTCCATCAATCTTTAACAGGGTAAACCACAACTGCAAGTAGGTTGAAGCTGTTGTTAGTAGTGCAATGAACCCAGGGTTTGAGACTACCGCTAGCCCAACTAGCCACAGACTAGTAAAAGGTCAGTTTCAGCTGGTAAGTTTTGCTCTTTCAAAAAAGCAGTATAGAAGCACTGCAAGGCCAAGAAAAAGAGAAAATTTTAAAGCAATTAAAGGGAAGAGAAACTGATTAAGACTGTTAGTGAACGTCATAGACTTCAAGTGCTGCTTTAATTAAAACAGCTAAAAGGAAACAAAAATTGATTCACTTTTCCACGTTTTCCTCTTACGAAAGTGACAGATGGCAGAATCTGCTTCATGCCACATGTGAATGAAAAGTTTGTTTTGGTTAGTAAAATCAGACCTGTTAAAAGTTAGTCTTGAGCCCTGACAATCAGTTTCAACAAGAGCTGCTGGTTATTGTACAGGCACCACTCATTGCAAAATGACTTCTTTGCATTTAGGGCGAAGACTGCAAAAAGCTTTATACTCACAAAGAAAATGAAGTTGAAGAAAACAACCAAGAACTTGATCACTTTTGCACAACCTTCCATGTTTGGTTTTCTTTCTTGAACTTGAAAACAAAATACAGAAATAGTAAGATTTTAATAAAAACACCTACATAAAGCTGCATAAATTAAATAACACTCACCAAATCCTTTTATAAGATAAATATTTCAACTATTTTACTGTTATTTTATGGTAATCGATATTGTTCACACCCAAACCAGAAACTTCTTTCAGAACTTTTTTACTAAAAATTATAGCAATATATGATATGACCTTGACACTTTTTAAACAAAAGAATTGTGCAGAGTGAAGGCAAGCTCACAATGCTTATATGTTATAAATTAAGTGAAAAAAAAAGGTGTTTACTACTAGCCAAGACTATTTTGACCTGAACATTGGTATTTTAGGCAGATTTAAACACACAAAAATGCAAATAACGTATGACAACCACATGTAATCAAGTTTACAAATATTTAATAATATACGGCAAATTGTTTTCAACTATATCATGTGCAGTGATGCATGCAGAGAAATAATAAATTATTCATTACCTTTAAGTACAATTTCCAAACAACTCTGCATGATTGAATTTTTAATAAAACACTTTTTGACTATATTCTGATCATTGCTTAATAAAATTAATATAAACTCTCTCGTTACCGACATGCATCCATACAGAAGAAGAGACAGCACACCATGGGCTATAAGACAACGCCTTCAACGCTGTTGTTAGATACATGTTTTAGTACAGAATTCAACACGGTGCTGACTGTAGTGAAAAAATGAGTAAGACATCCTAAAATCACAGCTAGAATTTCATGATCAAAGTTATTTCTTATCACTTCTGGCAGATATAGATAAAACAACTACTGCATAAAAATTAATATCAACTTTGTCAAAATTCAATCACATATTAATAGCTTTTGTATTAGATTCAATTTGCATATTGCACAAATAATATTACATTCTATCTAAGTTACTTGTTTATTTAAATTAAAAAAGTTTTCACCACTAAAATTTTGATTTTTCTTATCTAATTTCTAATGTGTTGGCTTTTCTTCTAGAAAAGTAATTAGCCCTCTGGCATAATATATGTAATGCGTGAAACAAAACTTGAAGTCTACAAAATAAAATTGAATTGACTTTCTTTTTTGGCTAATATTAATTCTAATAACTAACAGAAGATTTTGGGAAGTTACATTTTAAGATGACAATTGGTGATAAAAAAGTGACATGTTTTGATGACTCCATGCCATTATTATCAAAATTAATGTAAACATGCAGGGTTTGAATAAATTATACAGGCAAGTATTGAAATGCCAAAATGTAGACAATACATTCAAAACAATATTATAACAGAGAACTTCATACAGTTGGAAGTTACACAAATGAATTTAATAAAACATTCAAACTTAAAGGATATGATAATCACATGAGACCATCTGAAGGTCATTCAGTTTTCAAAGGACTAGAATTTTCTGTGCATTAGGCACTATATTAAACGCGTCGAGTGTAAAATCGCATAGTAAGAAATCTTTAAAACTAGTTAACTCACAGACAAAAATAGCACTTTAATTAGGAATACCATGCATGCGTCAAGCTAATAAAATTAATACCGGCTATACTACGGCTGTAGTAACAGACAACAAGACTACTCTCGAAAACTATTTTTGAAATACAAGAGTAAGCGATTCTGGGTGTTTCTGATGCCATAAATCCCTTCAACGGCGTAACCTGGTAACATCGTGACTTGAGGCTAGCGGTTAATTGTATTGAAACCCAATAGCAGGTAGCTGATAAACAAATTCAAGACCAAACCCTTATATTACAGGCAAGTACAAGAAGCATTCTTTGGAAAGGATTAGGCGCGTATTTGAACCAAAAATGAAGCAAATCTTATTTTGCACCTGATAAATCAAGTTCCTTTATACTACATGTCAAAACGAGAATTCATACAGTCTCATGAAGCTACGTGATCCCTCGGGAGATTAACTTGCATTTTGACCTGTCGACTTCGAAATCGAAGGAACTAGTCGATTCTAAAGCTGTATGCATACTCCAGAACTTTATAGCACGATAATACCTACAGTACAAGGTTAAATTAAGTTTAAAGCCTTTGGAGCAGTAAAAACTGAACAAACTACGTTTCTTAGGGACCAAATAATCCTGCTTGATCTTTCACATTCGGCACATTTTGCAAAGGACGTGATCACCAGTTAGTTGTTCAGGATCGAAATCAGTGAACTTTAAGCCCAAAATTACACGCAGTATTGACAAAACTAAAATAAATTTAATTTTATGGCAAAGTGAAGATGACATACCTTTTACAGTGAGAGAAGTTCTCTAACAATGCCCGCACTCGCAGGTCACCTGAACATCAACACGAACACGAAAGGGGTAAGGTGCAACGCCTATAAATGCAAGCGCCTTCAGGCCTGGGGCGACGCTTCCCATTGGCTGCTCTTCCACCCGCGCGGACTCCACGAGATCAAATAGAAATTTAGTGAGGGGAGGGGAGAGACAGGAAAACAAAGCAAAGTTCGATGACCTAAGCTAGTAAAAATGCGGGATTAAAAATGCGGGGGTGTCTTTGCGTAGGTGTCTCGTTTTGGAGAAAATGAGCTTGCTCATGACTCAATGATCAATAAATCCATTCCGGGAAGAAATTTTAAAATTGGATTTGCTGACATTGTAACTGGTTGGGCCCATGATATGATAACCTAACCTGTATATCACCGGTACGGTCTCTTCAAAAAGATGTCGGACAGGGGCGCTTATCGCATCGACATCTCCAACATGAACAGCTGAAAGTTAATTAGACGCAAAAAAAAAAAAAAAAATTCAAAAACAACGGCCTGATCCCAGCTGATCCCTCGACTAACGGGATTTCCCGGTAGATGCGCGGGATTGCCCGATTATTTGTTGATCCCTCGTCCCAGTCTTCTGCGTTTGTTAAAATGCTGACCGAAAAGTTTTACGTTATCGCTGGCGCGGGAGATTTCTTCACCTCGTGGCTGCAAGGCAGACTCTGAAAACCGGACGGAATTTATTTCCACCAAGGTATCTCTGTGATAGGTAAGTGTTAATGAAAACTTAGCATCCTATATCGAATATGCCTCAGTCATAACGAGGAAGTGAAATGTTTTACTACAAAAGCCCAGTTCTGTTTGAAATATAACAGGTTTATGAGTGAACTGGAAATCTGCACGATCGCTCTAATTTCAAAGTTGTTCATCTCGATTTAAGTTTAGCTTAAGCTTAAGTCTTATATGGCTAAATTCTCGGGCTTGTTATTTTATTTAGAAGAATTATGCATGATATTCATGAATCGAGACTGTTTGGAATCGGATGACAGTTGCTAAAACTGTGTTCATTTCCATTAGTAAACGTTCAAGATACGAGCATGCCAACATTGAAATGTACATTTTTTTTTGTATAATAGGCTTACTGGAGTATCGGGCTGGTTGCAGTTGTTAGTCTAAGGGGTTGGTTTGGAACTTAAAAAGCTTAACATTTGCCGGGCAAAATTGGTCTGGCTTGTTCGGTTAGTTTTGTGGTTTATCAAATAGTCAATTTATGACACCATGAAGTGAATACAACTTTTTGTCTTAATTATTTTAGACGTGTAGTTCCCGCCCCTGACACAAATTAATTTTTTTTTTTTGGTCAAACATTGTGCTCCAGGGTGTACTTGCTCACAATACCCGTATGGGTGCGTGCCACCCTACGGGGCAATAATTTTGCAACCCCCTGATCTAGAATATAAATTGTGCAGTATCCATATTTGTGGTGCTCTCTAGAATGGGATATTAAAGAAATAAAAAACGCACCGAGTGCATTGTTGAGTTATATAAGCACGCGGGAATTTTTAAGAACACTCGAGAAGTGCAGAGAGGCACGAGCTGTAGGCGAGTGCCTCTCTGCACTTCTCGAGTGTTCTTAAAAATTCCCAAGTGCTTATATAACTCAACAATGCACAAGGAACAAGTTTTTTATTTCTTTTATAAAATATAAACAATTGCAACTCCTCAGACAAGTGCGAATTTTAATGAATCAACATCAAGTTTCTCCTTGCAAGAGATAACGCGTAATTTAATAGCGCGCGCTCTTGCCGATCACGAAAGGGCACGCGACAACGCAATCAAGTAAAAAGTCAAACTGTTTTAGTTTTTCGTCACGTCGTAAGCAAGTTTAAGAAGTTAACTCCAAGTCAAGTTTAAGTTTTAAGGTGTTGAGAGACAAGTTGAAGTTAATTAAAAGTCTGGAAACATCAGTACAAGAGACTGTTCTTTGCAAATCGCTAGAGTGACAGCGCATTCTGTCTCTGAATTTCTCAGATTTTTCACAGGCAAGAAATCTGACGTGTGCTCAGTGCATATGTACAATTATAATGCACGCACCATACGTATGCTTCGTGCATTGTGGAGTTATACAGAACTCAGTTTGACCAATCACAGTGCTTGCTTGACCCTGGCTATTTTATAATATGTAATAAATGCATGTGAGGTACAAAATGTTAGCTGCAATTTTAACTTTCTTGTTTTCATAGAGAACCAGAGAGAACTACGATATGGTTTTGAAATTCAGTAATTTTCTAGTATGTTGCATCAAGAAAGTTGCCCATATAGAACAGGGTATCATTTTGAATGTAAAATCTTTTTTAAACTGGAGTCCCAAGCAGCACATACCCACCAAGAATGTACTTTTTCAGTTCATTAACTCGTGAATGCGCGCATGCGCAATGAACGAGTTATAGCGATAGCTGACTCTGGACTTGGTCGGTCGATCAGTCGATCAGTCGGTTTTGTCGTTAACTTTCGGGCGTGCGCAGTGAATGAGTTTTAAATTCAATTAGTGGAAAAAACACGCGAACATTTGTTGTTCATGGCGCATCAGGAAATTCTTATTCAATATGTAGAGAATAATTTGACGATCATTTAGTGCAAGAATGGAGATTTTTCGTTCAATCTGAGCAAAGTTTCAAGTTTTTTCAGTTTTTCAGAAAGTCCGGGGTCGTAAACTCAATTAGTGAAAAAAAAAAAAAACGTAAAAATTTGTTTCACGACGCGTCAGAATTCTCTCATTCATTCTGTAGAGAATAATTTGACAATCATTTTAGTGTAAGAATGGAGATTTTTCGTTGAATCTGAGCAAAGTTATAGGATTTTTTCGTTTTTTTCTACGAAGTGCGGTTTCTTTCAAGAATTAAAAATAATTTAATTTAGAAATAATTTAATTAAAAAATAATTTAATTTGTCAGTTTTCACGCGAAAGTGGAACGTGCCATGTCACGCATCATTGACGTCGTAAACAAAATTATGCAAATGAACACTTTAAGATCTTGTCAGCTTTCATAGAGGTTTCAAAGGGAAAAAATGTTTCATTTTCGAAATTTACAACTGGTAATTTATGGGAAAGCAAAAGGACGCGGTCGATAAATAATTCTTATTTAGCAAGAGCTTGTCATACTTCATTATTTTTACTTGACGATTGCGTGGACTGAACTCCAAAGGAAAAATTTCACGCATTCTGATGTCGGGCATGAAATGTAATGCGATACTTTGTTGAACATATTTCCCTTTGTGAGATCGGCTTGCCCTACAGTAATTTTGTAATTTTAATTCCCAAAAAAACTTCACTTGCCGGGCAAGTGATGGTCAGAATCCACTAGCCCGATCGCAAAATCCAGTAGCCCCGGACTATCGGGGACACGAATTTGCATGACGTAGCCGCACATGGCACGCTTCTATGAACTTTGAAAAAAAAAAGAGACACGTGATTTTTTTTTTTTAATCGGCGCATCAAAATAATCTTATTAAATCTGTAGAGAACAGTTTGACAATCATTTTTATAGTACAAGAATGGTTATTTTTCGTTACATAATCGGGCAAAGATATAATTTCTTTTAGCTTTCAAGGAAGTTTCCGTAGCCGTCTAAATTTCAATTACTATGTGTCATCTGCATTCACGAGTTGGCTCACAGGAGCCTTTGATTTTATTTATTTTGCCACATACTTTACAAAAGCGATATACAAGTGGAAGAAAAAAAAGATTGATATAACAGAGAAAGTGACGAGGAAGCCTTTAGTAGAAACCGTAGGGCTTGTAGAATAAGGCTTCCTTATTGCAGTGGTGTTACATACATAACAGATTTAAAGACTGTGAGATGCTTGATACAATTACAGTTGAAACAATCACAAATGAATAGACAGAAATCAATAAATTGACATTGAAATTAAAGATAACTTGTAAGGTTAAAAATAGTGTTGATAGATAGAAAAGAGGAAAGAGTTACAAAGAGAGAAGTTACAAATGTCTCTCCAAAGAATTAAAGTACAGGCGAACCTTCCGCAAGCGACCACCCATAATGTCAAGGATGTGTGGTTGCTTACGGGAGGTGGTCGCTTACCAGAGGTCAGACCACAGGGGGTCTAACTTTCGGGTAATTTACATATGGTAATTGCAGAGACTTAACCCTTTTGCCAGTGCTTATCGAAACCCATAGTAATAACTTTTCTTTGCTACAAGTATGTAAGACTGGTCCAAAATTATTCTAGGCAAAAAATCTCAGGGTCTATGGTTACTCCAGGTGGCGCTGTCTAAATTTTTCAGGGAATGGAACATAAGCAAAAAGGTAGCAAAGAAAGATAAAAGATAAGAGAGTTTTTTTCCTACAATGGATTCAATCTGATTAAAGTTTATTTCAGTGTGAAGTGTAGTGCATGTGTATTTTGTTAATTGTTTCAATGCTAAGCTATATCTGGAGACACTTCCGTTAGCTCCGACCGACTGTGAGATTTATGGCATCCGCTGTGATGATGTTGCCAGTATGCTACAGCGACACAATTTTCAATTTCGGCTCGGGAGAGATACAGCAGATTGTGTATCAAGTGGTCGCCTACGGAAGGTTAAAAACAATTGAAAATTGTCAATCATCTCTAAAAGTGGTCGCTTACTAGAGGTGGTCGCCTACGAGAGGTTCCATCTATAGTGATTTTACTTGAAAACTTTTGGTATTTTGGAAAAGTGGTCGCTAATGAGAGATGGTCACTTACGAGAGGGGTCGCAAAGGGAGGTTCGACTGTACTTAGGTCCTTAATAGCAGGTAGAAAATTGTCAGGCATTGGTTTTTTATTAAAAGGCAAGTTACATGTAAAAGCATGAACATTTCTTATGTTTTAGGAATGAGTTTGATTATTTGGAAGGAATGCATAAATTTACTGGATAGAAGAGAGTTTTAATTTATAAAATTTACCTATTTCTAATGAATGAATGAATGTCATGAAGGATCTGAAGCCGGGTATCAAAATTAGACTTGTTATTCTGATGATTTGTTTATTGTAAAAAATTATCACAAAATGACAAAGGTTAGTTTTGTAAGTTGATATCACCAAACAATGTTGCAGTGATAAAGATATGGATAAGTCATTGAATAGTACAGAATAGAAAAGATCTTCTCTTCAACTGTTCGAGTTCTTGCTCATTTATGTAGACTTGCAAGTTAAGATCCTCTCTTTTCTGCCATGGATTAAAAAAACGTGAATTTTGTTGTTGTTAAGTTTAAGGAGAGCTAATTTGCTTTCAAACCAGTGTGATAATTTCTTGAGCGCAGGGCTCAAAGTATGGACTAAAATGTTTGGGTCCTTATGAGATAGAAACAGATTTCTGTTATCTGCAAATAACACCAGATCAATACGTTTGGATAATGTTATTTAAATTGTTAATATATAGTAGAAAAGGCAAAGGGCTGAGAATTGAACCTTGCAGTTTTCTGCACAGAATGCTGTGATTGGAGGAAGAATGGCTATTAAATTCAACAATAATATTGTAATCTGTTAGTAACTAAAGATAAGTTTTAATGCTAGTAGGTGAATTCCATAATACTGTAATCGATTTTGTCCAAAAGGATATTATGGGCAACTGTATCCAAGGGTTTTGAAAGATCAAGAAAGACACCTATTCCAAGTTAGCATTGATCCAAGGAAGAAATTTTGTCATGCAAATCAATCAAAGCTAAGGAAGTGGAGTGACCCATTCTAATACCGTATTGGTTATTGAACAAAATACTCAGTGTATGCAAATATATTTACCAGGTGCATATAAAATAACATGTTTCAGGAAATTTAGAAAAACTAGAAAGAACCGAGACAGGTCTGTAGTTTGCAAATAATAACTCAGATCTCCAGATTTAAATAAGGGAATCACACGAGCAATTTTTATATCATCAGGGACAATACCATGAGAAATGGATAAGTTAATAATATGAGTCAACGGTTCCGCTGTAGAGTCAATGGTTAGCTTTATGGTTGACATGGGAATGTTGTCGTAACCAGTTGCCTTATTGGCTGCAAATGTTTTTGAGATAGCGGTAATTTTGTCTTGAGATACAGGATCAAGTACCCCCAGAAGATGTGCACTACTTGCAACATAAATTATATTTTGTTTTAATGTTATTTTATGAATGTTATTGTTTTCTTCAACAGTACCAGCATGTCTGACTCAGGTAGTGAAGGAGACCAAATGGGCAGCTCACCTCCAAGTATGTAAAGATGAGTGCTACAAAAAAGAATGATTTATAATTTCATAGCTCATTTTCCAAAATTAACACTTTGGATAAATATCAAGTTCAAGTTTCAAGTTTATTAAAAAATTCAGAAATTTAGCAAAAAGAGAGACTGGCCCGCAGGTCTTATAAAAACATATATGAATGGCACCAAAAGAAAGTAATCCTCAATGGCTTTATTTAAATGGGCAGACTTTAGGACTTCTTTAGCTTTTTCAGTTAATGTGTCTTTTTGGGAAAGATTTCCAGAGAAATCATCAAGATTCCATTCAAATGCCAGACACTACAAAGAGGAATTTGAATGTTCATTTTATTCTTGGAAATACTGGTCATGCATGTCATAGATTAACTATAACAATAAATTATTGCTGGAATTACAATAGACTATTGTTAAGGAAAAGTACTTCAGACATGTCTTTACTTGCATGTACAAGGGCTTTGTGAATTTGGGCCCTGGAATATTTGTCTATATTTTGATTCCTGACTTTTTTTTTTTTCATTCCTTCTCTTTAGATGATACTGCTGCCGCGCTCATGAGGAATCCTCAAATTTTAGCAGCTTTGCAGGTTTGTCATTATCATCATTCCTCTTTATTGACAAATAACTTTTCTCTATAGACTTAAAGTTTGAGTTGAATCTTCTTGATTTTTATGGTCAATAATTGACCATGAAATAACTATTATTTCTGGACTTCATTTCTGCAATAAGCAAACATTTGGTAATACATAAGCAAGTAAAAATCAATGATAAAATTGAATTTACAGTTCCAGAAAATATCCATACTCTCCCCCACGGAAGGTTTTTTGTTTTGCATCCCCCTTCCCCCCAGGAAATTCCAGTTTAGCTTCATACTTTGCTTCTAAACTTTTGACTTTTAAAGAACCCTGTCCCCTAGGAATTTTTCAATGACCTTCCATGGGGTGGGTATGGATGTTTTCTGGAACTGCACAATGACATTTCCGAGTCATCATGCCATCAATTTCAAGTTCAAAATGATTAGTTGAATAAACTGTCAGACATGCAAGTTTTGTACACCATTTTTCCTCAGCGAAGCATCTCTGGATCCTGTGCTGTGAAACCTTAAGCAAACTTAAACCCTTACCCTTTAAAAATAGTCCCAATGAATGACGTGTTAAATTGAGTGAATTTTTAATCTGAAAATGAAGTTAAATATTTTGAAAATCTGTCGGTGCACTGATCTGAGTGCTTTTCAAAGAAACATGTATGATATCAATTTGCTAATTGTGATCAAAATAATAGTACAGTCAAGCAATAATGCATTATTTGTTTGACTTTATAGGGAGGTCTCAACAGAATGATTGGACAGCAGTCAGGATATATACAAAGGTATGGGCAGTGTAGCTTGATATCAGTGTTATTTAATGTTATTATTTTTAGTGTATACCAAACCAGTGGATATTGAGTTTTGCTTGTTCTGATTGGCTAACCAAATTCTGGCTAGTATTTGCTATCCCTAGATTGACAGGCAAGTTTAGTTCCCTAGACATGCAAGTTTGTTTGTTTGTTTTTGCAATTTTTCAAAATATAACGTGTCATTTCCAGTGTTTTAGTACATGTGTTAGGGAACTGGTCATAACAAGTTTGTCCGAAAAGGACTCACTTTGTCTCAACTATCTCATGAACATTACCGACAAACCTTTATTGGCTTTAGTTATCAAAGACACCAACTATCTCATGAACATTACCGACAAACTTTTATTGGCTTTAAACTTTGAGTTGATATATAAATATATAAATATTCAGCTAGCAAGGGTCAGCATTGCTAGATAAACAAGAAAAGTGAGGTTTGAATCTCATCGTCATTTGTTACCACTGGATAGAGGGAACGGGTGCATAAAGACACCATCTTTTGAGGTTGAGGAAGGGGAGTGTAGGCAGAGGCCACCATCCATCCGAGTACAGTAGTTTTGACCACTTCCGTTTATGAACTGTTGTGGAGAAGCCGTTCATTCCCAGTGGTTTCAACATCAAGCCAGCAATTTGTGAAACTAAATTGGAATTTCCAAAGGGGTGGAAGGTCCGACATTTTCTTGAATGATGCATAAATTTCGACAGAAATGTTAAAGACGTGGTTTCTGTCAGATTTACTAATATTAGATTTATTCTTTAGAATTAATTTAGCTTACCAGTTTGTTGTTATTTATTAATTATTAATTGTGTACTTGGCACTAATTTATTTGTTTAAAATTTTTCAGTTTACCCAAACCAGTAAAAAGAAGAATAAAGGCTCTTAAAAATTTACAGGTCAGCATAAGTAGCTAACATCATTTGTTTAATACATTGTGCAGTTCCAGAAAATATCCATACCCCCACCCCACCCCACTCCCCAGGAAAGGTTTTCTGTTTTGCACCCACTGTCCCCCCAGGAATTTTCAGTTTAGCTTCTTACTTTGCTTCTAAATTTTTGACTTTAAAAACCCCCATCCCCCTAGAAATTCCAGATGACCTTCCATGAGGTGGGTATGGATTTTTTCTGGAACTGCACATTGGCATTGGGTATTTAAGGATGGTGCCTACTAATAGAGAAGTATATATTTTTGCACGGTTTACCACTATGTGGGAAAAGCGGGTTTTATCAAGGGCTGTTGGAATCCAAAAAGAAAATTGGGGGTATCCATACATTTTTCAGAGATAATCAAGCAACAATAATCCAAAAAAGTAGTAAAATACAAGGCAATGTATGGTGTTTTTTTCCATAATTTATTGAAGCGTTATTAATAGGGTTAAATGTAATTTAACTTAGTTAACGACTTGGAGCAAGTTTGCTCCTTGGTGGCGTGGCGTAGCAAGGCGTTAGGGTTTATTGGCGTATAGTTTGAGCACGGGTAGCACATTAGCGTTTGGGCATTTGTTGTTACATTACTGTTTGGGGCCTGGTTCAGGTCTGCAGGCAGTTGCGTGGCCAGCGGTATTCTCTTGCAGTTTAGGCGTGCTCCTTTGCACGTGCTCGGAAATTTGCTCTACTCAACGTATTTCGTGGCGTGGCTAGTTTATCGCGTTTTGTTGGGCTTTTCTTTCCCTCCCTTCCCTCCCAGTAGTGTTACCTTGTTATTGTTGGGGATTGGTGTTGGGGGTTGGTTAGGGTTAGGGTTAGTTTGTTGTCTTATGTACTTATTATTTTTCCACTGAGCTTCTAGTCTCAGTGTGACAGGTGCTAGGGTTGGGGCTGGGTTGCGGGCGGGGCTCGTGGCTGGGTTGTGGGTAGGGCAGGCTGATGGGGTGTTCTACCTACCTGGGTTTGGGTTGGCAGTACCAGCCCCTGGCTCCTGGGCACCCAACCTCCATTTGCGACATAGGCGTTAATCTCTGAAAAAAGCATGGTTACCCCTAATTTTCTTTTCTGGATACCAAGAGCACTTGCTAAGTTCTGCTTTCTCCGCATAGTTTTAAACTGTGCAAAAATATCCCTGTATTAGTAGGCATCACCCATAGGAAACCCGTGCATCTCGAGATGCGCAGAACATATGTGCAGTAACAAAAGTAGGCACTGTCCTTAATACGTAATTTTAGTATCTATTATTATTTTCACATTGGTAGTGTATAAATCACTGTTGTCCTTCATTAACTTTAATTTTCATTTTTTCTTCAGGTTGAATGTGCTAAGGTGGAAGGGTCGTTTTATGAAAAGGTACATGCTCTTGAGTGTGAATTTGCTGAAAAGTTCAAGCCATTATTTGAAAAGGTGAGTTTTAAAAAGAATGTAAATATTTCAAAGCTGTTTCTTCATGGGTAAGAGTGGCTTTCACAGTTCTGGCCTCAGATGTTAAAATCACCTCCTCATTTACTCAACATCTACCTGCAGTTTGAATAGCTATTTGATGCTAAATCTTTGACTCAGTAATCCTATTGTTACCACTTCAATACATAGGCATTGTCTTTTTATTAATTCCTACGCCTTTCAACAATTTGCAGGTACTGAAGTTCAAAATTCAACTAACTGTTACGCTTTTCACTGCCGTCAATCACTGCAGCGGACCTCTTAGAAAACAAAAATGTTTGGCTCAACGGAGTCAAGATGTCATTTTTGTGCACTGTAATTGGTGGATTTCGATCCACTTTGTCGGCTTCTGTATTTTTGTGGTCCATCGGTTCTCCCCGAAATTATCATTGATGGCAGTAAAACATGCAATTTGTTAGTTGGGGTTGAAGTTCAGAGTCCATATGTTATTCAAAGGTGCAGTAATAAACAAAATGTATGATTCACAATTTCCCTACCACTTTAGAGGTATTTTTAAGACTTTTCCAGAGTACATGGAATAGACTGTGTAATTGTGTTGGTTCTTGGCATTCAAAACATTCCATAGGTGCTTACTATTTAGCCAAAATTTTCAGTTTAACGAGTTGAAATGCAAATGGTACATGGGGGTCAAACGTAACTTTTCTGGAACAAAGGGAAAAACTTTTATTTATTTATTTTATTTTATTAGCTTTGCCAACAGATAACACGTTACTACCACTCCGACCAAAATTACTGCAGTTCTGTTTGCACAAAATTTCCACAATTTCCCATTTTATTGTCTCCTTGCGCCATCATTGTGCCACCGCAAACATTTTTTGATCAATCTTTGAGATCACAAGTTTGGAACAACTGGGAAAAAGCCTTTCCATTATTTTGTTACAGAAAAATTCCAAAATCTCCAACCAAAAATTTGGCTGAATGAAAGTGCCCCCACATCACATATGAAAAACAGGATTGGTTTTATCTTTAGCGCCGTAACATTGTTAATGGGGCGGTTGAACCAACTGATGAGGAATGCCAGTGGCAGAGTGACGAGGAGGAAGAAGATACTGAAGACAAAGAAGAGAAAGGCGAAGAAGAAGATGTGTCACAACTATCTGTAAGTTTGTCAATAATTAACTAACAATACAACTACAGGACCTGAATAATCAGTGCCTGAAAGGACATGCAAAAGGTGGCCAAAGTTACAAACACTTAATGTTTATAAAATGCAATTAACATTACTAACATTGGGCCAAGAAAGCTTTGGCTGAAAGGGTTAAGTGGCTGCTGGCTGCCGGTATGTTTTGAGAGTGCTGGAATAGTCCATTAGAAGAACGAGGGGCAAGTTTCATGAGATAGAATGTTGGGGATAACTGTGGGATAATGCAGTGTAAGGCACTTTTTCAATGCTGATGTTATGGTTTAATTTTTTTGGAGGGGTATAAAATTTTTCAGACCAATTTAATTAATTTTTATTTCCTTTGTGCAGTATTCATTACCATAATCTGAGACAAAGGGAAATAAAAATCAAACTGGTTTGAAAATTTTAAAACCAAAAAAAATTTTGAACCACAACACTGACATTAAAAGTTCAGTAAATTTTTGCAACCCTTGTGTCAGTTACTGGATATTAGCAATAATCTTGTAAAATCAATATTAGGGCAATTCCACTGTCGCGGAGGTTACATTCAGACTCAGTTTTGAAACTTTAAATTGGCACAGACAAAGGATAAATAAGGAGTTGTCCAGTTTTCCATTAATGAACATGTTTGTGCCTACTGACATATTAATTGGGCTGTACTTGTTTTCCATTTCACTGATTTCTGAGAAAGAAATAGAGCCAAAACACGCTGTTGCGGACGTTACATAAAAATCAACCCCATTATCAAGTGCATTAGCATTAAGTCAAAATTCCTGTGAAGTATCAGAGTTTTTTATATGAACTGTTCCAAATATCTGCAGTTAAGTGGTTGTGTGAACCAAAAAGCTTTATTTCATTTAAACTGACATTCACAGTTTTCCCAGGCTTCTTGAACTTCAGCGTCGCGGATGTTACAACCAATGTTGCGGACGTTACATTGTGTGAATCACTGTTAAGTATAGAAGATAAATCAGCTATTCTGTATTGTTCTTGGTCACAACATGGTTTATACATGAAATACCACCTGCATTTGAGCATGCTCTTTGCATTCTGAGCCTGCAAACATCTGCTGGTCCATAAGTTCCTTTCCTGGAAAAGAGATCTATGTATACCTGAGCCTTTTTTGAAATCTTAAATCTCAAAAAAATGCCTTTAACTGGAGCAGAAAGAAGTAAAAATCACAGAAGAAAACTCAAAGCAAATGCAGAGATGTATGCAGCATACAAAGAGAAAGACAGAGTTCGGAAAAGGGAGAGTAGAATGAAAGCTCCCAGTCCAAGAAAAGCTGCTGCAGAGAGAAGGAAATGTAGGGAAAGAGTGAGATTACACAGGCTAAGAAAAAAGTTGTCTACCTCACAAGATGCTAATGGCACTGAACTGGAATTTGCATACAAATCTCCCCAAGCTTTAGGTAAAGCAGTACACAAAGTTTCCCCCTTACTTCCAAACAGCCCAAGGAAACGAAAAGCAGTTATTGCAAAGATTGCAAAGTCAAGTGGACTTTCTGTATCAAGTAAACACCAGAAGTCAAATGGTAACACATGCATTGCCAAGTCCACAGTAGATTCTGTTCAAGAATTCTACTTCCGTGATTCCATTTCTCGTCAAGCACCTGGACGCAGAGACTTTGTGATCGTTAAAGAGAATGGAAAGAAGTCTAAGCTCCAAAAGAGGCACTTAATGTGGTCGTTGAAAGAGACATTTGGAATGTTTCAGAAGGAAAAACCCCGTGTCAAAATAGGGTTCAGTAAATTCTGCTCTTTGAGGCCAAAAAATGTTTTGCTGCAAGCAGCCATGCCAAGACAAGTTTGCCTCTGCCAGTACCATGACAATGTGAAGATGCTCTGTGAATGTCTTAGCAAAGAAATACCAAGTTTTCCTTCGTATTCTGGGTCATTTGTTGATCACTTTGTCTGTGACAGCAACAAAGAAAAATGCATGATGAACAAATGTGATAAATGCCCTGCCTGGCTTGACATTGTCATGAAAGATGCTCCTCTTGATGAAGTTGTGCAGTGGCAACAGTGGGAAAGAGTATCTCATCCAGTTCAGTCAAAACAAGGAAAGTCCAAACTGGTAAAGAAGATGGAGAAAGTGACCAAAGAGGGAACTGTTGAAGAAGCCTTACTTTGTCTTCAACATAAAATACCCTCTTTCTTGGAGCATGTATTCATAAAGAGAAAACAAGCTGCATTTTTTGAAGAGTGCAAAGCACAGCTGCAACCAGATGAAGCAGTTGTCCAGGTTGACTTTGCTGAAAATTACACCTGTCAGCACCAAGATGAAATTCAAGCAGCCCATTGGAGTCAACAACAAGTTACACTCTTTACTGTTGCAATTTGGGCTAAAGGTTCTGCCAACAATACAACATGCAATTCACATGTTATAGTGAGTGAAGACCTCAGCCATGACAAGAAATCAGTTGCTGTTTTTATGGATACTGTGGTTAACAATTTTGTAAGGAGAAGTTTTCCACAGGTCCGAGTTGTCAACATCTTTTCTGACGGGCCCAGCTCGCAATTTAAAAACAAGTTCATGGCTGGCTTCTACCACACTCTTCAGAGGAAGGGGTTAAGAATTAAGTGGCACTATTTTGCCACTTCCCATGGTAAAGGAGTGGTTGATGGCTTGGGAGGAACTGTGAAAAGGATGGTGTGGAGTGCAGTGTCCACCAGGAAAGTGTCAAATGTGCAAGATGCAGTGACCTTTGCGAAGATCGCAGCACAATTTTGTAAGTCAGTCAACATTCAATTATGTCTTAAGAAAGACATTGATGATTACAGCAGCAGCCTAGACCTGGACAAGTGCTTTGAACAAGCCCAGCCTATCCCAGGAATTAGCAAGATTCACTGCATAGAGCCAGCAGTGAAGGGTCAACTACGTCACCGTCTTTACTCATGTCAGCCATCTACTATTCATGAGACTGAACAATCAAGTGATGATGAAGATACCCATGGTGTAACCTCAGTCATTGGAACAACCATCAGTTCCAGTAACAGCAGTGTAGATGAAGTACATGTAAGTAGCGATGATACATGTAGCAGCAATGATTCTGATTTTGTCATTGATGATGGGAATGACAATCCTTTATGCACACATCCTCCATCACCAGCTGAGACAACTCCATGTACAACAGATGAAGAGGAGAGTGATATCCACATTCAGTTAGGCCTACCTCACAACATCAGAGCACTTGTTAATAACCAGTGCACTGAATTTCAGGTTCCTCCCTACAGCAGTCTACTAGCAGAGCTGATTATTAGCAAAAGCATTGATTTTGAGGGTGATCCTTTAATTAATGCTAGTGACTTACAAGAGTTGGAAGGAAAAGCCACAAATGATGAAGCAAAGTGGATTACAAACTTTATTGTTGACTCCTATTTACAGCTGGTTAAGACAACAAGTGCTGAAAAGGGCCTTTGCATTGAAGTTTTTGGGTGGGAAGAATTTGAAAAAGCAGTGGAAAAGAAACACCTGAAAGATCTTCTGAAAGGCAAAGGTGACCTGTTGAGACAAGATGCAGTTTTCTTTCCCTGCAATGATATTCAGAGTGAACATTGGTTCCTTGGAGTAATGTTTCCCCAGGAAATGTGCATTGTGGTGCTTGACAGCCTGCCAGGGAAATTCATAAAGCCAACTGTGTTAAAACGAGTGGAAAAGATGGTGTCACTTCTTGTGAAAGTTGACCAGTCGATCGACATCAACCAGTGGTCTTTCTTTTCAAACAGGCCTGGTGAGATTCCACAACAGGACAATACCTATGACTGTGGTATTTTCACTTGTCTGTATGCAAGATGTTTGGCCACCAGATGCCAAATGAGCCCTAAAACTGAAGTTCCAGCATACAGGCAACTGATGATCCAAGAATTGCACCAGAAAAAGCTATGCCCAATTCCACCACCAACTATTCAACCAGGGGAATACTATGCAGTTGATTACATAAAAAACTATTATTTTGGCAGAGTAATAGACAAAAATGACAGTTTTGTCCAATTCAAGTTCCTGCACAGAGTCGGCGCAACTACTTATCATTGGCCTAGGCGAGACGATATGGACAGAGTCCACCTTTCAAATATTTTTGCTGGTCCTATTACTGTTCCTCACTTTATTAGTGGACCATTTGAAATTCCAGAGCAACCAGCTGTGGAAAAACTCTTCAGAGTAATCAGGAAACATACAAGGGTTTAAGAGCTGTGAGAAATGACTATGTTCATCAGATTATGGTAGAACCTCAAGATTCTGTTCTTGAAATGTCAAAATAGTAACCTTCTTGAAAGGTGTTGTTTGTTTCAAAATGTTTGTCAGGTGAAACTAGGGCATATCTAGAAGAACCTATGGACTTGTGTTGTAATATTATGGCTTTTTAAAACTAATTCAAGTGTTTTAACTTATGTTCAAGAAGTGTAACGTCCGCAACGTAACGTCCGGAACAAAGTTTTGCTGCCATTATTTTGAAAATGTTGCAGTTTACTAGAGATTTCTTTTTACTTAAGTGTTTCTATTGGATATCTAGCTGTGTGACAAGAATGTCTTTAAAATCTTTCACGTAGTTATTTTAGGAAAGAAAAAGGATTGTTTAAATGTTGTGGACGTTACGTAACGTCCGCGACGGAACTTGCCTTTGTTATTTCTACTTTTGAAAAACAGTTCAGGTGAAATTTATATCTCTTATGTATTTACTCCATTAAAGGATTTTTTCTGATACAAGTGTTTGCAGCCCTTCATATTTTCAAAGTTTGATACAGCAGGTTAAAATGTACCCTCTTGCCAATTGTCTGTCATAAAAAAAAATAAACACTTACTTTGGAGACCCCCCCTGAATACAAGGTTGTCACAAGGGAGCTGGAATTTATTTTTCCTGGTGCTGTAACTTATCAGCATCATAGCACAGAGTATAATTTCAAGTCCAACTTGTTTTTAAAAACCTGGATTCTGACACCACTCGTGTGGAATTGCCCATTAATAGAAAATAACAAACAGTGGTAAAAAAATAATGACATAGCTTGCCAAGAGTCTCGTAGTAACTCAGTGGTAGAACATCTGACCAGCATGCAGAACTTGGAAGGTCATTTCTGTTTAGGATGAATATTTCATGATTCAATTTGTGCCTCGTGTAATATCACATTCAACTTCTAGTTTATAAAATAAGAACTTTAAGTCAAGGTTTGTAAATTTCAGCTGGAGAAAACTCTCTCTTCCGGGCAGGGTGAAGTGAAAGAGAAAGTAAAAATAGATGAAGAGGAGAAGGTGGAAACAACAGAGCTCACAGGTGTGAATGACTTGAAAATTTGACTTTTTATTTAATAACATAAATCAGGTTGGTACAATCAAATGCAAACTGTAAATTCTGCCTTCAAAGTCAGTCAGTGAAGAGTCGGGGTCCAATCTTAATTTTGGCTAACCACCAGGTTTGGGAAAGGAAAAGGTAGCATTGTTTTAACAGGCAATTATGCTGTACAAAGGAATTGATATTTGTGGCTTTGTCACTGGCTTTTGTTTGCAAAAAAAATTGTCTTCTGTGGTCCTTGAAAACTGGTTTGTGATCAGTGAAAAGTCAGAGAAAAGTATGTTAATTGGAAAAAGGAAATCTGAGTGCTCCTATCAGGAGTCGAACCTAAGACCTTCTGATTACTGGTTCGAATGCTCTACTACTGAGCTACAGGAGACTCGTGGGAAATCTGGCCATTAAACTAGGTTCATCATTCTCATTCATTCACCAGACTTGAAATATACCATCACATTTATTTCATATACCACACATTCGACATTCAAATACTAGCAGTATGCAGGATATTTGTCCCATGAACCTAGTTTAATGCTCTTAGCTCCCACGAGTCTCCTGTAGCTCAGTGGTAGAGCATCCGAACTAGTAATCGGAAGGTCTTGGGTTCAACTCCTGATAGGAGCACTCAGATTTCTTTTTTCTGAGTATGCCTGTGTCACCTTCTAGAATAATACATCATTCTCATTCATTCACCAGGCTTGAAATATACCATCACATTTATTTCATAAATAAGTTAATTTTTATTATCATGACAAGTGCAAGCCTGTTTAATGCTTTGTTTTCTGCCTTGATTCTCTGTTTATCCTTCAGATTTTCAATTTTCTCACATCATTGATTCAAGTTTGACTTGTTAGCTCCATGAAGTTTTGAACCCCTTAGCAACTTATAATCAAACAATTCAAGCTGGAATACTTACAAAATAATGTTTTGTTTCGTTTTCTTTGATTTCAGATGATGTTAAGGGTATTCCAGAGTTTTGGTTGACGGCAATGAAGAATGTAGACATGTTAGCTGAAATGATCCTGGTTTGTGGAATTTTTCAATACAGGATACACTGTAATCAAACATGTTGAGAAAGATATGGATTGTGGAACGCACTAACTATTTGAGAAAATTGTTTCCTGGTCCTGTCATTTGGAGCTTGGAAAACAAAACTAGTGTTAAAAAATTTTGATTCCTTTGCAAAATCTTTTTCAAGTAAGTAAATAATTGTTATTTGTTAATTTGTGTCTCATGACTTGAGGTGGTGTGAGTCACGTGACTAAATGAAAAAGGTTCCAAGAAAAAGATTCCGCATGTAACGCTTTAAATTTTTTAGACCCTAAAATCTAATTTTGTTTTCCAAATCATTAACTATTGTTATTTTTGCTTATATAGGAACATGATGAGCCCATTTTAAAGCATCTCCTTGACATCAGAGTTATATTCACCGGACCAGATAGTAATGTTGACACAACACAGTATCCTCAGCCAACCCCAATGGTTTGTAATATTTATGGAATAATTTATCCCTAAGTTTAAAAATTTGTAAATTTTACCTTGGAAAGTACAAATCCCTAAGGTTTAAAAATTTGTTAATTTTACCTTGGAAAGTACAATTTCCTAAGTTTAAAAATTTGTAAATTTTACCTTGGAAAATACAAATCCCTAAGGTTTAAAAATTTGTAAATTTTACCTTGGAAAGTACAATTTCCTAAGTTTAAAAATTTGTAAATTTTACCTTGGAAAGTACAAATCCCTAAGTTTAATAATTTGTAAATTTTACCTTGGGAAGTACAAATCCATAAATTTTAAAATTTGTTAATTTTACCTTGGAAAATACAAATCCCTAAGGTTTAAAAATTTGTAAATTTTACCTTGGAAAGTACAATTTCCTAAGTTTAATAATTTGTAAATTTTACCTTGGGAAGTAAAAATCCATACATTTTAAAATTTGTTAATTTTACCTTGGAAAGTTCAAATCCATACATGTAAGTTTTAAAATTTGTAAATTTTACTGTGGAAAGTACAATTCCCTAAGTTTAAAAATTTGTTAATTTTACCTTGGAAAGTACAAATCCCTAAGTTTAAAAATTTATAAATTTTACCTTGGAAAGTACAAATCCCTAAGTTTAAAAATTTATAAATTTTACCTTGGAAAGTACAAATCCCTAAGTTTAAAAATTTATAAATTTTACCTTAGATTAGACCTTTTTAGCAACTGTGCAGTGTGCTTAGACAGTAAACCCACTAACCAGGCGAATGCTAGACCATTTATACAGCCAGGTTTTTAGGTCTGGTCAGTTGAACTTCTATTTTGATAAAATCAAATGTTTCAAATTCTAAATGGAAGATGGCCATGATTAATAAATCCCCACCCATTAAAGGAACTTTTGGATTGATTTTGTGACTGAGGATTTGTAATTTAACTTTTGAGATATGTTTCTGATTACAACATTGTGATACCATTCGAGGATATTGCAAATCATTAGTTTTCGTTAGATAATGATGTGAGCTGGACTGGGGGGGGGGGGGGGGGGCAGGGATTCTTCCTGCAGCGACTAATGATGTATTCCTGTGGTGAAGACTGGAATGAGCAGTCCCCATCCCCCTCCTCCTTGGCTAGTTTGCTCAAAGTTTTAGTTCTTTTGCCCACATGATAGTTTGCTCTCAACTGTTCAGAAAGGGACTGCAATCAGTCTACTAGGTGGATATTTTAGAACATCATTTTCTTTTTTAAAAGGGCAATACAGTTGCTCTTACTACTGTGTCTAGTCATGTTGATCTGATTCTTTTTATTATCATTCTTTTCAGGGATTTGTGCTGGAATTCCACTTCTCACCAAACCCATACTTTACAAATAGCGTGAGTTGTTAATCAGACTTATTCATGTAACCTAGCAACATCTCCAGTTACTTGTAGATTTCTTAAAAATCTTACTGAAACTTGCATACAAATCATGCACACTCAGTTCACTAGTGTGCTCTTGTTATGTGAACTTGTTGCACAATGGATGGGGGGAGGGATGGTGCAGTGGTGAGAGCACTTGCCTCTCACCAATGTGGCCCGGGTTTAATTCCCGGACTCGGCGTCATATGTGGGTTGAATTTCTTGTTGGTTCTCGTCCTTGCTTCAAGGGTTTTTCTCTGGGTTCTCCGGTTTTCCTCTCTCCACAAAATCCAACATTTCCAAATTCCAATTCGATCTGGAATCCGAGGGCCACAGGTTTGTCAGTCATCAGACTGTTAAGTGTCACCCTTGTTAAACAAAGTTGATTTTATTTATTTATTTATTTATTTATTTATTTATTTATTTATTTATTTATTTATTTAATGTTTGAAAGGCTGTTCTCTTTTCTCTTGTCTACAGGTTTTGACAAAAAGTTATAAAATGAAATGTGAGCCAGATGAAGATGACCCATTTGCATTTGAAGGACCAGAGATTATTAGCACTTCAGGGTAATAGTAATTTAATAATAACAATAATAATAATAATTTATGCATTTATATTGGGCAGACTTCATGGATATATGATCGCCAGTGCATTACAATAAGTTAAAATTAAATAAATCACATAAAAACTAAATCAAATGAAACCACTCTTTCAAGTGGTTGATATGCCTTTTCAAATTATTTAAAATAATCGTTCAAGAAATTCAAAGCAAAAGCTCACCAAGTTTTATGCTACAGTCGACTCCCAATAACTTGAACTCTCGTTAACTCGAACCAATTTTCCTTTCCTTTCAGGTCATTTTCTATATAATTTTACCCTCGATAACTCTAACTCCTGATAACTCGAACCTTTTTCAATTTCCCTTGAAGGTTCGAGTTATCGGGAGTCGATTGTAATTGAGATCACATTTCCAAACCTCCTTCACCGTACTGATTTCCTTTGCTTTCTCGTTGTGAATTTTTAATGAGTTTGAAAAGGAGTAGAGTATAAAACACCCAAGATGGGAATCTGTTAATATTATTAATGTGCATATTTTAGTGGATAGCCAGTTCATTATGGCTAATTATGTGCCATCCAATTGTAATTTTCTTGTTTTTATTTTATTACTTTTTTTTTGTACTGCAAGAGTGAAACTGCAACTGCAACTGAAAACCACCTGGATGGAAATTTTCGGCATAAATACGAAATGATTTAGCTTGTCTTAACAGAAGATGGATAACATGCAAAATGTATAAACATCAGCTGTAAATCCCAAAAGGAGCAATAAAAATGAATCACTTTGACTAGAAGCCCTTAATTTCAGAAGTACTCCAAAATTAATGGAATGATGCATACCATTTGATTTTCCTACTCAGGGTCCAAAATTGCGCTTTCCTGGTCGCCAATGCGACTAAAAATTTTGCACTGGCGACCAGAATTTCACAACTAGTCGCCAGCGGGCGATTAACTATTTCATGCCACGATCATTATACAAACAATAACTTTGATTTTCAGCCAAATCGATAAAAATGAAATTCAAAGCCGCCCGCCAATTGGTCACTTCCTTTTTACCTTTCCACTGCTTTTGAAGTATAAAACCGATTTTCCTGTTATTATAAATCTATCACAACGCTTCACAGCTCGAGCAGTGCGAAGCTTCGCCGCCATGTTTTTTGAACGAGAAATGCTGCACGGTTGTGGCCTGGTCCGAACAACATGGCGATCCGTCGATCGTCTTGACAGAACGCGAAAGGAAAGATCGTTTACGGTTTTGGACATAGAGCAAAGAATCAACCAGCAGTTTTTCAATCGGGTACATTTCTTCTCCAAAAGGTAGAGGCAAGAGAAGGTATAAAGTTGACTTGAAACATTTAGCAGTCTTAAGAAACTGCGTACTCGATTCGTTCGTCATGGTTTTTCAGTGGTAGGTGTATAAATCGCCATTGCGGCCCCAAACGCGTTCTCTTGGTTCTATTAAAAAATAAATTCTTAAAATAAAAATTGGCGACCAGAATTTTCCATCTGGCAACCAAAAATTTTGGTTTGTGTTTCGCTTCGAAGGAAAAATTTTATTGACACTTGTTTTTCTGCTTTTTGGCAACCACATTTTTCCATATGGCGACTGAAAAAAAAATTTCAGTCGCCACTTGGCGCCTGCCTAAAAAAGTTAATTTCGGACCCTGCTACTGGAATTTACAGGTTTTCCATGTAAATGGTAAGCACCCCAGGACACCAGTACTGTCACTCACTCTTGGTAAACTGGTAAATAAACTTGAAGCACCATAAAATTCTGAAAATTATCCCCTTTGTTTATAAGTCCCCCAAATTTGAAACACATGGAAGGCTCCTATAGTAAATAATAAGCCCCTCCAAATATCAGCCACTCTAAAGAGTCCTTTGAAAAACAAATAAGTAAGCTCCTGGGCTTATCGGAATGTTATGTCTCCTTTAGTGACTCTTTGTTTTTGTTATGTTTTTTGGTGGGTGTTTTTGCACATAGCTGTCACATTGAATGGAAGAAAGGAAAGAATGTCACTCAAAAAGTTGTGAAGAAAAAACAGAAGAAAAAGGGTATGTTTAATGAATGGATAATAAATAAACGATCAAGTGGTCCATAATCAAATGAGCAAATCCATATCACGGACATCCCTCGCGCTGCAATTTGTGCTTATCTGAGAAGCTCTCCATCCTACTTGCTGACAAATTCACCCTCCTCAATAAACGATCTGAGTTAATTACAAAATGCCGGCATGAAAATAAATTCTACGCAGCCAATCAGAAGCAAGATCGCTTCAACCGCCCTCCTTAAATTATAACTCTACAAACTCCAACGGTACAGTCTGATGATCGCTTAGTGCGTGAAACTCAAGTAACTGTGTTACATTTTTCATCTTAAATTTATATATATAAACAATAAATATATGTTCCCAAGAGGCTTAGTTACATGTAGTGGTTTGTTCCATTGAGAGTCTCTGCCCCAAGGTGTAAGCCCTTATCCTTTTATATACCATTTTTGACAGAAAAGGTAACTCTTTCATATACCTTGCATAGATGATACCCAACTGCATCTGTTTTCAGTGGGGTCTGTTCAAGATATTTTGAAAGGCCCTTTTAAAAATGCCTAAATTATGACAGTTTCCCCTACCTTTCTATTCTTAAACGCGTGAAATCCCTTCCCCTTTTATGTACTTCCAGCCTGAAAAAGGAACCCCCTTCAGGTGGAGCCTACCCATATAGTCCATTATAGGGAGTACCCCCCTCCTCCTGGGGGGATTTGTGTGGTTGACTAATCGTAAATTCTAGACTTTGTGAGACGGTGAGACTCCAAGATGGCTTTGGGAAAAAATCGAGACTGTGAGTCCCTTGAAATTTGACTGAAATTTTACAAGATGTGTAGCTTTTGAAAGATGATTCAACGCTGCTGTTTGTAAGCCCTGTTTCTGTACTCACTGATGCTGTCAGATATTTTCAAAAATTTGATCAATTTTCATCTTTATATATTAACAAAGTGGGCCTCCAAAGCATTCCATGTAAATCGGTGTAATAACTTATAGCAGAAAAATTTAAAGCAAACTGTATCAACCAAAGGTAATTAACCATTCTGTACTGTAATAAAATTTTTAAGATTCCCCTTACATGGTAGATATCAAAATGGCTCATTGCTTATTTCTAGGTTCTCCAGGGAAAGGGCAGACAAGATTTGTCAGCAAGACAATAAAAAATGATTCATTCTTTAACTTCTTTGCACCTCCTGAAGGTAAGTTTAGGTAATGTTTAAAACACGAGCAGAAGTGTTTTTATCGAGATTTAAAATTTTAGACTCAATAAAACACGGCTGCGAGTTTTTTGAACGGCTTCAAAAACGTTCCTGGAGAAGTGTGTGTCAAGAGAGTTCATAACAATGATGCTTTTGTGAACATTGGAAATTAGCATACGAGAAAAACATTAAACACTGCATACTAATAAGGAGGAGGTTTTATCGGGTTTTAAAACCACTGCATGTGATGTTTTATCGACCATTTGATAGGCCAATGGGCTTATGAATTATTAATGAGTTTTAGAATGTTCGAGAAGTATGCATACACTGCATTATCCTGTAGACAGTGAAGAATTGTTGTTTACCAAATAATAGTAATAACTTTGATGATGATGGTTTTTTTTTCTCATTTCAGTTCCTGAGGACGAGGCTGACATGGTAATTTTTTTTGCCACAAATTAATAATCAATTAACAAATTATTCTTAATTAATATTAAAATATTATGAATAGTAAATAATTTTTATTAAATTTTGATAAATCATCTTCTGATTTTATCACAGGATGAAGAAACAGAGGCTCTCTTATCAGCAGACTTTGAAATTGGCCATTTCTTCAGAGAAAGAGTTATTCCCAAGGTAACCTTGACTTAAGTTCAAAGATTTTCAGAATAGTTTTATTGTGTTATCACTGGACATTAATTAGAAGCTGAACTCTTGAATGAAGGATTGTCAATACTGCTGTCAGCAGATCTCACCCTGAAGATGACGAATAGTCGAAGATGTCTTTACAATTTTTTTTAGCCTTTAAAATTTTCATAATTATAAAAAGATTAAATAATGAACAGTCGTTTAACAGTTCAATAAGCTCTCACCTTGTCGATGTCGTGGTTCAACTTTTTTTGGGTTTTAAAAATATTTTCAAACCATTTTGGTTTTTATTTCTCAAACTAATTAATAATTCAAAAGCCAAAGACAAAGGAAATCATGAAATCATGCACCGTGACGTGTTTGGATATCTGATGAAAACCTCCTTGTTTTTGCATCCTTAATTTCCCCTTCAAAATCAGTTTGTTTGAGAACTTATATCAAACACTCGTCACAGTGTCTCATCACAATGTCAAAAACATCGAAGTTCGTCAAAAATACTCCTCTATGCGTCGTATTTTCAACTCTCTTCTCGGTGTTTGATATGTGATGAAACACTGTGTCTCGTGTTTGATATATTACTTCCCTTTGTCTCAGATAATGATAATGAATACTGCACAAAGGAAAATAAAAATGAAACTGGTAGAAAAATCTTGAACCCCCAAAAATTAATCAGAACATAGACACTGCTACAAAGATTCCACTATTATGTACTGGGTGTAAAGGCCTAATTAATTGGTTGCCTATTAGTGCGGTTACCAGTTGAGCGTCGTAAAACCAAAACCAAAGTAATTACTCTGGCCAATCACAACAGATGTAAACAACACAACGAGCCAATCAGAATTCGAAGCAAATACATGTAACTGGCGCCAAGCGCGGGAAAACGCGTGCGGCCAAAACACGATTGGTTTTGGTTTGGATTCCCATTGGTTGAGAAAGTGGCACGAGTTTTGTTAACCAATCACAGAGCGTAATAATGCAAAACCAAACCAAACGCGAAATTACTTTCGACACTCAATTGAAAACCGCTCTATAACAAACCCTTGCTATTACAGACAATTGTGGTCCCATGTTCAGTGGAATCTCGATGTAACGAACCTCTATATAACGAAATCCTTGGTATAACGAACGATATTCTCCAGCCCGACGTTTTAAAATGTATGGAACAGAACCTCATTGTAATGAACCAATTTCCCCAGTCTCTTGGCACTTCGTTAAATCGAGGTTCCACTGTAATAAAGGTTGACTGTATTGTGCATTGCTTGATGAATGTTCTTGAATGTTCATTTGTCCTTGTAGGCTGTGCTGTACTTCACAGGGGAAGCTCTTGAAGAGGAGGTCAGTATTGTTGACTACTACGGGTATTTTGCACCCAAATAAGCTGTAACTACACTCGTTGTCGGTACATGTAGTTTCCTTCTTTGCATCTTTTTGAAGAGTTGTTATACCACCAGGGCCCGGTTGTTCGAAAGCCGATTAACTGTAACTGATCCACGATTAAAAGTTAATCGAGGTTTCCATCTCGCTCGTTTAAATGGTTTAAAAGGCTAATTTTAAGCTAAAGGTTAAGAAAAGTCTAAAGAAAAACTGAGGGACAAAAATCTTTTTGGAGAATCTTTATTGATTATTAATTAGACTCGCATCAAAGTTCACGTTAATCCGGGATTAGCTTAATCGGACTTTTAGAACAATTGGGCCCAGGGGCCCGTTTCTCGAAAGACCCGGTAACTCACCGGGCCCGATAAGTATGTTTTTAAACGTTTCTTTCGCCGATTACACAGTGATTACAGACATGGTACTTGGCCAATGTTTTCATATTATTATAAGATTTTAAAATTTAGTAATCAAAGCTAAAAAAAATTGACTTCTGTTACAGCGGTTACCAAAAACACGCGACCTATCGCCTTCAAAAGACTCCGATAAAGTTGCGTTTTGATGGACGTCAATCAAAGAAAAGCCGTTGAAATTAATTTGAATTCTGAGAACATTTCAAGGCAACAGAACAAAGAAATTGCCAGTTTTATCCGCTGACGGATGGTAAACTTTATGAAAGTTGATTTCCAAGACAGACTATCTAAAAAATGCGCATTGTTTAGACGAAGCCGTATATTTTTGTGAAAGATTTGAAATCGCCACACCTGACAATTAAATCAGCGATGCGTGCAAGTGAGCAAATTTTCACGTGCAGTGAAAATCGAAATTTTTAAAACCTTTTATTTGCGCTTGATTTGGCTGGAGGATCGATTTAAATAAAGTTTACCTTCTCTTAGCGAGGTAAAATTCTTAGTTTCATGCAGGGTTACCTTGGAATCTTGTCAGAATTCAAAATAATTTCAACGGCTTTTCTTTGATTGACGTCCACCAAAACGCAACTTGATCCGACTCTTTTGAATGCCGTAGGTCGCGTGTTATTGGTAACCGCTGTAAGAAACATTTCACTTATCGGGCCCGGTAACTTACCGGGACTTTCGAGAAACGGGCCCTTGGTGGTTAAAATCCTGCAATTCACCACGCTTATGCAGTTTCACTCTAATACAGTCAACACATTGCACTACCAATACAAACATGATTTACCCATGCGAATTCCATTTCTGATACACGAAAGACATTTTTTTTTTCAAAACATTATGTGGCCTATGTAAATAAGACATGATTTGATGACATGTAAAACATGCCTGCTGTTCTTTCTTGTCTTTTTAGTTCGAGGAAGAAGATGACGACGGTGAAGAAGCAGAGGTAATGTCTATTGTTAGCAGTTAACATTACGAATTGCGAAATTAAAAAATTGTAAATTTGTATAGCGCATATTCCATGACGAGATGATCAAATGCGCTTTACAGTGTGGGGACACTCTCCAGATCGAATTGGAATTTGGGAATGTTGTTTTTTTATGAGAGGGGAAAACCGGAGTACCCGGAGAAAAACCTCTTGGAGTAAGGACGAGAACCAACAACAAACTCAACCCACATATGACGTCGAGTCTGGGAATCGAACCAGAGCCACATTGGTGGGAGGTGAGTGCTCTCACCACTGCGCCATCCCTGCTCCCCAGAATTCCCGGTAGACAAAGATGTTACTCGCTGGAAGCTAAACTAATACTTTGTTTTGTTGTTCACTAGGAAGGGGAGGGTGACGAAGATGATGACGATGATCCTGATTACCAGCCACCCCCGGTAAGCCGGTAATATAGTATGGGAGAGTGATTGGGGGTGGGGGAGGGGGAGGGTGATAACAGTAACAATAATATTGAAGTAGTAGGTGCACAAAGAGCCAATCTGGAATTCTAGGTTGGGTGAGAAGGCAGGTAAAGGCTGGTTTTCACTAGGACCTAAGCATAAGCATAAGCATAAAGATAAGCAAGTGAGAACTGGCACTAGCTACATAAGCATAAGGACAGACGCACGCGCAGAAAACCATTTCTTGACGGAATTCTCGATACCAGCTTCCCTCAATGTTAAGCAAGATGGCGGACAAAACGGTTGACTGCCTTGTGCTTGTGCTTATGTCGTCCCTGTTCTCACTTGTGAAAACGGCGACATAACATAACATGAGCATAAGCATAAGCACAAGAAGAACGAACGTGTTCGTTCTTCTTGTGCTTATGCTTATGCTTATGTAGCACGTGTTCTCACTTGATGAAACGGCGTTTATGCTTCTGCTTCTGCTTATGTCCTAGTGAAAACCAGGCTTAATGGGGGACGTCAAAAAGTGGTTTTATTTATTACCTTGTATCCTTCTGACTTCTTCTCTCTCTGAGCAACTCATTTCATTCATCCTATTTTTGTTATTTCGCCATCTTAATTGTTATATAACCACTCAAGTAGTTTGCACACTATTCAGCGGACCTATACTGCTTTCATCAACAGAGTTGATAACGCAATTTGGCCACCGTAAAGAGATTCGATTGCTGACGCTTCGAGCGTCCTTCGTCAGAGCGAGTGATTCGCTCTGACGAAGGGCGCTCGAAGCGTCAGCACACTCGAATCTCTTTACGGTGACCAAATTGGGTTATCAACTCTGTTGATAAACCAAACATTTGTTTGCATTCCCCACCAACGCAACACCATAGTTTCTTTAAAACCTAACCCTCTTATAGTGCTTTGTAGACATCTTTCTGTTGTTTTAACTCTGTTTTGAACGCGGTCCTCGATTCCTTTATTGAGAACGTTGCCTGATATCTTTTCGCTTTGTCTGCAGTAAACCCTTGATTATAAGCAACTTTTCCGTGTTTATCACGAAACGAAGCAGAAAGCAGTGGCTAAAACACATCGACGATGTTTTATGAAAGAATGAAGGCCATATTATGCCAAAACTAAAACAACAAAAAACTAAAACAACAAAAACACGATCTAAAAAGCACTGTAGTTCAGTGGGCAACTTAACCGATATTTAGTGTGCTTTTGAATAGCGAAAAAACATATTTGTATGGATGGAAATGTTCAAATAATGGTTCAGTATTGTTAACAATTACCCTACGAGTCTACATAAGCTAGTATTTTTTATCTTTTTCTGCGGATGGCTTGGATGGAAATGGATTACATAAACTGATCATAGTTTGTCCTTCATTGGAGAAATCTTTAATATTTTCGTCCTGGTGCTCCACGAACAACGACGACGACGCCAACGAAAACGGAACTGAAAAATTACATTCGCGTTTTCTGGATAAATTCGCGATGATTTATACTCTTTTAGTTTGTGTAATATGGCCGAACTATATAGGAGCTAGCGTCGTGCGGGCGGCTTTTAGTTCAGAAAGGGAAAGGAAACTTAATCATCATGCGTTCACGTTCTCCATAAAACTTTAAATTTGGTCATTTCACGTTGTTGTTTTGCAGAGGACGGCAAAGAAATGTTCTAAAGCGTATAACACACGTACAGAGCCAGTGTTTTGCAAACTAAAACTATTGTTTTCTAACGTTCTCGTTGACGCCGTCGTCGCTGCTTAAGCTCCCCAGTTATTCCCCGAGCTCTTCAAGTATCCTCTTATTCCCTTTTGTCATTTTCTTTCAGGATGGCGACAAACCACAAGAGTGCAAAAATCAGTAATTAAGAAACTTTGGGATTCTTTTGGAGGACAAAATTGTTTGGTTGAACTTCACAGTAGATGACGTCGTGATTTGATTGACACGTCCTTCACCGCCTGTCCTGGAATTGCTATTTATTTGATCCATTATCACACTGAATAGTCTCCCACATCCTGTATTTCTAGTTCACGTGATGTCATGGGCTCTCCCCGCACAGACTTAAGGTTTTTAAAATCTCGTTCAGTTTGTGCAAGTTATTACGTTAAGTCGCAGGGATTAGTTGTCTTTGGTAATTCCTCCTTTGAGTGATTTTGCGGTTTCAATTTTTTGAGCCAGTGGATTAAATCCAAAAGTGGCACGCCATAGTGGAACTATTGAATGGTACTTTTTTCTGATCGTGTTCGTTTTTTCGTTTCTCGTTTCATTTTCAAAATAAACTTTGTCTGGATCTTGCAAGAGGTGAAGCATTCTCAGAATCAACCTCATCGCAAGCGACGTGGTCTATCAAGTTTGTGCACGAAATCCAAGGCTAAGGCTTGAGGCTTTTAAAATCTTGTTTGTGCAAGTTATTACGTTAAGTCACAGGTATTAGCTATCGGTACGTAATTCCTTCTTTGATTGATTTTGTGGTTTCAAGTTTTGAGCCAGTGGGTTAAATCCAAAAGTGACACACCACAGTGAAAAAATTCAGTGTTACTTTTTTTCTGTTGTTCGTTTTTCGCCTTTCATTTTCAAAATGAACTTTGTTTGGATCTTGTAAGAGGTGAAGCATTCTCAGAATCAACCTCATCGCATACGACGTGGTCTATTAAGCTTGTGCACAAATTCCAAAATAGACCATGTCAACTAAAGAGCGACCTTTAATATGGCATAATTCGCTGATGTTGAGCTAATAAAGTTGACCATTAATTTCGGAAAACAACGACCTCTCACAGAGGTACCCTAGAAATCAGAAATTGCCTTTCATTTGGGCACAAATTTGGCGAGATTGATTTGTTTGCCCAGGTTTATCTCGAAGTTATATGTCAGTTGTCGCAAGGTCGCTTTTTTGTTTGGCATTACGGCCAAATTTGTTTGACTGCTAACATGAAATCTACCTTGTTTTAGTGTTGGTTATTTGCAGATATTTTGTAAATTTGGAGCTTTTTTCCTCTTTGGCACACTTTAGACAAAGTTACCCGGCAATGACAAGAACTCAGTGCTGAAATATAAGGGAATTGTGCTCCCAGTTTCTCGTTACACGCGGGTTTTGTTTACTGTAACAAGAACGGAAGAGTAATGAGCCATTTTGTTTGGAGATTTTTATTTCACAGTACTTTAACAAATGCAGTATTAATGTTAAAATGACTGCAGTTCAATAGACTGAATAGGTGCTGTTAGATGACATGAAAACGGAAAACGTTTGGAGACACGTTCGTCGAAGGGAGTTGCTTACCTTAGAAGAGTAGTTATTTTGAATATTTCAACCTCACCAGCTTAGACAAACTGTCACAGGTGCTCTTTAATATGACTGATATGTTGTATGTCAAAATGTTGCCAGCTCTTGACCAGTAAATAAATTTGCATAGTATTAACACCTTTCAAAATGAGCTAATTTAGCCAATAAAGGATGTTAAATTTTTGGAAGTTGTTACGACTGATTTAACACCGGGGTGCTTTAACAGGTTTTACGGTAAAACCAGACCAAAAATCGACGCTCTAACTATCCACCACAGACAATGTTGAAAGTAGAAGAAAATGAGAAGCCAGTTCTAATTTTCGCAACGACTACGGCAACGTAACCTATTAACTCTTTCCCACCCGAGGGAAATGCCGAATTTGTCTAAATCGCTAACTATGAACTGGGAAACCACATGTGATATACCATTTCGGAAAGGTATTTTCTCGGGTGTGCTATAAATCACACCAACAGAGATGGAGGAGGTCATATATTAGAGTGAGAAAAGTCCAAAACGAAAGAAGAAAAACATTCGTTGTACATATTGCGTATCCCCCTAAACTATAGCTTAATGTACAGCTCTCAGTGCATTGCTTGTTGTAAGATATCGATGGGACTCAACGTACGAAGGAAAAAAATTCCAAAAGTTTAAGGGGTGGTAAATCAAGTCTCGTGTAGGAGGGGGGCATGATTTTATTCTTTCAATTTGTAGATCTTTTGGTTGTGCAAATTTCACACAAATTGACCAAATACTGGGGAAAGAGGCGTTCAGGAGCGATGCAAAGAAAATTGCGACGCTTAGATAACTAGATTAACTAGAAATAGTTAACATTACAACTGCCCCCGCTTTTTAAGGCTAATCTGTTATAAATTATTCATCCACGATCTGATTCGTATGATATTCCGTTTTTTGGAAAATGATGTGGGGCATGGTGACATTTCGCACCTTTACAACCGATGAAGTGGTTATAAGATTGGTCATTCACGCCGTATGAAAGCAAAGGAAATCTGGACGGTAATGGTTAGCGCCCAAGGCCCAGTTGCTCGAAGCATGGTTAGCGCTAACCCGGGTTAAATACCATAACAACCTATAGGTTTTAATACCTCTTAAGCAATGGTTAGCGCTAACCATGCTTCGAGCAACTCAGCCCAAAACGACAAAGATTAAACCACAATGCGATCGACTTGGAAAGTCTCTCTTATTAGCTGCTCACTGAATTAGCAATCGTCTTTAAAATATAACACTAACCCAGAAGAGAACGAAGGAAATGGGGGAAGTAGATCGCGAGAGGGGTGGGGTGAACTCCTCTCGCGGCTTTGCTTCCCTCCGACCACCTGGCCAAGACAGGCTAATTCTACGCTGATGATAACAACAGTGCGATTTATAAGAAATGTGGCTGTTGATTGGCTAGCAATGGATAAATGGACAACGTCAAGCATTTCAGTGTGAGAATAAGCTTTTCGCTTTATTTGTGAGTATACGAGTTAATTTTACATATTTTTATGACAAGTTCTCGTTACTGTAGCAGTATTGTGATGCTTGATATATGCAGCAGGTTTTTATCTATTATTTTCCACTGTTCCTTTTTCTAACTTATCCTATCCTGGTTTCATCAGAAACTTGGGAACAAAATTATATAATATTCCTAGCAATAAATTAGACTAAAGAGATTGATAGGCTCACACCAGACATCG
>NW_028145444.1:2215000-2265000 GCF_977016875.1 Pavona decussata | reverse complement strand
CCCGAGGGTATTTATTGGCTAATCCCAACCCCGGTCATAAGCTCCTTACCTCAATGATGAAATCATTTTTAGTGGGTTTAGATTCTCTCACAGCAAACTCAAGCACAAAAAATTGGATTTAATTATCTGTACATTTGTATCTCTTTCTACCAAAACGAAGGTGGTGGTGGTTTGATTTTGTTTGTACATTTTCGTCACCCCACTTCCTGTCCCGTGCATAAGAACAATCCCGAATCTCGCTCCCCTTTTCCTCAAAAAATCTCGAATCTCGGCTTTCATATAAGCCATACGCAACGCGTCGCTTCGGTGGAATATCTATTCGGAGGGTATTATACCTGCACCTAAGAAATTGGGAATAAAATTGGGAACAAACACTTTATATCGGCAGACCAGTACCCAGTCGCTATTTACGTGTTTTGTGGGGTAAGAAGATTGAATACGAGGATGGATTGAGCTGCGCAGGGTGTCATGGGAAGAGGCGAAGGAAATTCCCATGACACCCCGCGCGCCTCAATTACATTTTTGTCACCGCACTTCCTGTCCCGTGCATAAGAACAATCCCGAATCTCGCTCCCCTTTTCCTCAAAAAAACTTGAATCCCGACCTTCATACAAGCCATACGCAACGCGTCGCTTCGGTGGAATATCTATTTGGAGGGTATTTTACCTGCACCTAAGAAATTGGAAACAAACATTATATATCGGCTTATAACTGGACCTGAAACATTAAATGCAAGGAGAAAAGTCCCCCTTCTTTCCAAGCACCTCTTTTTCTCGCTAATAGAGACTAAAGAATGAACTTTTGCAGTGTCCTATATACCATACCATGATATAATACATACCAGGCCGAGAAGAAGTCGACTCTCTTTGATCGCCCCGCAGCAGCCTAGAAAACCGACGACCATCACAAACGAGCCTGCTGCGATCAAGATGTTGGCCGGAAGAGCATACCCACTGTTGCCTAGGAACGCGTCGAACTGTCCGTGGTCTATCTTGGTCCATATTCCTATCCCCAAGATAGCTAGACCGGCAAGCTATAGAAGAGATACCAGTTATTGTTTGAGCTAATTCCTATCGTCCTTTACTTGGCTTATAGTCTGAGTACGAGTACAAGATGGAATACAGATTGAGTACGAGAGAATGACCATTCCTGATTTCAAACCAGTCACGTCCCCAAATTTCTCGCTATTTTCCGTTGTTTACCAGCAGATAAGGAGACCCTAGAAACAAGATTGGTGCGACAAGTGATTCTTTAAACCACGCAAACTAGATTTGAAAAGTCGTATTCGTACTCAATCTCCTACTCACAGTCAAATCTGAAGGCTAGTATTGGAGCGGGAAAAGAATTTTTCCCGCGCACATCTCATTTTCTCTAAGTGCACTGATATTCTAGCTTTATTCCGCGTGTCATTTTACGCTCGATAATTCCAGAAAAAAGAAGGATCGTCAGTAGTTTTTAACGATGCTGGAAAAATGTTTAGCTTTTAGAACAAAAGTGCACAGGTGGTATTACCGTTCAACCTTGAAAAGGCCAGATTTTGTAGTTGGGACGGCGTGGCCGATGTTTTTGTTGTCACGGACTGTGTAAAGTGGGATTGGGGATTTGTAGACACTAGATGTACCGGTGGTCTAATATTTCTCTCAGGAATAATAGGAACGATGACGGCAACGACAACGCCTTAAAACAATAGGTCTAATGAGCAAAAACAATCGCCCTGTACGTGCGTTTTCAGATTTTGGTCCATTTCTTTGCGTCCTCTGCAAAACAACAACGTGAAATGACCATAAGTCAAGGCAATGTGGAGAACATGAACACACGACGGTGAATTTTTCATTCTCTTTCTTAATTTCAACGCCACTCCTACCAGATCGATTTCTGGGTAGTTCGCCGTTTCTGTAAAAGTTGATGAAGAGTTGAAAAAATGGTGAAGTAGCACAAATGAAATAAAGTTGTATTTGAAAGTGACGCTTGAAGCGCGCAGGAAGCGCGAAAATAGGAGGCGGGAAGCTAATTGATTTTGCTATTTTTGCTTCCGCAGCTCGCGTGATCATCTGTCCGACTTTCACTGAGAGAAACGAGTGACCGGTCGTTCTGGACCTAAGAGGTCTGGGTGATTTTGTCTTTCAACACGGCTATCCGGAAAACAGATCATGAAGGACGAGGGATAGGAATTGGCCAATGGAGCTTTAAAAAACCTGCTTCTAGAATTAGATTTTTATAAAATCATTAAATTTGGAAGATTTGGGAAATGATCAATTTTTAGGTCTGCTCAAGGGCGCTTGACGTGAGTGAGGCCATGTATCTATTTCTATGATGATTGACATATAGTCTGTGCATGGGTCAATATGCCGTTAAAACAATACAACAACGTCTCAGAGCACGCCATTTCGAGCGCGGCTTTTGTTCGATAAAAATCTAAATTAATAACGAGAAGATGATAATTAGGGATAATATAATCCGATACTCTAATGAGAAAAATCCTATATCTGAACAAAAAAACGCAATCAAAGTTCAATAAAATTTGATATACCAATTACGTCGGGGGACTGCGATATTGTTAAGCACTCACACTGGGAACGGCGCTGAGAAACACGAATTGTGCGTGTTGTCATATTGTGCTTACAATGCTCGTTGAAAACAAATCACAATATCATATTCGTCATTTCCGAAGCTAGTCTGTTCTCTGCGATTTCTTTACTTTCATGGAACATGCAACGTTTTTTAACTTTTCTTCTTTGCGCAATCGTTAGCGAAGTCAATACACCACACAATCTGAGACGTTTCTCCACCGACATTTTCCTTTCCGCTGTTTTCTTCAAATATTTTGTTGTCAGGAGAGAAGGCGAGTCTCCGATATTTGAGCAGTAATTTCAGAACAAATATGCATATTATTCATATTTGCGCTCAGAGGACAATTAACTGGCAACGCTGAACACAACAATCTGCCTCACCGATAAAAGAACTTAAGGCTCGGATATTTCCCGGCCATGTGGTCAATTGAATGAAACGGTTTCTTGATACGCGGGTGGAAAAAGACCAACCGAATACGGAATCACTAATAATTATGTTTTGGACATTTTTTTTTAAATTTATGACTCTTCTTACTCAATAAACTCTTTCACTATGCAGATCACAGGAAATGTAAAAAAAGCTGTTCTTTAGTGCTCGCAATTCAAAGGTGATATTAGGAAAGATCTGTCGCGAGCATGAAGATCGAAAAGGGATCAGAAAATAGCCAAAACAACTGAAAAGTGATTTTTGTCTTGGCGGAAATGTAAGCTTGTTATGCTGTCAAAGTAAATTTCCGCTGAGCAGTGAAACACTTTTGGAGATAAATCTGCCATAAAAAATCAACACATACCCAAAAGATGAAATTGAAGACGAAAAGCAACGTCTTGATGCACCTAATCCCACACATAGCAGCGACAGAGTTGCTTTTGATTCGTAGATTGCTTGCAAAAAAGATGCCTGAATGAGAGCAAGCGCCACACACCGAGCGAGTCAACCGGGAACGCTCGAATTTTCCGAGGCGCACCAGTGAGCAATATAATTATGAATATGTATGCTTCAACAGGGTGTGTAACGCATTCAACATACGACAGGTTGCTGTTGATTGTTTTGTTATGGTTCGCTGAAGAAGAACCAATTAAAATCCAGGAGCCTTTGCAACTGTTTGAAGCCAGGTATTGTTATCTCATTCCGAAAGCTATTACTGACACAATGAACTCGGTGAATCTGCATAATGTGTTCTTGCGTTTTAGGTTACCGACATAAGCTTACGGATAACGCAGAAATATTTTTCAAATAAAACTGAAATTGATTAAAGTCTCGACAGTAAGATTAAAAAATTGAAAGAGAAAAACAGCGAAAATCTACAGTTACTTTGGTGACATGCTGGTTTCTTTGGCCTACTTTTACCTGCCTAAATGCTTAAAACATGGTTTGTAACAGTGTGTTCCCAGATCGCTTTTTCAAGGCACGTTTGAATAAGCTACTAGTAATATATATTTTTTATCTGTTTGGATGCTTTTCGATGAAAGTTTACATTAATATAATTTTACGAATGAGCGGTTTTTGGCTTTACGAAAATGCTAGAACGAAAGGAATAGGTTTCCATTATTACGAATTTTTTTAGCTGATATTTTGACGAAGAAAACATAAGATTTTCTTTACATCTGAAATCCGAATTTCTGAGGCGTATTGACGCCCTCCGAAAAGATATCCACCCAAGTGAATCATTTGGTGCCCCCGAATAAAGCTACTGTCAGAGAAAATTAAAATTCTCTTTCAGCGAAGACATTAGATAAATCAATAGGTGTCAAGACTCATTTTAATTTTTTGTGTCGCTTGATTTTCTTGTAGATAATTAGAGACTTCATTACGTTTGAAGAAAAAAAAGAATTTATTTATTTTGTACGTACAACAGCTTTTTGTGGAAAAGCTCATGAAAGTTAAAAGCAGATACAAAAATACTAGTGGGACAGCAAGTTCATCAAGAAAAAAATCTAAAATTTATGAAAACAAGAAATAAATATTAAAATTCATTCAAATAAGAACGGAAGAAGTGTTAATTATAATCTGTCATTTTTATCTTCCCTTCTCCAGGCAGCTGGTCATGGAAATTTTTTCCCGCCAAAAGGGCGCGGGTTCCTTCTAAGACGCGGCTACACAGAATTTTCCCGCCACTGGTACAAGCCGCAAGAGGTTACTTTTTATCTTTTTTTCGTTGAGTTGTTTTCTTTAACATTTTCGTCATTTTTCGATCTCTTTGAGAGATTTTCGCTGTGCCAGGGTTCAAGCAAGAGGACAATTTATTGTTTTGTTGCAAATTGAGAAGACTCATTTAGTGGAAACTTGCAAGGCTATTAGGAAAACCCGCGAGGTAAGCTAACTAAAGTCAGTTTGGCAAATTTTGTTACAACAAAACCTTAGTGAAAATTACAGGCCTAATGGTATTCAGTCTCAAATTGAGCTTGTTTTATTTTTATAAATAATTGTTGTTTGATTCAGTTTCAGTTCCGTCTTTCAAGTAGCTGTAACTGAAGCTAATTTTTTTGCGGCTGACCAAAGCATTAAATGAAGTTTATCTGAATCGTTATAAGCCAGTAAGCTAATTCGCTTCGGAAAATCTTTTCTTAGTTTACAACATGCATGCGAGTCGTACAATGCTTAATTTTTACTGAAAAACTGACGAAGACTTCAAAAATAGACGAAAAGTAAGCTCACATAGTCCGCGTGCTACTACGTTTTGTATTTAAGTTTAATTAAAGCTAAGCTTAATTCAGTAGATTCAATTAAAATTCTAAAAAAACAGCAACAACGACAACATTAGATCATTCAGCAGTACACAAGTCATTAAGTCAAATAATGGTTTGTAAAGCTGGGCGTGATAGCATTTCAAACAACCTCGTTCATTTTCTATCATTTTTTCGTAGCTGGTTTGACAGCCCCGACTGGCTCGATGGCAACAGTCCAGGCGATACGAGAGCAAGAAAAGACAGTTAGTGTAAGCAATTATTTTTTCTTTAAGCTTATTGTAAGTTTTGTAAAAATACAAAGGTGACAGCTTATGCACTAGCTATAAACCTAGCTGTGATCAGGAGAGACTTAAAACCCACAATTTTCAAGATGGCGGACCTGCAAAAACTAGAAGTTTTGAATATAATTGAATTCAATGATTTGTGGTCTTGTTATTAAGCAAATAAATATAGCTTTATTACATATTTTTTACATATTTTTGCATTTGTTTCTAGTGGTCAAGTATTTTTCCTTCTCAACAAGTGACAGAACAGCAGTCAGCTCTGTTTGTGAAGAAACTTTTAGCAGTTGCTGTAAGTATCTCACTACAAAATGTATTTGCATGTCCTTTGAAATATTTCTTAATGATGTAATTTTCTGTTGTATTTTAATTTTTTTAGGTCTCTAGTATTACATACCTCAGGTAAGAATCATATCTGTTGATTTACGCCCATTTATCATTTTGTTAAACCCGGCCAGGCCACCATCACATGTAAAAATAACACAAATTTTATATCATTTATTAAAAGTTAATGTTCATAAATAAATACTCTAGCAGTGGAGCTCTGCTCCGGTGGGCCCCCGAGCAGAAAGAGAAAGAACCCTCCATCCCGCAAGATATAGCTGTTTCCACAAACTAAGGTTGACCAAAAAAAAAAAAAAACGTAAAAGCGTACCCGAAAATACCGAAAGGTAGTCTGAGAAATACCCAATAAATTTCGATAAGAGCTCAGAATCCATAAGTATAGATTCTGAGCTTTTATTGAAATTTATTAGGTATTTCCCAGACAACCTGTCAGTATTGTCGCGTACGCTTTTACGTTTTTTTGGACAACCTTTGTGGAAACAGCTATATCCTGGAGCTGCTTTTGACTAATGGAAACACCTGTCCTGTTTATTTTATAGAACCATATTCCCAGAACATGCGTTTGGAGACAGATGTTTAGAGGGTAAGAAGCTAAACCGTAAAAATGATTCTAGTTGATTTTGCATCCTCTCTTGGAGTCTGCAACTGTCGTACACAAATTTGCTGAACTGAGGAGCCCTCAACGGTTATGAGCTATGCTGAGCTGGTGGAGGTAAAGGGGGAAAACAGAACGTTTTGTTAAAAGTGGAGCGGCGAGGATTTGGGAGGGGGGAGGGAATATAAAAAATAGAGCACTCTGATTTCCTTATGTGCTCATTGAGATAATTGCCGCAAGAGACCAAAGAAACACGATTAATAGCATGCGAAGTTAAGCGCAAGTTTCGTTCTTTTTTGTTGAATGGGTCATCATCTGACTTTTAAAAAAAGAAATTTTAATATGGGGAGGGAAGTAGAAACAATCTTAGCTGGATCTCCTGAAAATCTCCCAGCCCTCCTTCTCTTCTTTTTAAATATTAATGATACCCTATCGGAGATTAATAAATGCTTATAATACTTTCATTATTTTGGTTTGTTCTGTAGATCTCAATTTAAAAATCCTCAAGGATGACAGTGCTTGCCCAGGAGCATGCCAAGTAATACAGTGGTAAGAACAAGTGCAACAGTTTTTTTTTATCCAGGGATCTCCCTTCTGGCACTTTCATGATGACGAAGTGTACAGACTCTGGTGTCGGAATTCGAAATTTTTAATTTATCTGAGCTTCACTTTTCATTGTATACTTACAGCAACTGTAGTGAATCAACACCTACTTTTCACCCTTTTAATATGTTTTTGTTTTGTTTCAAACAGGATTAAAGGTTGTTTTGATGCTCTTGATAAGAAATACGTAAGTAGATGTTGATGGTGAGCTTGGTGACTGGCATTCACCCTCTTTGGCTTTTGTTCAAGAAATTTCACCCATGCCCCTGGTTAACAGAAATCAGTTGCCTTCATTGATTTTATTTCAATCCGTTTTTCTTATTCCCTTTCTGTCTTTTTTTTTTTCGCAGCTCCGAATGATAATAATTGGCGTGAGTATGATTTTATTTTACAATGACTTTGTAGAGTGTATATTTCGAGCCAAGCTTAACACTGATTCCGGAGAAATATGATTTGTTTATTTCAAACAGATTTATGGTGAAGCTGAGAACCCTGATGTAAGTACAGTGAAAATCTGCTTCATTATCATTATGATTATTACTGTTGTAGCTAGTGTTACTTGGTGTGCTTTCCAATAATGACTTGTTTTCTTTTAACGTTTTGTTTAGACTGTGATAGAGTCTTACACCTTTAAGGTAAGGTATAAAATTAAATTAGAAAAGCTAAAAATATATGGATTTCGCTTACTTGTTTAGGTTTTCACCAGAATGTCTTACAACCTCGTACTAAGAGTTCTTTCTCCTCCTCTCTTGAATGAGTTTTTGTAGGACAGAGCTATACCAACGTGTTTATATTCAGTACAAAAACGGAAAATTGTAGTCAGAAAAAAGTTACATTTATAATTGGCTTGTCGGTGATATGTTTACGTTGATCCAGAATCAAAATTACAATTCATTATTAAACTTAATTAATTTGAGCTTTCATCCCAGTAAAAAGAGTTTCTATTTTCCTTTGTAGTTTTCTTACGTGGACAAGGAAGTCAACATCTTCAGGTATAAGTTAAATGCTGACTTTTACGTAAATGTTTTATTGCATGCTTACCAATTCTAATGAGACAAGTACTACAATAATATTTGTTATGTTTTCCTAAGAAATGGAAACAAGATTGCTAGCGCTCACACAGAAAGGGATACTAAAAAGGCAACCATACGCTTGCTGAGGTAAATACATTTTTTTCTTTACTTCCTCTCTCCGTGCTTATAATATTTTCAATTAACAGCAAGGTGAAAAATTGTCATTAGAATGGGCAAAGGGGGTTTTTGGAAACCAAGCTGTAAACTAGAAACATCATCCTGTCTTTCACTTGGAGTGATGAGACAAATATAGGGACTGTTGAACTGTTATTTCAATAATAAAAAAATAATATCCGTGTATTTTCCATTTCAGAACAATAATTCTTCTCAGTCAGACTCTAACATCACTGCCAGGTAACTGTTCACACAAGCCTTTAACTACCACTTTGTATATCCGTAACAGTAACATGTAGTGGTGATATAACAAAACATAGCAAATGGCCCTATCTTATAAATCCAGGAAGTGTACTATTTGTTTTCATCTCTTTCCTAACAATAATGTTTCTTTTAGATGATGTAATGATGACAATGAAATTACTGTACTATGATGAGGGTAAGTAAAATTTACCTCAGAATTCCCTTTGAAATAGGGTTAAAGCGCATGACAGGAGCAATGACAAAATATCGTAATTCTACAGGGCTGTAGCCACACGTTTAGGAAAGGCGAGGCAAGTGTTCTGAGCGCCAAAGACGCTAGCGTCTAGGGGAAGGGGGGGGGGGGGTGGGGTCTGGGGGTATGCTCACCAGAAAATTTCGAAATCTATAAGCTCTGGAATGTAATTTTAGTACTTATTCGATGACATTTCTTCAAAAATAGTCTCGCTCAAGTGTAAAATGGTAGTCTTTTTTGTTGCTTACAAGTCAACATTATTTGTACTCGCTTCCTGCTCCCTGTCTTTGCTACGAATGGTTAAATACGTTAAACAAATCCAGTATCAAATCCTGCAATTTATAGTAAGCTCTCTATTAATGTACGAAAGAAGCTTAATTGGTCGAAAAACGGGGAGGAAGCGGCCAACATGGAGTAGGGATCGCCTTCCACCTTTTTAACCAGAACTTATGGCTGTTGCTTAAGTGTGTGACGATGGAAACTACAGGGTCGGTTTTGCATGTCTGGGAGCTCACCATTCAGAATGTTTACGTTCCTGCATTCCAGCTTGATCTGAAGACTTTTTGTTGCCACTTTTATTTAATACTGAACAAATTGCCGTCTGGCCCGGAATCATTTGAATTTTCCCCTAAATTCTTCTCATGTTGGCTACGGCTTATTCTACTTTGCTTTTCAGTTACTCCTTCAGATTATGAACCTCCAGGTTTCAAGGTAAGACAATGTCTTTTATTTTGTTTAATTCAATTCCCATTGTGATGATTGAAAAATAAAGTATTTGCAATTAATTTTATTATCATTCCTTACGCAGCAAACACCAAACGATTACTTTTCTTTTACTGACGAACCCTTAAATATCAAAGTTGGAGACGTGTCAACGGTATGAAAACTCCGCTGTCTTTGTATACTGTTTACACTCTGGTCGAATATATTTACAAATAATTGCTTAAAACATTTACTAGTTTTACTTTACTGAGTTATAATGTAGTCGATCATACACAGGTCAGCATGTACAGTTGAAGCAATAGTCTAATTTAAAAAAATTAAGTGATTAAAAAGGGAATTGTGAATTTCCCCTGTTGCGTATTTATTGGGTGGCGTCGCCTTTACACTACAGATGCAAACTGTCATGCAATAGGATCTAATAGGTTACCATGGATTACAAAATGTCTTACAATGTCTAGCAACTGTCTTACTGTGTATATTTTTTTGTATGTGCATGTTGTTCGACCGATGCTTTGAAACATTTCCAGCCATTTCACACGTAAGTACTATAAATTACTGCCTGGTATGACTGCTTTCTCATGTGTCTTATTGCCACTCTTTCTCTCTGTCAGCTCGTGTTTAAGTTTCTCCTGAGATACGGGTAATTTTCTGCTTTATATATAACAGGGTAAAGCTACGTATAAAAACTGATTGCCAGCAGTTTGACATGAAAGAAGACAACAGTGAGCTGAATGGTACTAATGAAGCTGACAGCATCGACCTGGAACCAGTAAACAGTCGTTCAAGTGAAGATAATTCACCACATGTAGCCCTTCGGGAACGAGATCAAACTGCTGTACAGTCTGTAAGTATTAAATAGTTGAGGTTGAGGCTGTCCGTTGGCTTTAGTCGTTTATCACGGTAATTTTAAAGTTTGGAGTAGGACAGGTAACAAAATCCATCTGTGCCACTGCTAGAACGTAGTAATTAGTATAATGGCCAAGAGAATCATGTCTTTTAAAATAGCGAAGAAACTGATGTATCTTCGTAAATTCAAGACATTTCACAGACGGATTCGGGCACAATTTGCCTCTCATCCGTGAACGTTTCAGACGTCTGTGTAATTCTCAGACTTAACGATACTTAATCTCGACTATATATAGAAAAGACAATTCTCAAACGTGGCCATTTTACTATAATCTCAAGTTGTTCGTTCCAGCAGTATTAATGGATATAGTTGTCTGGCCTACTGATTAAAATTTAAACTTGCCGTGATAAAGAAGAATAGATACTCACTGGATACCACTAGCGTAGGCAGTGAGTCTCCATAGCCACCTGAAAGCTAGTATATCCATCTACCACGAGCTAGCGCTTGTAAACCCCTATTTTTGCTGTACAAATCCTTGTAAAAATTTAAGTAACTCGCTTCATTTTGTCTTACGTTTTAGGACCTTTCAGGTAATCAGCACCCTCTCAAAATTTCCAAAACGTAGTTTAAGGTGGGACTGATTGAATTACTTATGAACTCTAAACTAATGCGCTCATTCTTTGTCTTTTATTTGGGAAAGCTGCAGTCACCCCGCGAGAATTGTCTAGATAAAGGACCATTGCCTGAAGAGAACAAAAAAGAAAATGAAAAAGGTAAAGACTTTTGCAGTTCCTAGTTCTGTTAGTACATCATAGAATAAACCACCAACTTCAGTCACGCACTCATCATGGTAAGATCCCATGTACAGTAATGGTTATAGAGATACTTACAGTTTCTATTGAACTGCAAGAATATGGTAAGGTTTCCATCTATTTTTTTTAGGTCTTGAAGATATGGACTGTGACCAAGTCACTAACGGTAACTGAATCTTTCAAGCTACTTATATCATTCCCATTTAATACTAGATTTCGTGTTATCTTACCTGTAAATAGTATAAACTAATGTTTTTATCTCATGTTCGTTTTATTTTATAACAGATCAGGCTGTACAAGAAGTAGAAGAAGAAATTAAAGTAAAATGTCCTTGTGGAAATGATGAGGTACTTGTGATCTCTCACGTTACTTAGACAAGGGGAGACAAAATGGCGTTCACGTTGCTGGGCATCTGACTTCGCCTCCATCTTAATGCTATATATGTGATATATTCAGGTTTCCAAACAAGCCTTTCTGTACAGTACCAAAAAGCAATGACAGCTATTCTTTACATATAATTGCAGGATGAAGGTCTGATGATACTTTGTGGAGTTTGTAACAACTGGCAGCATGCAGTCTGTTTCGATGTTTTGAAGCAGGAAGAAGCACCAGAATTTCACGTCTGTGTGGATTGTGCCAAGGTAATTACTTCAGCTATTAGCTACAAATTTTATTGTTGCGATAATTACGCGCACGTCTGAAACACTGTATACTTTCTTTTGTATTTATTGTTAGGGTGAACATAGTGGTAAATGCACGGACATGTCCCTGGTTAACCTTAACAGTGTCGCTCTGCAGGTAGAGACTTGGAGTTGAGTTTTAATACCGGCTTTATTTATTTATTTATTTTATAATCAAACCTGAGCGAATATTTGCAATCAATATCCTCAGTTCACAGTTTCAAAAACTATCTCTGTGAGTGGGGATAACCCGACTTGCTAACGAAAAGCATGCCTGGGTGTGCTTTATTGTTTTAGTTAGGGTTTGTTGGTTGAGTTCCTAACGGGTTTGTAACGTATTCAGTATTATATATCTTAATAATGACACATTCCTGATTTTTGCCGTTCTTGGTCAGGCTACGTGTCTTTGGCGGAGAACCTTACTTGTCTGCAGCGAAATGAACAGGATTCTGCCCACCAACTTGGCTCGTTATCTAGGTAGGCAAATATACAATTAGAATTACGAATTATTTCAAGAGGGGTTTTGAGCATTCTAAGATAATTTGGGCTTTAATTTGAATGTGTCAATGATTTTACTGGATTTGAAGTGTTTTTACTTTTATCCCCTTTAGAGATAGAAATGAGCATCGCACAAGGCCTGGTTAAACGACTGGAGAAAGAAGGATTTATAAGGAGTACTTTGAAAGGAAAGAGGTAACAATTCCATCAATTGGTTTGTCTTACTTTACAAAACCTTACATTATCCTGATGTTCAAGCAGTAAAAAAAATTCGATAACAAAAAATTATCCCAAAGAATGAAACTGAGAAGGAAAAATATGACTTTCCACATGTCGGGGGATGCACTGAGCTACAGGAATGCTCATGGTGAGAGAGGTAATTTACTAGGTTAATAAGTGGCAAGCGTCCTGCATACCGCCAGCTTTAGCAATGAACTGAAGAATTGTGCGTCACTGAAAAAACGCGTTATCAAGTATTAATTGGCAGTTTTTTTCAATCTTTTTAGACTTGGAAAAGTTGTAAACAAGAAGAAACTACAAGCAGAGGGCTTCCAGAAGTATTTCAGGAAAAGAAAAGGAAATTCCGCAACTAATGTTGACCACTCAGAAAAAGCTGTTCAAGATAGAACTGACAACCGATTTGATGGGGTACGTACGAGGTCGTCGATCGGATCTCTGGTGTAGGCGATCGTATAAATGATAAGAACGATGAACAAATAGAATAAGTGATCGCTCACTTGAGTTCATAAACATTGATTTGGTTAAAAAGAAAAAAATTGATATCCTGATAATTGGCCGATTTAATCTTTAAGAGAGGTGTGGTCGACTGTGATATCTATGGATTATGAAATCGTTTCTCTTTTTGAGTACAGGTGGAGAACATAACTCAACAGTGCTCTAAGATGGACGTTTCTGGAAAACTGCAGTTGTCGACTAAAAAGGTGATAGTTTTCAAAGAACTTGTTTATCAACGTAATGTGGTTTCATAAATTGTTATGTTGCTTGTAAAAAGCTTGTTGTTCAGATTTATTAGAGCAAATGAACTCTTATCTAACAAAGTACTTAAAAATACACGCAGCTAGTTCTTTGTATTTGATTTAAAATTGTTATAGATTTGAATTTTTTTGTTAATTCGTTGATTCAGGTTGACAACAGGAAAGCAAAGCCAAGAAGCTCAAAGAGAGCCATATCACTCAAAGATGAGGTCAGTAACATTTTACTCCTACCCGTGTTTCCGTGTTTTACATAGAAGATATTACATGGTGATGCGAAGATATGAATTTTATTTTCGAGTGGTAAAAACAATATTTTACAAACGAGTGCAGCGAGTGGGTAAAATATTGTTTTTAACACGAATGCATTTTTCAATTCTTATTATGTTGATACGAGTGTTTTACTGGCTCTTAGCACAAACAACCGTGAAAAACGGGAAATGACGTCATCAATATCCCCACCCGTTAGGATATGGAAAATACGCCACTTTGGTCCCGGATGTAGTTTCATATGAATTTTACGAGTGGTGTATTCTCCAGTAAAACACTCGTGTCTATATACTACACAACAGTGTCACCTTGTAACAAAATCTTTGATTCGGCTGCCTGTGATATTATCTTGGTTCGACCAGTCACTTGTTATGCGGGACTCCTCCTGACCCTCAGTTTCAGGTCCTTTACTGTTGATCTTGCAGCCGTAGACCCATTTGTACTGTTTGTTTCATTTATGACTTTTTTTGACAAAAGAAATTTCTTCTTTTTCTTTCCCAGGCAGCAGAATTTGAAATTTCAGACAGTCAGGAACGAGGGTTTGAGGACCTTACACTGTCTAAAAGAAGGAAAGCTAGTATTGCCAGGAGTCCAATCCTGGTTTGAGTCCTGGTCCTCTTCCATCATATTTCAGCTGTTCAGAAGAGAAGACTTGAATCGAGAAGTTCATTCTATTACCCAAGGAATCTTGTATTTTGGGTGGTTTTAATAAACAAAGTAAATAAACAAAGCGGATACCAAGACCTTTTCTATATTTTCATAAAACCTCAAAACCTTTGTATTTTGGTAAAGCTAATAAATTTTCCCGTGTAAATCTAACTTTTTGCCTTCATTTGTAAAGTACTGACATACACTGCTTTATAACTTACAATAAGACCTTTATGTAGTCCCTTCATTTGATTTAATTTAATTTTTACCAACTTTTAGTTACCAATTTAGTAACCATCACTCGAGAAAATTGAAACCAAAATTATGAACGACCGACCCAATAGAACATAAGAGCGTTCCTGAAGCCTATGACACATGGCCAGACAGGTCAGTTCGCAAACGGAATGAAGTGAACCAATTCAAAGAACTTTTTTAAACCAGTCCTTTGAAACCATTTGAAATTCCCTATTAAATCACACTTCCATCTTGTCTGACACTTGATCTCCTTTCTCCGGTACGCCAGGATCAGATCAGAGCTTCGGAAAGAAGAAGGCTCATGTCAAACATTACTGTCTGGAATAATGCCTGTGGTTTGAATCCGGTGCTGAATTGATAAGACGAGGGAAACCGACTAGAAGACAAGAAAAATACTCAAAATTAATCTCCTGTGTTCACAGATCGTTTTGTGCCCTTTCTGTTATTCTCCAAATTCACTAGCTGTTGATGGTTTTGCGAAAACGCTAGCGATCCTTTTTTTCGCTCTATTAACGACATGTTTACTCCTTCGAAAACGAAAGGAATTAGTTTCCATTGTGTTATGAAATTAATTTATTTTGATCTGACATTTTGCCAAAGAAAACAGTTGATTTTCTTTGCAACCAAATCCGAATTTTTGAGGCGATAAAGGCCATCCGAACAGATATCGACCAAAGTGAACCGTTGGATCGGATGCCCCTTCCGACTCAACCTCGTTCCCAAGGCCCTGGGAACAAGGTTACTTCCGACTGAGAGTAGAGGAGTACAGACAAAGGGTGCAGTTATTTATGGCATACGCGTACACATATCGTAATAGCTCGTGCGGAAGCGCTTTTTTATATCTAATGGGCCCTGGGCCAGACCATGGTCTGCCTCACACATGCAAATCCAATAACTATATGCATACACATCAATTCACACTAAACTATCTTTTTTCGTAGCTTTTCAGACAGGTTTCCAGCTTTCAAGGGTTGTGTAAGGTGCAGGTGCACCATGCGGGATTTCCCGCGTTTTTCTTCGTTTTTCTCGCGCCGAAACTTGGAGCATATTCTTTGTTGTGTTACCGCATTACACAGTGGGCTCGGATTGTGAAAATTGACAGACTGCACGTGCAGGAAGATAATGGAAACCAAAGCAAAAGTGGCGAAAGTCGAGGTAATGTGCGTTTGAATCGCAGTTTTAATCCTAAATACAAAAAATTTGATGCCTTTCGTTACCTTAGGAGTCCTCCAATGGAATGGAAGTCGATTCAGCAACGGCGAATCATGTCGACAAGGCTACCAAGGAGCAAAGTCTAAAGCAGCCTTCCACAACGCCGAATTCTCGACCGTCTGCTTCTGAGATGACAAGCGCAGATTACTACTTTGATTCTTACGCCCATTTCGGTAAGAAGCATTTGTGAATCAGGTCTTGTTTTCCTCAGGACAAAGATCGTGTACTAACGATGCTTTTTTGTTTGATATATTGACGCATTACCCGCGTGGACCCTCTGTTTGCCTGTGCAGGAATTCACGAGGTAAGTCTTTAAAAGGTTGTTGCGTTTATATTGACTCGATTTCTTGTTTCACGATTACTTATCATAGCTGAAGTATCCTTGCACTCGTCCGTCTGGTGCTGTTGTGTTAATCAATTCGTCACAGGTTCGTGAATGTGGAGAGGCAACGTAAACTGTTATGGAAATTAAACATTAATATTTAAAGCTTGCGTATCGATGACAATGTTATTGCTTCCACAATGTATGTTCGAGAGTCAAGAGAATAGCACGCACACTTTACTTTAAGCCGTTTAATACTTGAGAATAATGCTGCAGTATTTAGCTAACCCATTTTCTTTACGGTTTCTTGCAACCCCAATTTATATAGATATTTATTTAATTGTTTACTCATGCATTTTTTTGTTGACTTATTTACTTATTATTTAAATATATTTATTTGTCATTAATGTCAACTAATTATTTAACATTTGTATTTCTTCATTATCTGTTTGGAGACGTTACCCTTTTATGAGGGCAACTTAATTTGGGTTATGTTTTATTTGTGCACAGGTAGCGCAAGCCCTATTAGCATATTATGTTGACCTTTGTAATGCTGCAATCACCTACGATATATTTATGCTACACAGTCACCATTGCATAATAACAAAATTTTAAGGTTTTGTATGGAAGAAAACCACTTCCTATTTGAAATCAAAATTACAAATGATTTTTGAATAAAAATTACCCACTTTGTATGTCCTTTGTATGTAGAGCTTGGGTTACCTTTTGTCCCACTAAAAAGTGGACACCTTTAATTAGGAGCATGATTTGGTGTCTGAAATATTAAAAATCCAAAATAGCGGGAATTATGTTAAGGAGTTGTTGCTCATCGGGGCTATAACTTCTGTCCATAATAATGGGGTGTCCTTAAAAAGTGAGGTGTCCGCAAGACGGGAGTTGACAGTAGTCATAATTTTTGTGATCTGTGTAGTTACAGCCTATTTGCAGATGAAAACGGCATTCTTCTTGATATTTCACGGATATTAATTTTGAGATCTCTTAGTAGATGCTTTCCTTATACTCATTTTACTTGTACTGTTGGTACGTAGTCGGTAACTGCTTTTGACTCTGACACTTGAATAAAGTTACTGTAGTGAAACATTGTAGTACTTTAGTGTGCTGATATTGTTAGGAGAAATTTTGAAACAAGCTAAAACATAAATTTTTCTTCATTTTACACAACAGGAAATGATAAAAGATGAAGTACGCACAACAACATACCGGAATGCTATGTACTACAACAGACATCTGTTTCGTGACAAGGTTGTCCTTGATGTCGGCTGTGGCACTGGGATTTTATCAATGTTTGCTGCCAAGGCTGGTGCAAAACATGTGTATGCCGTGAGTAGTTTATTTTTTTAAACCATTTCAGTAATTTACAGCGGCAGGTCTTTTTACTCTTGGAAAGAATTCTTCAAATTCAGTTCAGAGCCCACTAGGGTTTTGGATAAGTACACGGTGAACCCCTGACATCAAGGAATCAGTTGGCTTATGGTTGTAATTTAGTTCTCATTTCCTGAACATGAGGCAGCCAGGAGCATTATTACTGTGTGGGTTGAAAATTAACCTGATTCTTTTTGTTTCTGTTTTTTTTTTTTTTTGTTCAGTTGGGGGCAGAAGGGCAGAGAGCATAACCGACCCAAATGATTTTTCAGATTGCTTTTTGGTGTTTTAGCTCAGATTCACCAGATCTTTTTCCTGTGGCCTTGAATTCCTTCAGGAAACTTTGTTCCAGTGTTTTATTCACTGCTTTGCACTTTGTTTTGTGATGAAAAGGGAAATCTTGCCCATAACCGCTTCCTGATGGAATTTGAGGCCACTCATCCGAGTCATCAAGAGAAGCAGTAAACTGTAGTTTTCTTTTACAATGCTGTATTTTGCTCTCCAGGTCGACTTCTCTTCTATCATTGACTATTCCAAACAAATAATCAAAGATAACAACTTTGAAGAAGGTATGAATTAAAAATAGTTAATGCATTAGGGGTCGAGTTTCTAAAAAAACACTATGGTGCTACATTGATGGGGGAGTGAAACACATAAATTAATTTTAATATCAACTGAATTGATAGGGAAAATTGGCAACCTCAAAGAGTTTCAAAACCTGGCATTGCAAGCACTACTAACAGTGTATGCCTTTGTCAGAGCACAGATATCAGGTTTTGCTTATCATAAAATGACTCTTCTTTGTGGTAAAGAACCCTTGCCAATCCTGTATGTATTATTTCTATTGCTCTATCAAATCTAGTCTTCTTTGTGATCTAACCCATAATAATACCAATTTAATCCTCACTGGATATGTTACAAACTTACAATATGAATAACTCCCAGTTGGCTTGATAGCTCAATTATTGGTAGAGCACTGCACCAGCATCACAGAAGTCATTGGTTCGAATCCCATTCAAGCCTGAATTTTTTCAGGCTCTCTTTTCACAACTGCTTAAGTTACATATTAAATAACTACAAGGGCCTTTCTTCTATTTAATTTGTGGTCTGTCTGGCTTGCTCAGTAAATGAATGGATGGACACCCACTGTAATTAATGTAAATAAATTCATGTTCGTTTTTTCTTAATTTTGTTGTAGTTATTACCCTCATCAAAGGGAAAATTGAAGAAGTTGAATTGCCTGTTGACAAGGTGGACATAATCATCAGTGAATGGATGGGCTACTGTCTTTTGTATGAGTCCATGCTGGACACTGTGTTATTTGCAAGAGACAAGTGGTTGGTGAGTGAAAGCTGTTTGTTATGACATTTACGATCCCGCCTGCACTTCTATCACAAAACTATTGAGAAAATTCCGGTGTGAGAGCCATATGTGCTGTGTGCACATCTTAATACATAAATAATTTATTAGAGATAATATGCGTTAGCGTGATTGGGCCAGAAAAAAAGTGTACAGCCCTGCTAGAAACAGATACAGGTCTGCATGGTGCGATTTGAGCTATTTTGTGGCACATGACTAATCTAAATTTTGAGTGATCACAAGCAATATTAAAGCTGATAAATATTCACAGCTAGCTGTTGTAATTATGTCCTCCAAATCAACTATGAACAGTTTTAGATTGGGCATGAATATAATAAAACTCTTATTGACTGAGTCAAATACGGCTGGATAGGAAAAACACTTGGCCCATATGCATGACCAATAACCAAATAGTTTCCCCTCCTGTGGTCCCACTCAGTCAATATAAAGTACGTGATCTTTTATCTCTAGTTATCGTAAATATTCTCCATATAGCTTCCTCTTTCTTTTCTGCTAGCTGTTCTTAAACCCCACCCCCATCCCTTTCTCCCACTTTCCCCTTTTGATGTCAAGTGTTTAAACCATGAGATGACTGGCTTGAATACCCTGCACTTCATTTTTGTTACGGGTGAAAGGATGTTTGATGTTATAAATTAGACAATTGGTTGCTGTAAGCATGCAGTTAAGCTCTCCTTTTTTGGACGGGGAGGGGGAGGATTTTCCTTGTTAGTCCAATTGTGTTTTTCTTCTTTGTTGCAGAAACCTGGTGGATTATTGTTTCCAGACAAGGCACAACTGTTCCTCTGTGCTATTGAAGACAGGCAGTACAAAGAAGATAAAATTTATTGTAGGTTTAATTTCACTTGGTTTCATATTTACTGCCTTTTTTAATTAACACTTATTCTCCTAGCACGTGTTGGATGTGAGATGATAGATAGACAACGAGGTGTGTAGTGCCGAGTTGGCTATAATCATTTCATATCCGACAAGCGTGAGTGGAATCATTGTTTTATTAAAAACAATCCAGAAATATTGCTAGATTTTGCTGATTTCGCTTTGCAAGAACCACCAAAAAGACAATTTAATGTTCCCTATTTCTCAGGCATGGTATAATGGCTCATATACATGTACCCTGGCTGCTAAGCCAATGAAATCCTTGGAGTTCCATTATACAGTGATCCAGTTTTTGATAATACTCAATGTTTTTTTCTATTGTTAGTGTTTTTCTTTTGAATTCCATTATGTGATGTGCTTTTAGGGTGGGACAATGTATATGGATTTGACATGAGCTGTATCCGACATGTGGCCCTCACTGAACCCCTGGTAGATGTAGTTGAGGCCAAACAAGTTGTTACCAATTCATGTGTCGTCAAGGTAAGGCTGAATTTTGGGTAGGGATGTGCTGCCAGAATTTAAAACCCCACTATCCTATCAATCAATCAACTTTGTTTAATGAGGGTGGCACTTGACAGTCGGTTACAACTGACAAACCTGTGGCCCTCAGATTCTGAATCAAATTGGAATTTGGAAATGTTGGTTTTTGAAGAGAGGGGAAAACTGGAGTACCCAGAGAAAAATCACTGGGAGCATGGACCAGAACCAACAACAAACTCAACCCACATATAAAGCTGAGTCCAGGAATCGAACCCGGGCCACATTGGTGGGAGGCAAGTGCTCTCACCAATGCGCCATCCCTGCTCCCCTAAATTTTTGCCAAAAAGTTCAGTTTCATGTTCCTAGAACATTGATTAGTACATCACCTTCCCATCATAGGACTGCCATCCATCATCCTAGAATTAAAATAAATAAACATGACTTACCAGTAACTAGAATTTGTTTTTTTTTTTTTTTTTTTTGCAGGAAATCGATTTGCATACAGTAAAAAAGGAAGATTTATCTTTCAGTGCTCCTTTCCAGCTGTACTGTCGGAGAAATGATTACATACATGCCCTTGTTGCTTTCTTTACCATCGAGTTCACACATTGTCACAAAAGAACGGGCTTCTCAACTGGTTAGTTTGCAGATTTATCTTTTGGCACTTTGCTTGCACAATAACAATATAGGAGAGTGAAATGATCCCAATTTATGCTGACAACCAAGGTTATTTCCTTATCTAACAAGTTTTGACAGCATGGAAGACTAGTATTTGTTTTTTGTTTGTACTTTAATTTTAATTTGTTAGATAGGGATTTAATTAAAGTCATCAGAATAAAAAATATTATACTTATCAAGTTTGGTTTGTTAAGAGGTGTTAAAAAAGAGATACTTGACAGTTACTTGATTGTGTCTTGTAAAATGGTTTCTTAACTCATTGTGGAGAAAACGTCATTTGTCCTTATCCTGAAATATAGCCAATCAAATGTACTCAGACGCTCTCAATAACCACATAATGAGAGGTTTGGGCAACAAGTTTATTGAGTCAGGTTTGACTGCTGTACCCTGAGTAGCGAATGACGTCTTAGCTGAATCAATAGACTCCCGCCAAAAGGCCCAAACCAAAGTTGTGTGACATTGAAGGGGCGTGATTGTAAATAGAAGATGAAAAATAGCTAAATATGTAGTTAAATAGGGTTTTACATTTACAATTTCTTGGCGCCGCAGGTAGCATAGCTAATCTAGGCGGCAAAAAAAGAAAGAAAGAATAAATTTACAAAAAATTTAGACAAAAAGAAAGAATAAATTTATTTATTTGCTAATTAAGAAGGCTATACTAGCTAATACTATACCATACTATACTATACTATACTATACTATGCTATGCTATGCTATGCTATGATATGCTATGCTATGCTATGCTATGCTATGCTATGCTATACTATACTATACTATACTATACTGTGCTGGCCCTATGATACAAGCTTATGACTAACCGATCAATGAAGCTCATAGCTTAGTAGCTTAGTAACGTCATATGATAAGCACCTAATTAGCAAAAATCACAAAACGTAATTAATGCTCACCCCAACTTTTAGGTTTGGTGGTACTTAATCACTTTCTTCTGTTAAATTTAAAGTAAATAGGTTGCCTACATGTACCGAACATTTAGTACCAAGTCCAAACTGTTTCAATTCTTTAAGAACACCATGTTAGACTTTTGAACCCTAGTAACATTCAATTAATGTCTAATTCTCTTGCTGTTTATTGTTGTGAAGTTTCATCAATTTCTTCCAATTATTACTGTTAGTAAAATTTGGAGACCAGTGGATGGGTTGTTTGTTTAACAGGAGCTTAAGAGGCTAAAGGAGTATCTTTTTTTCCACTTAGCTCCAGACTGCCATTATACCCACTGGAAGCAAACAGTGTTTTACCTTCAGGACTATTTGACAGTCAAGTATGGGGAAGAGTTGAGTGGTGAATTCAAAATGCAACCAAACCCAAGAAATAATGTAAGTGTTTGAAACTGTTACATCTTTAAAAGGAATCTCCACTTGCACATCAAATTGGCATTAAATTGTAAATTGCTGCAAACATTGTGTTTATTTGAAAGCTCAGTTGGAAAAGTAGAGACAGCATTTTAGTGTTCTAAGAATTTTATTAATTTTTATTATCACCTATTTTCACTCATAAATCTTCTGATTCTGCCAGTTTGAATTCCATGATGTCATATGGTTGCCCGATCATTCTACACAAATGAACTCAAGCTTCCTGACAATAAGCAGTGACTGTATGACATCATAAAATCTAAAATGAAAGGTGAAATTTTGTTGAAAGGGGTGTCTCAAAAGCCAAAGCTAATTTTGAACTTCCAGTGAAATGGGGTGTGGATATTTTCTGGAACAACAAATTAATGATCATATCAAATCAAAATAATACTAAAATCTCATAAAATGATCTTTATCTGATTTCAGCGTGATCTTGATTTTAAGATCGGTGTGAACTTTAATGGAGAGCTCTGTAACTATCAAACTTCAACCAACTACAGGATGCGATAATGTGGATGTGGACATTTCTACTTGTACAGCAGGAAGGTAGTAATATAAAGGATGCTGCAGGCTGGCATCCCCATTTTGTTGTAAGGGCTTTACGCTGTATGTTAAACTGTAACAATCTAGAGAGATACCATTAAATTCTGAACGTGTCATATCCGTTAAAAGGGCATACTTTGAGGGAGGACTTGTCTTCAGGGTAGCTTTTTTTCGTTTGGTTGGGCTTCGTAATGAACAGTGCTTGAAACGGCACGAAACACTGAGCTAACATCTTGAAACAAATGCAATCCATTGTACCAAAAAAGATGGTGACTGGTAGATTTATATATGATTCTTAGAGTAAGAAAACCATAAAAAATGCAACGATAAGTTCTAAAACTGTCAAACCTAGCATACACAATGTTGTTAGTACAGAGACGAATCTTGCAAAGTAATGGCTTTCTTTGTGCATGTTGGTTATGTTAGGTTTGCAAGGTATTTTGGTAAAATGTACAGCCACCATCTTCTTCTGTACAGTAGATTGTATTGACTTGTAGCTCTTTCAAGAAAGGTCATCGCACAGAAAAGTCATCGCACAGAAGCAATCAAGCATACACAGAAATACTGAAAGATAGTATGGGTTGCAGTAACTAGAAGGGGTCTACTTGTTGAATACTGATAAGGTGTGATATGCATGAAATAAAATATTTCCAACATTTCTTTTGTTGTTTTAACAAGTCAGAGTAAATGCAAACTATTTAATAAAACTATTTTCGGTGCAGAATTTTGTTTTAAAAAGGCAACAGCTGTTAATTGATTATAAACAAATATCAAGATGATCTTTCAGTATTGTTGCATACAAGCTCACTCAAAATAGCTGTAAATTGACAAGCATATCAGGGCAAAAAACTTCCACTCGTCCGCCCGTCCGAGACGAGTACTCTCGTATCTCGGACGAGTGGATTTCCAAAAGCACTTGTCCTACGGGACGAGTAGAGTTTGCCTAAAAAAAGATGTTCTTTTCTACTGAGGTCTGAGTTCCCAAGCATTTTGGACATTGTAAACTAGCCTGAGTTTCGCGAGGTTTGGTTTCTTTTCACGGTAACTTTCCAGTTTTTGCTTCTGTTTTCCGAGAATATCTGGTTCTGTTTTTTCGATGAAGACTGGGATCCACATACCATAAATGGAAATGACGACCTCGTTTGAGACAAGGCTTCATGAACACTTGAACGAGGCGATTACCGTTGTGGCAAGTTTTGTGATTATTAAAGAAGTAATAAAACCTGTGAAAAAATATGAAGAAATTCGAATTTGAAAATTCCAACCAACATGGAAAAAAGAATTTCCGTGGGTTAAAATTGACGCGGATAAGAATGAAATGTTCTGCATTGTGTGCCGCAAGTATCCGACAGTAGCCGATAAAGCGAGCCGGCTTTATGGTGGATCATCCGCCACTGGTTTTCGCCGTCACGGATTCTCTTGTGAGTCACGAGAAGAGCCATTCTCATTACTTTTGTTTTCAATGAGCTAAAAATGAAGAAAAACCAGAGCAGGCGCCGCTACAGTGAATTAGCCGGAAAATTGACGAGGGGTCAAAGGAGTCATCTTAGATCGCAGTTTTAATGCCTTATAGATGTCCTACATTTTCTCAAGTCGTGTATAAAGAATGTGAGTGATCCCCGATGTGTCTGTATGAAATGGTGTTCTATCAAAAAGTGCAAAGAACAACATAAATTGAAATAACTGTTAAAATAAATACTAGAGATTTGGTACAAAACAGATTAATATACAATTTCTACTTTTTTTATGACATTTTCTTATTCACTTTAATAATTTTTTAGGACTAGTGAATTTAACTTTCGGACAACCAGAATCTGAACGTTACTCGCCCAATTGGCAAGTGGAATAAAAAAAAAGTTTTTTGCCCTGCATATTTTGTATCTTCTCATGTTTGTAGCATAATTAGAGTGCTGTCTTTCCTGTACTGTTGAAATTTCAGCTTCATAACCAAAGAGAATATTCTTATACATGCATTGGTCACATTTTCACAGTTTCAACCATGCTTGAGTAAGTTTTGTTAGTGTGACAATTAAAACATTTAGGTTTTGTGTGCATTCCAGTGCTTCTGTGCAATTTCAACCCAACATTTTATTTTAAACAATGCATCCTTATCCTTAGCACCCCACAGGCTAAGTTGTAATGTGTATTAGGCAGGCAGTGTTAGAAGTTTGCCTTTTAGAGTTAAACAAATGAAGCAAAATTAGCATTTTGTAGTCAAGACACAATGCTGTTTTCTGTAGTGTAGACTGCATGGCTAGCAAACATAAAAGCCCCCGGATAAGAGGGTTGTTTCTAACTTAGAAACTGTGGTAGTGTCGGTGGGGAGTGGAAACGGATGTTTGGTTTTCTCAGCAGAGTTGATAACGTAATTTGGCCTCTGTAAAGAGATTCAAATGCTGACGTTTCAAGTGTGAGTCCTTCATCAAATAGGGCTCACGCTCGAAATGTCAGTACTCAAGTCTCTTTAAGGTGGTCAAATTACCTTATCAACTCTTTTGAGAAAACCAAACATTCATATAAACCCTCAGGTGCACAAGCAAATTCAGACCCCCGCTGTGATACATTTGATGCCCTCTACAAGGTGATGTTATTTTTATTCAAAAATTGAATGACCTTGGGTAGTCTTATCAGCAGAATGTCCTGCATCTGGTAGTTGTGCCTAGAACTGTTGCAAACAAAAATTTTAAGGGGGCTGGCATCTAACCCTCTCCCTTATGTATGCAAGAGGGTTAAAAGCAAAATGGCCTGAAGTACAGGTGTATTTTTTGGGAGAGCAAGGGCTGAATATGATTCTGTTCATGATGCCCAGACACTTGGATTTTAAAGAAAAGATGGTTGTGCAACGCATGAACGAGTTAAAAAAAATAGCCCTTTTGTTGATATATCAACAACAAGCAACAACTCAGCATTCTATGACATTCTATGAAGACTCCATACATCATTCTAATGATGTAGGGATTAATTAACTTAACAATGGATGAAAGAATGAGACGTATTTCATTTTGTTGTTGATATATCAACTCTTGTTCAAGTCTTCTCAATGCAAGAAGCAAGCAGAAAATTATTTTAAAGCCACGAAAATGCTGGCTAGGTAGCCTTTTTGTAATTTACAGTGTAGTTAGTTGGTTTTATTGTTTTATAGAAAGTATTATGGATAAGAAAAGCCACTAGACATGTACTTGCTATAAATTTGTCCCTTTTTTTTCTGGCCTTACTGAGTTTCCTTAGTAATATGTCTAGTAGCTGTTTGTATTAAGAATGTCAGTTTAAACAAATAAAAGTAAAGCCAAGATGTAAGAAATTAACTTATTCAGTTAATTATAAGATAATAAACATGGTTGTTCTAGAGACCCACATTGTAGAAATTTCATTGCATCAACTGTTTTATTTTATTTATTTATCCAATTTGGTAAAATGAGGGGGGGGGGGGAGAGGTCAGTTAATAATTGTAACGGTTTATATAGCGGTTTTTTCGCGTACGTTTAGGTGATTTAAAAATCACAAGTAGACTAAATACACTAAAAGATGGACAAACTTTACATATTCTTAGTAAAAAAAAATACAGTAGATTTTATGTTGTTTCTTTCAAATTAAATCAGGAGGGTCATTTATTTCAATTTATTGTGAGCAAATTCTTTTTCTAATTAAAACATGTCGCGAATAAATCTAACCGTAAGAAAAAAAAACCAACGGTCACTGTTTTGTGAACTGAGGACTTCTCAGAGTGAAATTCAAAGTAAATTGTCGCTAGTCAACGTTTTAATCTAGGTTGCGTTCGATTACAATTGACCGTATTCCGGAATAAGAATAAACAGAGTAGCTGTTAGATTTCTCTTAAGTTAATTTGGGAAGACATTGCTGCAAACTTTGGCTGACACATTGTAATTTAAGAACCATTTTGTACTCCAATAATTTCAAAACCGTCTTGTCATCATTGTATGTATGAATGTATTCCTATTCCAGAGTAGGGTCAATCGAAGGCACCTTACTATGCAAGTGATCCAACACCCTCTAACTCAACACCCGGAGTTGAACTAATTAGGGACAAATGTTTTTAATTCTCTATGTTCGTACATTTGTTAAGTAATTTAACCAATACGAGCATAGGTGTTTGATATTTCAGTCAAGTGGACATACTGTGTCCTACCGGTGTCACCGGTAGTCGAAAGTAACGTGATTCCATCGGGTCACGTTTTCGTATAAAATAGCGTGACAAAAAGGTATAATCGCATCCCCGTATTGTCATTTGATAATGGTTGTAGAAAACAGACATTGTTTCAGCAGTTCGAAAGACAATCGAATATTGGCTACAAAGGAAGTTGTTTCTAATGGGCACCCTCGTCAAAAGATTTACTCGCAAAAAGTTCGTCGATCCAAACACCTTAACTTCAACGCAACTCAACCGCTGTTTGTCGTTATTTGACTTAACTGCTCTTGGCGTTGGAGGCACGCTAGGAGCCGGTATATATGTGTTGGCTGGAGACGTCGCTCGTCATACCACAGGCCCAAGTATCGTCATTTCATTTTTGATTGCCGGCATCGCCTCTGTTCTTTCAGGTCTCTGTTATGCAGAGTTCGGTGCCCGGGTCCCTAAAGCCGGCTCTGCTTATGTGTACAGCTATGTGACCATCGGAGAACTGTGCGCTTTTGTAATCGGCTGGAACCTACTCTTGGAATATATCATCGGGACATCTTCAGTGGCCAGAGGATGGAGCTCGTATTTTGATTCTCTTTTTCATAACAGAATTAAAAACTTCACCATCTCCACTATCGGTGAGATGCATGCTACAGGTATTGCAGAATATCCTGACCTGTTATCCGTGCTTGTAACTCTCATATTAACCATCGTTCTGGTCACAGGCATAAAGAAAACTTCATGGCTTAATACACTGTTAACAGGGATTAATTTATTCGTGGTACTGTTCGTGGTGTGTGTAGGTGCGTGTTACGCTGAGCCAAAGAACTGGACGGATGATTTCGCGCCGTATGGCTTCTCTGGGGTGATGGCTGGGGCAGCGACATGTTTCTATGCGTTTGTTGGCTTTGATGTGATTGCAACTACAGGAGAGGAAGCTCGGAACCCTAGTAGAACGATACCTTACTCAATCGTTTTTGCACTTGGTAAGTTAACCAATGTTCATAAGGTGCGGGCCTTATTGCAGATTGTATTCCTCTATCTTCGTAGTGAAATCGGGGAAGGGATCGAGGGAACCCTGCTAGCATTGTTTTGCATACCCGGAAATTCCAATCACATGCGAAAAACTCAGACTTTAACCCGGCACCTGTCACAAAAATATGTCTTAGGCTTTTCACGTGACCGTCACGAGCACTCCTGACAAGCTGATGAAGTGGCTCGAAACTAGGCTGACGAGCCGGCGAATGTAAAAAAACCCATCCTCTTTCGGTTGTTTGTAGTTTGTTCGTGAAAAACTGTCATAAAATCACCCCCTAGCCGTTAAAAGTCAATGAAGCTCGCGAGACAAACTGATATTGGTTGCGGTCACACGACATCAGAGTTAACTATTGTTTGTGACATAGCAAATCGTCAAAAAATACAATGCCTCATGACCAGTGCGAGAAACGTACAAGCGCTACCGTGCCCACAATTTTTCAGAAATAAGATCCTCGAAATTGGAATCAAAAAGGCTCTTTTTATACTTGAGGTACTTGAGATAATTGATTATAAGAAATGACCGCCAGGCGAGAAAAGGATCCCATCTGAGTCAGCTTTCTGTTTTTAAATAACCGTCCCCAATAGTCATCAAACTTTGCATTTTTTTTTAATCAAACCCAACAACAGGTATTTGTTTCGTGGCATATTTCAGTGCATCAGCTGTTCTTACGCTAATGTGGCCCTACAGTACCCTCCCACAAGAAGGAACATTATCTGAAGTATTCGCCTTGAGAGGTGCACCCTGGGCCAAATATGTTATCGCTATCGGAGCCCTTTGTGGACTGACGTCATCTCTACTTGGAGCGCTCGTGCCTTTACCCAGAATGCTGTACTCTATGGCAAGTGATGGCCTCATTTTCAAGTAAGAACATTTAACAATTATTCCAAGAACGCGTGTTGGATGTGAGATGATAGATAGTAAACGAGGCGCGGAGTACCGAGTTGGCTATAGTCATCTCATGTCCAATAAGCGTGAGTGGAATAAATGTTTTATTAAAAACAATCAAGAAATATTGCTAGGTCTTGAGTTGATTTCGATTTGTCCGACATGGTATAATGGCTCATATACCATGGTCGCTGAGCCAATGAAATCCGTGGAATTTGCATTATACACTGATCCAGGTTTTAATAAAAACCTGGCAATATACACTCGATTGAGGTAAACGTTGTCAGGCCGAAAAGTATATCCATGAATGATAAGAACCAACAACTTTGCGGGAAACGTTTGACCAATGATCTTATTTGCATTCTTCTTGCGAGAAAATAGAAGCATGTGGGGATTTTAAGGCTTAAAATTTACTTATTTCTCACGGACGAGAAAAAAACACCATGTGTATACTTATAAGATCACCCCATAATTCCATACAACAAAGTATTAGCTTTGATTTCGGTGCACTAGACATTACAAGTTGTTAGAAATACTCCGTCTGACAATCAACCAATCACTGTTTGTATGTTTGCCCTATATATCTATGACTCTGATCACGTTGCCTGGAACGGTGACGTTTTTGGCGTTTGTGTTTGTCTCTCTTAATTAGAAATTCACTTCAAACTAATAGACCTAAATGAGTACACAATGGGACTTAATAAAGGCAACATAAAGGTCACTTCAACACCGCTCTGGCACGTTTCTTATTGGGTGGAAGACTCGAGGTTTTCTCTCTCAAGTCTCCATCTAATTATCTTTCACGCGCATCGTAGGTTGTTTCGCGCCGTTTCCCGCTGTATGAACGCCTGGAACAGGCTTCTTTTTTAGTCAGGACGCATAATTTAAAATGCTCTCATTACGTTACCGTTCCTTTTCAGATTTCTCGCTAAAGTTCATCCAAGAACTGAAATTCCAATGATTGCCACAGTGATATCAGGAGTGTTCTCTGCAATCCTTGCCTTTATTTTTAACCTGCACGACTTGGTAGAGATGCTGTCTATTGGCACGCTGCTGGCCTACTCCATCGTCGCCTTGTGTGTCTTGATTCTAAGGTACCAGCCAGAGACTGTTGGCCTTGTCAAAGCAAAGAACAAGGAGGCTAACTTGAACACGCATACTAGTAACTCAGAAGACGACGATTCTCCGCTACTAATTGTGAAGCAAGCTCGACAGCCGTCACAAAGGACCGCTTTGTTAGCGTTAGCTGCCATGGTTACAAGTTGTATTGGTTTCGTTGGACTCAGTGCGTTGCTTATCTGGGGTTTGCATGGGTTATCACAGGCCAAGTGGTGGGCTATCACAGCTGTGATCTTGATAGCTTCGGTACTGATTGGCTCCATTCTTCTCCTTCTCTGGCTGCCCCAGAATAAAACGCCCCTATCATTTAAGGTCCCCTGTGTTCCCATACTCCCGCTTGTCTCAGTGTTCATCAACGTGTTCCTGATCTTGAAGCTCTCTTATTTGACGTGGATACGATTTGCTGTTTGGATGGTAATTGGTGAGTTTGTGTTCTATTGTACACTGATATCCACTGATAAATAAAACGAAAAATAATAAATAAAATAAAAATAACGATTTTTGAGAAAAAGCCACATAAACTAGTGGCTAGCTTGGTGGGGTGGAGCGGGGTGGTGTGACCCTCTCCTTCAGGCTTTTGTACATTATACTAGGATTTTTCCGAGCATTTTAGTGAGGCAAAAGGAGTAAGCATTGTTCAAGCATAATTTTTAATCGCGTTTTTCCCGGAAATTTTTTTTCAACAAAATGAAAATAAAAATGTTTTAAGAGAAAATGAAAAATGAAACTCAAACGTTTTAAAAAGTAAAACCCCTACGGAAAATGTCAAACCCCCCCCCCCCTCCTCCCTTACTAATGCCACAGAATTCAAATAACCGAGGAAAGACTGGGCTGAGTAGATGCCTTGATTGTTTACTGGGTTAACTTGAAGACGCTGTTATTAGAGTTAACTCCCTGTTAACACAACCCAAAGGTGTTTATTATGAGCATTACCCAAGCACTGATTTTTAGTGACTTTTTGCGGATGAGAATGAGCATTTGCATTTTTGTAGAAAAAATTGATCATCATTTAAGATGGAGATTTTCAGTAGGAAAGCAAAAGCATGCATAATGTACGAAAGCCCACTCTCAACTGGCGGGGAAACAATTAATGGCGACCCTCAATCTTGGACAGAATAAAATAAGAAATTAAGACCCCTACTCCCAAAATCAATTATGAATTTGCACGCAAATGAAACGCGCCATTTCTCCTTCATTGAAATGGGGGCAGGGGTGGTCTTAATTGTTCTTTTCAGTTGTCCAAGAACGTAGCTTTCCACTTCGACAGAAACCAATAACCAACAGTTCCTAGGCCGTTTGAGAGGAAGGGCACATCTAGCCAACTTTGCTTCTTTGTTTTGTGTTTGTGTTGTTGTTGTTTTTCTTTTTCTTTCTTTAGTTTCTTTCTTTCTTTCTTTCTTTCTGTCCGTCTGTTTATTTGTCTTTCTTTGTTACTTTTGTTTCTCTCGTTTTCTTTTATCTTTTTTGTTATCATGGGCGACCTTCAGTGAAACATTTTTGTTGGTTTTCCTAGGTATGTCAATCTATTTGTTTTATGGTCTACGGAACAGTGTAGAGGGAAACAGAGATGCACCCGCAGATGTGAACCACAAGAATTGAGCGAATTGCAATCATGCCCTTTATCAAAGAAACCGGTCTAGGAAAATGAAAACTGGAATGAATAGATTAAACAGTTAAGGGAGATTTTCAGAGTCGAGTAGAAAACTGCATTTCATTTGCAAATAAATAAATAAATAAAAATTAAAAAAAGAGAGAAAGAGAAGAAATACCGTACAACTAAAGCTTCGCTGAGTGAGATGGAAAGGCAAAGGGAATGTGATGGATTAACTTTTCTTTAGTACAAAGCATCATTGATCATGAATCGTCTTGAAAAATATGCTAAAATAAATTAAAAGGAAGTACGACTGGTCTAAATTCGATTTATTCCCTGTTAACCCTTTGACTCCTGAGTTTTTCAGTAATTTCTTGTTAATCATGACATGCACTCATAAAAAAAGCCTCTACCAACTTTCCTTTGAGAGCTAAGTACCTATAACCATACATATTTAGAAAGTAGACATGTCAAGGATTCCAAATAATTTATTAACTTTTGGTTAATGATTAACCAGTAAAATAATTTATTAAAAATGGCGGCTGAAATGAGAAAAAATGGATCTTTTACATACATTCTTGTTCAAATTTTCACCTTTGTATAATGGAAAAGTGAAAAAATTGCAATTCTGCGAAGTATTTAGACTCTGTGAAGTACAAAAACCGAAAAAAAATTCTCTTGTCTAGTTATATTTGACAAAAAAGGCAAGATAATCAAACAATGTATAACTTTGTTTTCATTCAATTCGTCTGAGTTATTGCATATGTACAATGTAAAGTGTAAAGTTCTGACAAAGAACCTTTCGTTAGTTGCACTCCACTCGATAGGTGGGTTTTGTTGAGCAGCTCTTTGTTGTTGGCGGCATCTTCCAACCAATACTCGACGTGCTGGAGCGGTCGAGGTGCTTGCTTGTTCACGTTGTTCAACACCACGTGGCATTGCGGCACTTTCCAACTCTGAATTGCTGCCAGAATCTTCACCCGAATTATCGGACCAACTTGAAAAGGAATCGTCGCTGCTATCCGGCGTTTCAAAGATTATTCGATGTATTTCGGCCATGTCATCAATACGATCCGCCATTTTTAAAGTGCTCGCGAACAGGACTTGAAAAAAACTCGAGGAAATTTACTCTAATTTGGCGAATACTCAGTGAGAGTGAAACGAGTGCGTAGACAACTTCATGTAAGACAAATTAAGTGTCTTTCGACAAAATATGGGGCCTATATGAGCCTTTTTGGGTCAAAATGTACCCCTAATTTGGAAGCGCGCGTAAATGCGCGCTCAGGAGTCAAAGGGTTAAAGTATTTTGGAGACCGCAGTTCGTTTCCCTTCGATTTAATAACAAAATTGTCTTGGCTCTCTTAATAGGGGGCTTCACACTAGAGCTTGTAAGTATAATCTAAGTGCACTTGAAACCTACTTTGAGTGTGAAGGGGTAAAACCTACCAACTTGAACTTTACTTAGTGACCATGGAAACTTTCGCAGTTCAAAGAAGCCGAAGTACGCCGCCAAGTATGGCCAACACCACACTTGAGAACGTACTTGACCAATAGGGAAAGGGAAACCAATTGAAAGCCACGTGCTGCGGTGCCAGGACAGATAAACATTTTGCCGTGAACTAAAATTAATTTTAAAAAAAATCAAAATGGATGGTTGGAGATACGCCTCGCAGTTTGTGGACGCCATGGAACAGTCTTTTTTGTAAGTAAACATAAAAAAGAAGGAAAAGCCGATTTAAACTTACGATCTTATTTGAATTTCATCTTTACGGACAGCCTGAACCATCGATTTTCAGTTCAGAAGATGTCGCCTGTTCTTTTGTTTTGTCGCCAAATACTCGTAAACAATGAAGTACCTATGCATTTCCTGTAATGTTAAAACTCTCTGAGTTAAAATTAAAGACAAAATAAAGAGTAAACAACAAAAAACGTTTTTCCGTTGTAAAGGCTTCATGATTTTCCGGCGAGCAGTCGCATTTCTGATTTTACCGCGAACGATGATTGACAGCTTGTGCTTCAAGTGTATACTTTGTCACCAGGTTTGAAGCCAAGTTTTCTAAAGTGCGACTTGAGATTTTCAAGTGCACTTGAATCAAGTGCTTACTTGAAACTAACTTAGCTTGTAGTGTGAAGCCAACAAATACCTTCAGTTGTATTCATTAGCAACATATCTTCAACCGAGCCGTATCTTCTGTATTTCTATTGAGTTATCACAATCGCTTAATACTGTCAACCTATATTGTATTGGGAAAAAATGAAACTGAAATATATGAAAATAGTATATACCACACAAGTGAATAGTACTTTTCGAGCGCGCTGATTGGCTAGCTCGGAGGTGATTAGCCAAGTACTATTCACCTCTGAGCAACCGAAGAGAAACAAGATAGCTTCCCGTTTCGCCACGGTTACTTCAGAGGAAATTATTTCGATACGATACGTAAATAGCAACAAAGCTTGGTTTGAAGGCATTAAATGGTAAGTTGTTTAATCTTTTCAACCTCATATTCTGTGGCGAAAAATGAAAATACAATACCTTGTTTACGAAAACTGCCGAGCACTTAAATTACAATGAAAACAATGAAACATCTAATATGTTTCAGCGTGGTTTCAATAACAAGACGAATTTCACAGAAAAATTGAAGAAATGACACTGCAGGAACTAAACGAGTCTCTCCAAAAGTTTTATTTGTCTGCAAGAAAGCGAGACGGAACTTTCTACAATAAGAAATCGACTTACCGCGTGGAGCGCGAGATTTTAAAATTTCATACCATTTGTCGGTATATTGTCAGAAATAAAATAATTTTTTGATCCATTAGTTATTCAGCTTGTGTGGTGTATACTAAAACAGTGTCGGTGAAAGCGATGGATATCTACCTCGCCGCTTCGCGGCTCAGTAAATATCCATCACTATTCACCTCCACTTCGGTGAATAATTGTTAAATAATAATAAGTGAACTACGGATAGACGACTTACGTTACAGGTATGAAAACAGCTGGAAAACGAAAGTCTGGGAAAAATTCGGGCTTGTATGGGATTCAAATTATCGCCCTCACTGGTCCCCGCGGTTGGTTTGAAATCTCAGTCCGGGTAGAAAACATGAAGAGCAACAATAGTTCTCTTCGCTTTCCACTAGTCTTTGGCTGTTGTTCTATTGTTGTCGTTGTTTTCTTTCGCTCGTTTCTTTTCGTTCATCTTACCTGTTCATACTGCAACATTGTAATTAATTAAAAATAAAAATAAAAAGTAGATTGAGTGAATGGGTTGTTATCTAGGTGCCTTTTAGTAGTGCAATGTAAGTGGTTAGTACGTTAGTATAGTAAGCATATATTGCAAGTACAGTCAGTACTGTAATTTTCGCAATTAGTGTAAATTAGTGTTAGTAGTGTTTAGTAATGTATTATTAGTGTTACGTAAAGCTAAAAAAATCCTTTCTTCAAAAAAAAACAAACAATAGTTCTCTGTCACCATGTACGTTTGGCTTTTTACGGCTTGTTCAGCTGTGAAAGGATTAGAGGACTGTCACTCTTTAATCGGTAAAACGATCTATGCTTGGGTTTTTAGGGAGTTTGGAAAAAGGCTTTTATTACTGGGAAAATTAGTTTTCTATTTGTATGATTGCTGTTTAATTTGTCTCGATCCAGTATCTTAGAGCCAAAGGAAAAAAAAAAACAAAAAAAAAAAAACAGGTTGACCTATAGCATCTTGGTGTCACGGAATCATATGTGCTAAATTAGTTAGGATTTAAAACAGAGGAACGTTAATATAACCAGAGATCAAAAGTGTTGGACACTCGCTTGGCTAAAGCGTAGAGGTACGAAGGCTCTGAATTACGTACAATTTCCAGTTTTCTTTACTTGACTTGATAAAGTGCTATAGTTACAACGGCTCTTCTTCTATTGCATCACTCAACAAGCCCCAGCTATACTCCACTAGCAACAAGACTAACAACTCGCCCGGCAACTGACTGATTTCAAGCTCGAATGTTCGCAATTAAATACTCTGATTTCAGTGTAGACATGTTTGGGTCAAATGACCGTGGAAACTTCCAGAATTCCCTTAACTACAAAAGTAAGAAAACCCAAATAAACCTACACGACCACATATTCAAATAACAGGTATCCAAAAAACTTGGAAAGAACGACAGTCTAAGGACAACAAACTAAGAACTAGAAGTTTCGCGGTGGCCTTGGCCATTGGCATTGGCCTTGGCCTTGGCCAATCAACTAAATGACAACACTTATAAAGCATTTGTGTAGGATGACCTATTGTAGATCTTGAATCATACGATCAACATGACAGTCACAAGTTCTTGAGTCAATAACTACTGACTCATTAATTTAACACAATGTCTACGAAAAATCAATAATATGTGATAGAAATGTGAAGGAGAAACTCATGTATACGGTTTACAAACAACAAAACTTTACTGCCTCAATCATGGCAGGTTATCGTCTGATGTCCACAACGAATCATGGTTGTCTTGTTTTAAACATGCGGCATAGCACAGCGTAATCTACTTTTAAAAATCCATTTTAAAATGCATAGCTTTGATTTAGTGAAAAATCATGAAGAATGATAATGAAAAGTGCACTAATATCTGCCGGTCCTTAAACAGCAAGATCGTGAGAAAAGCAGATCTTAGCAAGGGCTATTGAATCGAAAAAGAAAATTAGGGGTGACAACACATTTTTTCAGAGGTAATTCAGCAACATTAATTCCAAAGAGCGCCAGTTAAAATACAAAACGAGGTATGAATATTTTCCCAGCTGAAGCCGTTAATTATCTCTAAAAAATGTGTGGTTATCCTCAATTTTCTTTTTGGATTCCAATAGCCCTTGTTAAGATCTTCTTTTCCCGCATAGTCATAATTGATAAACCACGCAAAAAATATCTTTGAATTATTCGGTATCTTCCTTAAGGAATAAGAGGTTCTCCTACCAATCCCGAGATGCGCCATGCGCAGAACGTACGCGCAGGAGCGAAAAGATACACCCGGTGTCCTTGACTGGTATCCGTATAAAAACGGGGTATAAATATAAGAAATACTAAACGAGCCTTCTGTAGACAATAAAAACTGTCCTTAGTAACAAACAGTCGTCCATGAGGGGAAGAGGGGGAGGGGTCTTCCATGTGTATTGTCTATTCCATAGATGCAAGCAAATATTCCTTTGTAACAACCTGGTAAGGGGCCTCATTCACCAAGCCTTCCTACGTTAAAATGCATCCAAAGTATTGTTTGCTGACAATAGCCTATTGTTAAGAAAAAATACTTAGGATAGTGATTCGTGAATCTGGCGCAGGGGTCATTTTAAAGGAAGAGGCATCCTCTTCTCGGATAGTGGAGAGGAGATCGGTCATAATTAAAGCAAGCACGTGCAAATCAAGGGGACGAAGGGAGTTTCCGGTTGTGCTTTCAGTATTTTGACATTCTCACTGGAGCTAAGGAAGCTGCAGACTCGACGCGAGTTTGAGGAAGTCGTACATCAGAATGGATTCCTATGTCGGACGATTTACCATAATAAGGTGTTTTTTTCCAAACACCTTGATTTAGCCGCTGTTTGTTTTATCAAATACATAACTGACTTTCTCGCATCTGTTTCTGGCCGGTGTGGTCCATTTCCGCCTGATTGTACTATTCCAAGCGGACTTTGAGAAACCCTAGATTAATCCTAGTCAGATAAAATAACGTTTGTCAGCAGCATGATCTGGGCCCCCAATATCTCGTGAATCCCATTGGATGACGTGTAGTTAATACTTACCGTCGGCCAACAGTTAAGGTAATCAGTTTACAATTTGATCGCAAAGCCGAATGAAGTTGTACCTGATGGGCACCCTCGTCAAAGGATTTACTCGCAAAAAGTTCGTCGATCCGAACACCTTAACTTCAACTCAACTCAGCCGCTGTTTGTCGACATTCGACTTAACTGCTCTTGGTATTGGAAGTACACTAGGTGTTGGAATATATGTTTTGGCTGGAGACGTCGCTCGTAATGAAACTGGCCCAAGTATCGTCATTTCATTTTTGATTGCCGGCATCGCCTCTGTTCTTTCAGGTCTTTGTTATGCAGAGTTCGGTGCCCGGGTCCCTAAAGCCGGCTCTGCTTATGTGTACAGCTATGTGACCATCGGAGAACTGTGCGCTTTTGTAATCGGCTGGAACTTAATTTTGGAATATGTTATCGGGACAGCTTCAGTGGCCAGAGGATGGAGCTCGTATTTTGATTCTCTTTTTGATAACAGAATTAAAAACTTCACCATCTCAAATATCGGTGAGATGCATGCTACAGGTATTGCAGAATATCCTGACCTGTTATCCGTGCTGGTATCTCTCATATTAACCATCTTGGTGGCCACCGGTATCAAAAAAACGTCATGGTTTATGACACTAATCACCGGAATTAATTTATTCGTGATACTGTTCGTGGTGTGTGTAGGTGCGTGTTACGCTGAGCCAAAAAACTGGACGAATGATTTTGCGCCGTATGGCTTCTCTGGGGTGATGGCTGGGGCAGCGAGATGTTTCTACGCGTTTGTTGGCTTTGATGTGATTGCAACTACAGGAGAGGAAGCTCGGAATCCCAGCCGAGGAATACCCATCTCAATCGTTTTGGCTCTCGGTAAGTATTAAATTCTTACAACTAACATTAGTTGTAACATTTTTTTCCAGAACAGCGAGGGCATAGGAAAGGGAGTTTACAGGGGTGTGTGTTCCAAAAGATATCGTTTCAGACGCAAGCGAGGGGGATAAAAAGTAAAAAGTAAAAATAAAAAATGGCTGTTTTTGAGGCTTATTGTGCACTACGCACACTAATTGTGGCCACTCATCCGAACCCAGATTTCCTGAGGTTTGTTTATCTTTCTTGTAAATTTTACGGTTACGTCACCCGCGAGCCATTTTAGAATGAGTGAAAGGCGGCAAGGCGGGACTTCCATGAAGATTTTCGACTGTGTAACTTTTTGTTTTTGGAGTGGCTTTCTATCCAACCACTTTGCTTGCTTATAATGTTGACTGATTTGCTGCTTTTGTTGAACTTGGTTAAACCTTGCCAGTAATTTTTTTTTCTCAAACTGTGGCCTCCTGCATTAGCACTTGAACGCATGACGGGATTTTTTTATAAAACGGAAAAAATATCCAAATGACCTTTGTTTGAGAGAATTGGAAGCAATCACATCTCTTGTTCCAGTAATTTGAGACAATTCGAAATGACTGTCATGTGTAAAAAAAACTTCCGATCTCCAAATGAGTTAGTAGTTATTTATACACGATAAAAAAAATTACATCAGAGCTGATGTGGTCGTGTAAAACATAAAATATATAAATGAAATGAAAAACACAAATCAATACTTAAAAAGCTAAAACTAAAACTATTTACAATGATTCTAAAAGGAAACAAATTATTTGCAGAAGAATACTTTTCAGTTTATTTTTAAAACAGTTTGTATCGGATAGCTCCCTTGTTTGTGTATCCAGAGAGTTCCAAAGGCTAATAATAATAATAATAATAATAATAATAATAATAATAATAATAATAATAATAATAATAATAATAATAATAATAATAACTTTTTTACTAATATTTTTTTAATTTTTAATTGATTTTCTTCAGTTTTTCCCATGATTTTATTGTAAATTCAGACGTAGGGCTAGCCACGGGTTTCCGCCTAGCTCCTTGAATTTTTTTTGTTTTATATCTGGCATTCAGATGTGGACATACTGCCTTTATAATAACAGCCAATAATAATAATAATAATAATAATAATAATAATAATAATTTATTTATATAGCGCGATTTTCAGCGATGTCCAATCGCGCTTTAGAATTACAGCAAATAAATTTCATTACACCATACAATACTGAACAAAAAATTTACATTTACACACTTAGGTCTAATATTTCTAATGTACAAAATGTCTTTATGTGGTATTTAATTCTATAGAAGAGCTTTCCAAAAAGATGAGTCTTGACTTTTTCTTAAAACTTAATCAAGTCGTCACAATAACTTATTTCAAGTGGCAGGGAATTCCACAGTTGCGGTGAGGCTACTGAAAGGACCTTAATCCATAACTACAGAGTTAATATTCCACATTAGCAAGGCGGTTACTGTTTTGGGATCTTAAATTACGTGGAAGAATATACTTCTGTAACAAGTAAATTTTCAAAAGCGGTAACTCAAATCTCCTTCGTATATTGTATTTGCAAGTATACTTCTTAAAATACTTTTGGACAGAGAGAGGAGCAGTTTCAATCCATGGATGGGCCAACAGTAGCAACCTTAACTTTTATAAATCATACAGCGAGAACCAGTTAGCATTTTCTTTTTTCAAAAAAACCTTTGCAGTAGTCCACAAAGTATACAATATTTTTTTTTCATCAAACCCAACAACAGGTATCTGTTTCCTGGCATACTTCGGCGTATCAGCTGTTCTTACGCTAATGTGGCCCTACAGTACCCTCCCTCAAGAAGGAACTTTACCTGAAGTATTCGCCTTGAGAGGTGCAGCTTGGGCCAAATATGTTATCGCTATTGGAGCCCTTTGTGGACTGACGTCATCTCTACTTGGAGCGCTCGTGCCTTTACCCAGAATGCTGTACTCTATGGCAAGGGATGGCCTCATTTTCAAGTAAGCTAACGGATTTAAAGAATCTAAAGAGCTGTGTTGAGGATTTATTCAAAATACTCCATGATATATGGTTTTCTTTCTGCGAAATTCATTATCAACAAGAGGATAGATGCATATGTTTTTACAATAACAAAGGGCGCACAATTGTTCAGAGGGAAGAGACCGACAGAAAATGCGAAATCACAAAACCTAAATTTCTTCGTGAAAACTCCGAAAATTATGGGCTCGTAAATCAAAATTCTAAACAATATTTTAAAACTAAGTTCTAAGTATAAATACATTGGAAAATTGGAATTTTGAAACTAACCTTTATTCTTGTTGAGTGCCTTCAAAATAATCCGCTTGCGAATTTTCCAGATTAGCTTCGGTTCTTTCAGTATCAGCCTGTATTCTCGCTCACCGCCGATTTGCAGGTCAAACCTTCACAATCATCGTCATTTTCCGCTTTATGAGATACATTTTCCACAAATTTGACACTTTGCCGTGGAAAAAGAAGAAGACTTGAACGGTAATTGTACCGGCTTTGTTTTGGGTTCGTCTACTCAGAAAACCGTTCCAGAATAATAGCTTAAAATAAAGTACAGGCTATGGACTTTAGGACCATACCTCTTGTCATCCAACACTTACCATATCTTCCTTTTCAGATTCCTCGCTAAAGTTAGTCCAAGAACTGAAATCCCAATGATTGCCACAGTGATATCAGGCGTGTTCGCTGCAATCCTTGCCTTTATTTTTAACCTGCACGACTTGGTAGAGATGATGTCTATTGGTACGCTGCTGGCCTACACCATAGTCGCCTTGTGTGTCTTGATTCTAAGGTACCAGCCGGAGAATATTGGCCTTGTCAGACAAAACCACTCTGAATCTAATGTGGGCGCCGCGACTGATAACAAAGAAATCGAAAACGAAGATTCCCCGCTACTAGGAGAAGGCCAAGCCCGTGTGTATGCTGATGGCAAGGAAACCTCGAGAGAAAATTGGCTAATGCTAGGAAAGGGCCAACCTCGACAGGCGTCACAAAGAACTGCTTCGCTAGCGCTAGCTGCCATTGTTACGAGTTGCTGTGGTTTCGCTGGACTCAGTGCAATGATTATCTGGTGTTCGCAAGATCTATCACAGGCCAAGGAATGGGCTATTACAGTTGTGATCTTGATAGCTTTGGTACTGAAAAGCTCTATTATGCTCCTCGTTATTCTGCCCCAGAATAAGACGCCCCTATCATTTAAGGTCCCCTGCGTTCCCATACTCCCGCTTGTCTCAGTGTTCATCAACGTATTCCTGATCTTGAAGCTCTCCTATTTGACGTGGATACGATTTGCTGCCTGGATGTCCATAGGTAAGTTCAAATACCAATCTATACTGATAACTTTCACAACAGATTATCATTCTCTCTTACCATTATTGTCCTTATACGAATGCCACAAAAAAGTGTGGTGTGTTCATTAACGGGTGGGAGGAGAGGACACTCCTTAAATTAAGATTTCCCGTAGCGAGCGGTAGTCAAAGGCAGTGGCGCTTGATATTCGAGTGGCGAACGGTTAAACCGCGAGCCTCAAGTAACTGGTAACGAGGGCGCAGGTCGTCTGATCGCGCTGCTTTCGCAACCTCGTTTTCAGACCCTCGGAAACGAGGTTCTTGTTTACACGCAATCCGCTTGACTGAGAGGCATTTTCCGGCTTGACGGCTATTTTCGCTTCTCTCTCAACGAAATCAATAGAAGGACTGTATGAAACGCTATTCATAATAAATTACAGTATTTTGTCATTTGCTTTAAATTAGCAACTTCGTTGCCAGGAAAACGCCCTGGGAAAGAGGTTGTTCAATTAGCATTTGATGTAATATCCTATCCAGATTTTTTTCTGGCTACGAGATTAGCATTTGATGAGCTCAGTAAGTGGTAAACATTGACTAGTGCACGTGACTTCACCCCAAAACCGATCGTCACATGGTTTACCCTCGTTTCCCGCGCTTTGCACCAGTCACGTGTTTTTGCCTCGAGTTCTGATTGATTCGTTGTACAATACGCGTATCTTACCACTTGTCCGAAATATTTGTTCTCACTTTAGAGCTTGGATTTTACTGAAACCTTTTGTTGGTTTTTCTAGGTTTGTCAATCTATTTGTTTTATGGTCTGCGCAACAGTGTGGAGGGCAAAAGGCAAAGAGGTGAACTCGCAGATCAGACGACTGCAAAACTGGAAGAATCTACCGTATAATAAAAGATAACAAGGAGGAATTAAAACAAGAAGAACACTAAGGCATGAAAGAGAAGAACCGAAGGCGTGTTGACGAAAGATAACGCGTTATTTGTTGTTTCCTGATTCGTATAACGTAAATGATCCAAAAACTACACACGCACTTCGACGCAATAAACGTATGAAATCGTTCTAGTAAAAACAAGATGCCCCTAATGGCATTTTCGCGGGGTGCTTAATGTTGGTCTCATTTATTCCCATTGTATTCTTCGCAGATTTTTAAAACTATCCTAGCTATTAAATGGAATAGATTGAGTCACAAAGATAGCGTGATGTTGTTTCCGTATTCCCTTGTGTTGCCCTACTTATTGTTATACCGACCGATAATTGCATTACGATAACGCAATGACCATACAGATGGCCTGACTCACGTTTTCTATTCTGGTTATGTAATTACGCGGGATGCCCTGAGGGGGCATACCGTGTCTAAAAACGGGTCGATTTCTTTTTTTTTTTTCTTCCTCGTAGCTACAAATCGGTACATTAATTTATTCATTAAACTCACCCCTCTCCTACTCGGGGTGTATTGTTCTGATTGTCTTCAACAGAAGCAGGCCAATCAAAATCCATTCTTGTCGCTTACATCGCGAGGGAGGGGACCCACTCACCCCTACCTGTGTGACGTCAACGCATCATTTGATCTATTTATTAAAAACAGATTAAATTTGGCGCCATATTGTTAACATGTTCTGGACTCAAGTGTTCCGTTTTCAAACAGAAATTTCACCATTTTGAAGCGGCAAATCGAAAGAATAACTTCTAAGAAGCACCCAACATTTAAAACGGTGGAAATTGGTAAATTCCTGGCGAAGGAATCGTGCTTTGTTTGACAGTCTTAGACCACGACGCGAGACTGAAAAGAGGTCATTGAGAAGCTTACGTTATCGCAATGGAATTCCTGCAATTTCCCTTGAGACCCTGAGTAGCATAACACAAGGGAAACAACGTAACGCGATCGTCGTGACTCAAACTATTCCATTAGCAAGGATAGTTTTATCAATCGGCGAAGCATACAGTTGGAATAAATGAATCAGCCCCAGCATCACGCGTAATGCCAGTATAGCAGGCATCTTGTTTCACTAAAAGTGTAAGATTACAAATTATTCTCGTTCCACCTAAAAAACAGAATGAAAACGTTAATGAAAACTTTTAGTAAAATTGACAATCAAACCTTTAATATCTTTGTGAATGATGTGATGTGTATATAAAACTGTTCAATCGTGGCCTTAAAACTGCTGTTTAAAAGTAAAAACTAAAATCCAAGCTTTCGCCGATCAACGGCATCATCAGGGATGAGAAAATATTCCGCGCGCGCTATTAGCCTGCGTGGCCGGCGTAATCGGGGAAGGGGAAGGAGAGCGAGGGAGGCGAGAAAAAATGAGGGGGCCAATCCCCCTCATTTTTAAGTTTAAGGCTTCAATTGAACAGTTTTATATATTTTAACCATGCTGCTGAAGGACAACATGAACAGATGTGATGTGTGTTTTAGCTTATCAATGACCTTTCCTTCTCGAATCTGTGTGGTTCTACAACTGTCAGACAAAGCATGATTCCTTCGCCAGGAACTCTCCAATTTCCGCCGTTTTAACTGTCGAGTGCTTTTTAGACTGAGTTATTCTTTCGATTTACCGTTTCAAAAGGGTTAATTTTCTTTTTGAAAACGGCATAGTTGAGTTTAAAACATGTAAACAATATGGCCGCCACAATAGTGGACAAGGAGAGAGCAAATTTTAATCCAGGTTTAATGAATAAATCAAATGATGACATATTAACTGTTTCTATTGAATTCTCAGTTAAAAGAGGAAATGAAGTTAATTTTTTTTAAATACTTGATTTTTTCGAAAATTTGGACAGCTAATTTTGTTGTTGTTCAGAATTAACAACAACAACAATTAATTATGAGAAAAGACAAATTACAATATTACATACCCACAATTAGCAAAGGCTATTTATTGCTACGAGGAGTATTAAGGGACTGATCGTTTATTACGTCCTAGGGAAGGGAGGAGGGGGGGGGGGGGGTGATTTTCTAAAATATCGAGTGTATGAAAATTTTACTCCCCCAAAAAACAAAAAACAAAAGTTTTAACCCCCACTGCAATGACAGTTTGAAAATTTTATCCTTCCCCCCCCCCCCCCCCCCCCCCTTACAGTTGGCCTGGTGGTTAAATTGTTGAGAAGGTCCTGGGCACAACGCTTAGTTACATGCGGAAATCGCTATCTCTCTGAATCTGAACTGGCAAGAGAAACAATCAGAAGTTAGGCGAAATTCAAGTAAGGGAACGTACCTTAGAACATCTCTTCAATGTCTTGAATAACGATGTTTTGTTATTGCTGGAGTCTATTCTTCACTCGTCAAAAGAAGGTACACAGAAGATCAACGCAGCTCGGGGTTTGAGAGCAGTACAGGAGCATGCATTTAATGTATGGATGTGGATATATAGATTTTAAAGAAGCCTACCATCTCTATTCGTCTTTTAGTCAATTTTTTGCCCAGATAAACAAGCCGTCAGGGATAAACTGCTTGATGGAATACACAGTTTGCCTGTCTATGTTATTACTCAACCTATTACGTGCAAGATCTTGTCGTTCTGAAGAATAGTAGCGATATGGAGAAGGTTCTAGTCGATTTTACTAACTCTGTGATTGATGAGAAGAATAATTGCTAAATACATTTTAATAGCTGGTACCTTTTGTATGTCTTAAAATTTTACCCCCTTACTTTTCGTACAAGGTAAAAATTTACCCCCCCCCCCCCCCCAAAAAGAGCTCGTTTAAAAAATTTACCCACCCCCCCCCCCCCCCCAGGACGTAATAAACGATCGGTCCCTAAAGAAAAGCGTTTACAAATTTTAAGAAATTAGTGAAATACCGTCACGGTCTACGCAGAGTTTATTTCGCAAAATGCAAAAGTGTAATTTTCGAAAGCGAAAACTTCGGACCTCTTGGCTTCCTATTTTTTGTTCAGAAGGAATATTTCAAGCCGGCGACATACTTGGCGATTATATTCGCCTATCGCGGCGAATTTGACCGCCAGCGGAAATCGCTGCAATTTTCGCCCCCGATTATTGCGGACACACTTGGCGATTTTTTTCGCCGATCGCGGCGATGTGGCAGTTTCGAAAAGTCATTGTGATAAAATTGCCCAACCTGATGGGTTGACTTTACTGGCGATTCGCAGTGGCGAGCGTAGAAAATCGCGGCAACGGGCACACCTGGTGAATTTAATCGCCGATATCTTACAGTTACTCTTACACATTTGCCTCTATCTCTTTCTATTAGAAGAGAAATCGCTTGTGTTAAGATTTTCGTCTTTGAGAGATTCACTTTGTTCGTTTACCATACTTTAGCTTAAACACTCACGCGGCCCTCATCGCTTTATATTATACGAGACACTATGTTTTCTTGATCGATACAAATTATATGCACGAACTGTTTTCCTTGGGAGGGGGGGAAGCAAATGTAAACAATAAATAATCGCCATGGATACAAATACCCACAACGTCAGCTTAGTAGGCATGCGCGTGTTCAAGCCAAACGAATTTTGTTGCTCACCGTGGGAACAAAAGAAATGTTGAAGAAGTTTGGTTGGAGTTAAGCCAAATTATCAGTTGCAGGAAAAAAAACTACTTCAAATTAACGTTGGGGATGCATGCCCCTTGTACGCGGTTACTAGCATTTGAGTCTGGGGTCGGCTTTTGTTTACACTGAATTGCGCCTCGGTTGATACAGAGACTAAATGATTTCGAACTTGGCTGTCGAGGTTACCATATATTAAATTTTTGTAGGTTTCTCAAATTTAAATAAAATGTCGGAGGTCGGTTTGATTTTTCAACGAATTTTGCGAAAGCAGAAAAAAGTTAGGGAGGGTAATTTATTATAATTTACTACTTAGCAGGCAGAAGAATGTTTAACAAACTAACTGTGCTTTTCTGTATGACCAAATTTACGGAACCGAGCTTGCAAAATACATTTAAAGTAGTCGGAAAGAACAGTGAAACTTGTTACGCCGTCTGCATCATCGTATTGCCATCTTTTATAGCTTTAGTTTAATTTCTGGTTCCTGATAGATTCAGCTCTAAAATCAGATTCCGTTATATGAGGTTAGAATGATTCTAACCATGCTTCCTTTCGAAGGCAGTAACTAAAATACAGGACTAATTAATAGAAATTAGTTAATTGCGAATGCCTTTTTCAATATTACTTTTTGCAACGTTGTTCTCGTGCAGAGGTATATTTATCGTATGACGTGAAATATTTGCTCTGTTTGGCTCTTTTAATTTGTGATTTGTGGAACTAATTTTTGCAATTTGCACACTGACTGACGTCTTCGGCAATTAAACAACTATTTTTTTCAACAGAACCACTCAAGCTGTCGGCCCTTGTAAACATTTCCTCAAACTTTTACTGACTGTTCACTAGCATGTGTTATTTCCAAAAAAGCACTATTTTTTGCTCTAAATCGCATGCTTTTTTTAGCCCATCAAAATGGAAATGTAATAACAAAAATAAAAGATTAATATTGACAATAAAACTGTGTGGTTTCAAAATAGGTGTAATAAAGTGGTAATTGAACTTGTGTTGTGCAATTTTGGTCTGAAATTATTCTTGTGATTTGAAATCAAACTCCCGCTGCGCGCTCGTTCGATTTTGAAATCACGCGTATGATTTCAGACCAAATTACACCCCACTCGGTTCAATTAACATTATAAATCAAATGATGATTTGACGTCACACAGGTATGGATGAGAGGGTCCCCTCCCTCGTGATATACGCGCCGATAATAGATTTTATTGGGCCGTTTTAATTGAAGAAAATAATAATAATAATAATAATAATAATAATTAATATTTGTATGGCACAAATTAGCATGTGCATATGATCAAATGAGACTAACAAATTGTATCAGAACAATAGATCCCTTCTAGAAGAGAGCAGAGTTGAATGAACAAATTAATGTGCAGATTTGAAGCTACTATGAAGGAAAAAAAAAGATACCAAGCCGAATTTTAGACACGGTCTGCCCTTAGGGCATCCTGCGTAATAAATCTTAAGTACGCGTTTCATTTTAGATAGAATTTTTATTCATTATTTTATTTATTACCGCTGACCGATTTGCAAGTATCATCAATTTTGATGGAGGCAAATTATGGTCGATAGATATTATACGGCGGAGCGAAGATATAAATTTTATTTTCGAGTGGTAAAAACAATATTTTACGAACGAGCGCAGCGTGTGAGTAAAATATTGTTTCTAACACGAGAAAATAAAATTCATGTCTTCAAGTAACCCTGTTATTTTCCTTTTATTATATAGAAAAATCTATCACTCGCCATTTTTTTTACTGACTGTTTACACAAACAGCCGTGAAAAAGCGGGAAATGACGTCATCAATATCCTCACCAGTGACGATACGGGTCCCGGATGTAGTTTCGTATGTATTTTACGAGTGGTGTATTTTCCAGTAAAACACTCGTGTTTACATAATAAAATGTAACATTTGATATTGTGAAATTTAATTAATTGTAATCATGGCAGCGCCATATAACTTTAAATCTATACTTTTTGAATAAGGTAGTGGGTGACAATTGCGAGTGGGTGAAATAAAAATAAGTACGAAAAACACGAAGTTAGTCCTCACTGCCGTGCTTCTTTTCACTTTTCTTTTGAAATTTCTACGTTTTTTCCCTGCTGCACAAATCGCACTCATCATAATTTGTGACGCAATATATCAAACACGAGGAAGAGTGTTTCATCAGATATCCAAACACCGAGAAGTAGGTTGAAAAAACGAGGCGCAGCCGAGTTTTTTTAAACGACTTCGAGGTGTTTGGATATCTGATGAAACACGCTTTCGAATGTTTGATATGGCTTCTCAAATGATCAATAATTCTGGGAGAAATTCAAGGCTAAAGTTGGCAAAAGTTTATGGTAATTAGGATCACATATCCAAACCACGGTCAAGGTAGTGATTTTCTTTGTTTCCTCTTGATGAATTATTAATGAGTTTGAGAATAAGAAATAAGCAACATTCATCTCTCCCTTTTTACACTACTCTACAGTCTGAACAGATCATTCCCTTATCGACACACAGGTACCGGCGCCGAAATCACGAAGAGTTTTGTGATTCTCTGCCGCGCTCCTTTTCGTTTGGCCAGTTTTTGCTTGCCGCACCAACCTCGTTCTCCACAGCGAGACCGCTCAGTTAGCTACGTTCATAATCTTTCCGCCCTTTGTCCGCCGGGTTCCATTCTGTGACCAGCAGCTTATTCCGTTGTTCGACAAGACGGCCAGGTGTCAACTTTTTGTTTTTCTTGTTTTCTTTTTCTTTTTAGCCCGCTTCTCACTCACTTCATCTTCGCAATACTTGTTTTCCCCCGCGGCGATGTGTTCGTTCTCTTCCGGTTTTTCTCTGTGTTTTCGCTTTCTCTTCTTCCTGTCTTTATCCTTCTTGTTTGACTTGGCTTTTTTGCCGTTTTCTTTTTCTTCACATATCTCGGCCTCTCCAAGCACACAACTTTTTAAATCCGAGTCGGAACATTCTTTTGCGTCAGTTTTGCTCCTGGAAAACATAGCGACAACGAAAAACCTTTAGCATCTCATTGATAATAAGACCATGCACTAGACATGGACTCCACAGGGAGATGTGTTTGGCTGCTAAAAAAAAAACTCTGAAATCTGCGGCTCTTCCCGGAGAGCTTGGCTGGCTTTCATACGAACCACTATGGCGGGCCGGGACGTTTTGAAAGCAAGAAGCAAGCGCGAAGCGCCTGACCAAAAGATAAGTAAATAAATAAGTAACTACAAAATGACGATGACGATGAGATGTCATCATTTTAGGACTCCATACCTTTTAGCAGCAATCCCTAGCTTTTCCTGCTGCTCAACTCGCTGAAGTTTGCCATTCAAGCGGTGTCCATGACGAGCAGCCCTAGGATTTACACAAAAAAAAAACAGAAACAGTTAAGAGAAAAACAAAGCGATTGCTTATGACACTAAACACAGAGCAAGTAAAGTTTGTCTTACTTGTGCGCTGTTCTACCTCCACAGGCTTGGAAAAGTCTCTCTTCTGGACATCTAAAAGTGCAAAATAAATAAACTAACATGACAAAAACATTTTGTCTTTCTTTGCATTTAGTGCTAAAAACTATACATCTGAACTGGTTTGCCATCTAGACAGATAACCCGTCTGATGAATTATGCATCTCATTGTGAAAGTGGAACTCCACAGAAGATGGATTATAACCATCTTAGATGTATAATTTATCCTCAAAATCCATTTCAAAATACGGATAATCAGACTGAAAGAAGCAGATTATCGGTCTCTAGTGTGAAAATGACCATTATGAACAAAGCCTTAGTTTGAACATGTGAGTCACTCATCATTCAGCAAGTTTCCAAGAGTGCTTCAATTTGATTCCAAAGGTACCACACTCACAGAAGTGAAAAATCTTTTTCTGAATCCGAGTCTTCTTCAGAGTCCTGTGTGGCACTATCCTGTGTTTGGCTAGAGGCCTAAAATGGAACAATAACAAAATTAATATTGGAAGTGAAACAATGTAATTCACAAATTGGCAAATGAAAGAACAAATAAATGAGAGACAATCACATTCATGTACAC
>NW_028145444.1:2152500-2210000 GCF_977016875.1 Pavona decussata | reverse complement strand
AAAAGCCTTTGTAAGCGAAGTACTCCAACTGAGACAAGAAATCTATGTCTGCGTTGCGTGACTCAGTTATTATAAAACTGTTGTTTGTGAAACTTTCTTGCGTAGAAAATATTGTTTACTGGCAACAATTGAATTTGTATCAATGTTTAAAAGGGAAAATTTTTTATGGCTATAAAGTGAAAGCCACAATTCTACATAAAACATTGAAATATTTGTTTGTTATTTTTGTATGCTGTGTAGAGTTACGGGCAAAGGTCAATTCCCGGGGTCAATTATGGTTTGTCAAAACTGACCCGCGTTAAAACTTATTTTGTCCAAAGTATTTCAACTTAAAGTCCAAAACTATTAACTTAATTTCTATGCCAAAATTCAACACAATAGAGCCAATTCAACATTCTTTTAATGCGTTATTGATCTCATACAAAATTTGCATAAGAACGTGGACATGCTAATTTCGTTTTGCGGCTCCATTTCGTCTGCGGTTTCAAGTTACGATCTGAAATCTCTATTTGTCTCCCTGCCCTGCTAATGCTTATTTTGTCCATGCTATTCCGATTCAATAGGAAAACTATTGACTAAAATAACTAGACTGAATGATTACCAGGAGAAAAATCATCAATTGAGTAGAACTAAAGCGATAATCTTTTTGATCTCCTAAAATTTGCATAGGAATGTAAACATGACATATGCAAATTAAATGAAAAACACATTTTTGCGTTGCGGGACTTATTCCAACAATTTAGATTTAAAATCTTCAGTGAAGCTAATGGTAAAGTTTGATGTCAATGACCACAGGTAAATATGAAACACAACAATTATTTCAGTATCAAGAGCTTTTTGGCAAACTCTACCGGTGAAATTGAACAGCGCGAGCGCTCTTCGATAACGCATATTTTCTCCTTGTGTAGGTAGTTCTTTATATTTCTGAAATGTTCACATCAAACTGATTTTTGAGGCGTTCTTTTGAGAAAAAAAACTTTTCCAGAGGGGGGTGGGGGTATATTCTGTATTTGAGGAATTTCCGAAGGGGTGGGGGGGTTAAGAAAACACCTTGAAAATGGAAAATCCTGGGGGGTGGGGGGGGTCCTATGTGAAATTCCCTCCGTGGTGGGGGTATGGATATTTTCTGGAACCACACATTGGCAAAATGCATTCGAGTGGTAAGCAAAAATAGGAAAAACGCCTCACAAGATGGAAGCACAAATGGAGTGGCATAAATCCGAATGCGATGCCGCAGACTTTGGGTAAGACTCCTGATCACGCAAACTCCCAATTTTATCCCGGTGCACTATGTTGCTCTCGTAACATTGTTAATTTACTCTGTGTCTACATAAACTACCGCATGTAGCTTCAGTAGCATGAAGAGACTAAAATCTCCTCTGCAAAGTACGATGACGGACGAAAGATTAAGCTCCCTAGCAATCCTTCATATACATAAACATAAGAACGTGGATATTGACAGGTTGGTAACGGAATTTGCCCGTCTTAAGGGTCGACACCTCGCCCTTTGCTTGTGACCTGTCTTCATTTTTTTTGTATTTTTTTTTTCTTTTCGGAACACTGTAGCTTACAGAAATCACTAGGGAAACGGTTAAAATAAACAACTTTCTACTGCATTACTTATTGAAAATGCCCCGCAGAAAAACCAGAAGATGGCATTTCCGAGACCCTAGTTGTAAGCGCCTTTGGCGCTTACGACAAATTTATTCTCGTGCGTACATCTTCAAAATCCCACGCTACGCCCCTAATATGAAGAGAGTCTTCATTAAGAGTGTCGTTATTGGCATAGCCTTTTGTTGAGTTCGATTGTCGGACCTGATCCAAACCAATCGAATGATTGAGTTCAACTGGGTTCCATTGATTACGCCGGGTCCACGTGAGAGATGAAATCATGTCTTTGTTTTTAGTTATTGTGAACATTTTTAAGTAAACCATCCTTTAAATCCTTTTAAAAACCTTGCTTGTAAATAACGTTACCTTACAAGCTAAAACTATAATTATTCACCTTCACACCAGCCGTGTTTTTCAAGTTGTTTTCTTGCAAACCCAACATTCCGTTCTTTGCTCACCTCGTCCGCCATCTTGGTTGCGCAACACCAGACGATCATTTCCAGTCTTCTACTCGGCCTATTTCAATCGCGTGCTCAAAGCCCGCTTTTCTTTTGGTCAGCACCAAGAACGTCAGTCATGCGCAAAAGGAAAGAGCTCTGAGGTGGGGTGGGCGCACTATTTAAAAGAGCTTCGACCCAGTTTTTTGGGTCTGGGGACGGGGGTGGAAGAGGGAAGGAAAATAAAACAAAGCATGTTATTCGCTTCAGTCATCGTTCAACCCTGCCTGTTCAAGGACCTGTACGTATGCGGCGCGGCATGCATCGCGTATACCAAAGAATGAGATGGCACGGGCCGTCTGAAAAGGGGCTACTCAGTACAAACACCACCCAGACAGACGCAAACTGCTCTGGTTTGAAACATTTTATTGCTTCACTTATGCATCTTGGCATCAGTAGAAAAGAGACGGTATCGACTGGCTGGCGGCTGGTAAAAAGTTTGTTCCTTTAGAAAAGGAAGTAAAGATCTGGAATGCGTTTCTCAAAACCCTCGGTGAAACTTCGGACACGAAGTTCACTTTTTTTTTTAGTAATTTAAAACGATTTTTAATACAGCATTAAGAAACACATTGGGCTGCAGTAATAGTCTAGTAGTTTGTAAATGTATTTTTAGCGATGAAGTTTGTATTTATATTTTGCAACCCAAGAACGTTTGTTTCTTGGAAATAAATAAAGAGCGATTATTATTACCAGGAATTGATAAGAAATGGATCTGAAAAAAATACTTCCTCGTGCCCAGAAACTCTTCGGGAGTTTGAGAATCGGACCCCAGACCCGTAAAAGCGGAAATAAAAGGTCAAAGTAATGTGACTGCAGAAAGGGAACTTCCTGTTTATTGACTGATCAGAAACAACATTAGCCTGCAAAATACAGCCGCCTCTCAGCGCCGCGTTCGCCCGACTGAGAGCGATGACCGTCAGCTGTATTCACACGTTAAATCAAGGATTAAAGCTTCTGCGATTTTCAAATGACTATCAAAAGTGACTTGCGTTCGCTTGATGTTTCAATGACTCTTTAGCGTAATCAAAACAATGCATGCTGTTTACTTCACGCTATCGGGACGGCAAAACTGATGCCACTTGACCGCATCCGATGAACGCTTTGGCTTCGAGTTTTGAATATCTTTCAGCTATTTGTGTTTGTTGTTTAGCCAGCTACACGCCATTACCTTCTCTTTGGTTCTGAAACAGTCAATAGAAAGCCCCCACCAGTCTTTCTATCACACAATATGCTAGCCCAGAATTACCAGAACTCTGCTAAAGCAATGTCAGTTCACTAGGAACAAGACTGAAGTACTTCAACTATCACTAACAATTACGGCTTGCATTAGAAATTAACAGTGAGATTTACAAAATAAATTTCAATCATTACTGCGTTTGTTTCGTCAATCAAAATAATTAAACTAGAAAGAGATCCTCAACATTGAGTCAGGGGCCGATTGAAGAAAGCTTTTACACTTGTAACCTGTCATTGGTATTACACGCTCGTGCCGATAACGAGTCCAAGTAACATTATTAGAAGTCTTTAACGATGAGTATTTAACTCATTTTGAATTCTTCATCGAGTTTCTTTTACTGAGCCCATGTCAAACCAACGGGCCCAGCTTGTAAATGTAAAAGCTACAAATGTAAATGCTTTATTAAATTGACCCCAGCCTTAGGAAAGTGTTCATTTGCGCCTCGCAGAGGGTTCGGTTACAGGATAGAATGTACAACTTTTACACTATGTTCAAGCTTAGTTGTTTTGTCATAAATCACATTTCTAAAGGACAGAGTCATCGACAATGGAGATTTGCATAACTTAATTAAACGCAAAGGGGGGGGGGGGGGGGGGGCTCCCATACAAAACTGACCGGGAAGCTCACAGTACCTTTGAAGAGTTAAAGTAAGGCTCTGGTTTGGTAATAAAGGGTGGTGAACTGTTGTGGGGGGGGGGTGGGGGGTGGGGGGGAAGGGTATAAATATCATGTGTGACACTGTCTCTGAAAACAGCACAACTAGCACAAGCTACCAAATGAGATATTATTAATCCAAGTATCTAAGTATCGACAATAACAATTACGAAAAAGTCAGTTAAGAGTCTTGAGATTTTCATAACAGATTGGATTCTTTAGAAGTTGATCACCCATATCAGTTTTGTATGGTGCCTCCACGATCACTGGCTTTAAATGTGCACACATTGAATTCTACAAGGTTAAATAGTACTAAAGGGGTTAAAATGACATCATGAAGAGAAGGAATGGACATTGGAGATGATACACTCCACTGTAGGGAAAAATATGGCGGCTGTACACTTTGCCACAAAACCTTGCGATTACCTAACACAGCCAATACGCACATAGAAAGCCATATTTTTGCAAAATTAGTTCCTGTACTAACAACATTGTGTATGCTAGGTTTGAAGTTCTTAGAAGTTTTCTGTGATTGTTTATGAGCGTTTTTAGGGTTTTTGTACGTTAAGAATTATGTGTAACTGCACCAGTCACCATATTTTTCAGTACAGTGGATTACAAGTAAGGTGAATGAATATTTGATTGCAAGTGAAATTAGCTAAAACAACAGATGTGCCAGACTTTCCTGCAGGGCAAAAAACGTGAATTTCAAATTCCTATTTAGTGATTTGTTCACACGGATTTTTCTATTTTTTTTTTATTTTTTCTCCCTCGTAATGGTGTTTTCGTCATCAAGTACTTTAGTTGTGGTTCTTTCTCCTGTCCGAGGGAGATGCTGGCTTGGTTACTCAGCTTCTGAGTCTGTCCCTTCTTCGTCAGCGGTCTCCAGCCATGTCAGCCAAGAATTCACCTGAAAACAAAGGACAACAAATCTGATTCAAATCTCTTCTAGTCTGCAGGACAGGCGTTACTTTTTTACAATTTTTTTTTCAGGTGAGCGGAGGCAAGCACTGCCTCCTGCCAGTTGTGATTTTTGACCTGTTTCTTTTGAATTAAACTCATCAACAATAGATGAGCTTGGGAGCTGGTGCCCAAAAGGTTGGTGGAGCTAGGCAGCAATCAGGCATGGGGATGGAGGTATCCATGGCAACCCTAAGAGCAGCCACCACCAAAGGCACCGTCACACTGAACCCAATCTGTGGAATACTTACCGAACCCGATACTTTCTAAAGGGAGGGCGGAGAGGGAAAAAAGGCTTGAAAATAAAGCAGGCAAAATGACTTTTCTCACAGGCCAGCAAGCAAGCGAATGCAATGCAAACTTGCGGTACCCCCAGTAGAGAGCTCAAAGGTCACCCCTGAGCCACAACGAGAGGCGACCGCTGACTGGCATTGTGTTGACTTTAATCTTGCTTCAATTACATTTTACCACATTTGCAAAAAAAATGGATTATTTGTATCCCATCATTTGAGTAGAATGCCTGAAAACCAGCTTGGTATAGCTAAGCTCACCTCCACTATAAACAAAGCATTTACATTTATTTATTTATTTGTTTATTTTCGTTTTCACAATGAAATTTCTCATTCTGTGACTCATCAATAATGGAGCAGAGCAGAGTATGTTACCTGAAAGAGAGCTTTTCCTTTGCCAGGATGCTTTTCACTCACATCTTCTTTCCACCTCAAGAATGCTTCTTCCTCCACTACTTCTGTGTCATAAAGCAGCACAAACATGCGCAGTAGCATACCTACAAGCACAACACTATGATTATTAATCAAATTATTAGTATTCAAACTTGTGGATTTAGAGGGCTAACATTCAGCGTGTTAGAGCGCAAATTTTACATTCCTGTTTCAACTTGGCATTTTCTTTGTTCTTGACAAATGTTTAATTTATCACCAATTTATGACATTGCAAGGGAAAAGAAAATGCTAAACACTCCTGAGAAAGATGTACTGGACAAAAACTAAATTATTTTACCTTTGGGAAAGTTATGGCTGTGACAAAACACTTGAAGTGCATAGAGCACGCTGACCTGGGCAGGGAATAAATACTAGCATTAATCAATAAATACAAGACAAAGATACTGTAATGTTTTATGATAGGATATCATTGAAAAATCAGAAATAAGAATAACCCACAGATAGTGGTGTTTGAAGAAAAGCATGGGCACCTAGGGTAGGTAAAAGATTGACCACTGCACACATTAATTTAAGGATAATGGATAAGGCAGGTAACAAGAAGGGAAGAAAGGAAAAGGAGAGGAAGTAGAGGTAGTAATTGAGAGCAAAAAGGAAGCCATGGAATGGGTGGACAGGTTAGTACCAAGGGAAAGAGCAAAGACCAACAACCTGGCATGGAGAGGAAGGTGATTCAACTCACCTGCAAGTCAACTTTTTCATGGACAAACTTTTCCACCAGTGGCAGTAACTTCTTAAGAGCTGCCTTCTCTTTCTCTATGAGGTCTTTTTCTGGAGCCTGTGAGGAGTCCACACCATCAGTTAGGGTACTGTCCTTAGTGGCGTACTTCAGCAAGCTGTTGTTCAGGAAAATACATTTGGCAAGAGTTAATGATATGAGCTTATGACATGTAATAAATTAGAGTGAAAAAAAAAAATGGACTACACTCTTCTACTACCAGGACCCACAGAAGTAAATTTTCCAAAGCAACGATTCACTTACAAAATGTAACCTTACCATGTGGTTAACACATTGATAAACTCAGGATTGGTGTGCCAGGAGGATTCCACATTGTCCTACAGAAACCAAGAGATATAAACAACTTAGCTTGTTCAGCGGAAGATTACAGTAGACCTGCACCTTTCAAAAGTTCTATTTTCACTGGACCCTTAATTATAACTTGCAGCTGCATTGGTTTTTAGGGCTGGGAGCATTGTTCTGTTTTTCGTTCTTTTTGTCCTCTTGACCAACCATGTAAGACATTGCAAATGGTGCAGGTCACCCTGAAGACTAGCAAGTGTGCAAACAGAGACAAACCTAATGCTTGAAAATAAGGTAAGGCCAGGAAATGACAAGCTATCCTAAAATGTAACAACTGGGGAATTACTGAATGTGAATATATAAGGCACATAGATTAGATTTCATATCGGTATATAATAATGTTTTCATATCAGTTTACATATTTTCAAAATATATCTTTCACATATTCACATTCACTTATTCAACCTTCACGGGTATATTACGAACTCACAATATGACCAGCTCCCGGTTGGCTTGAAAGCTCAGTTGGTAGAGCACTGCGCCGGCATCGCAGAGGTCATGGGTTTGAATCCCATTCAAGCCTGAATTTTTTTCAGGCTTTCTTTTGCAACTGCTTAAGTTGTGTACTAACTGAAAGGATCTTTTCTTCTATTTGATCTTTCATCCGCAGTTCAAAATAAATTATATGTTTCATACATTTACATTCATTTATTCATCCTGAATTTTTTTCAGGCTTGCCTTTTGCAACCGCTAAGTTGCATACCAACTGCAAGGATCTTTCATCTATTTCCATCTGGGGAATTACTCTTTTATTTTAAATGGAGAAAGAATTGAAATTTCACTTTCAAATTTAAAGCATGACAAAAGGACAAACTTTACCAAAGGAAATTACTTTTCAACAGCTTCTATCTTTGAATCCGTTTCATTCACATTAAAGTCTAAAGCACCTTTTACAGCATAACAGAAATAACATAATTTCAAGCTACACAAGATGTTTATATTTAGCACTTTTCTGATTTGTTACCTTAACCCATTTATAGATGGCAGTAACACTTGGGTCTTCTTCAACCTTGGAATAAAGATCTGCTTGGATATGCAGCAAGGGGAACAGGAACACCAGGCCCTGAGATGAACATAAAATACTTGGTAAACCTGTTTCACATCTTATCATTATTTATAATAAGCAAAATGGCTCACACAAGTTCACAAAAAAATTAAAAAATAGAAAGTGAAGCACTACATAATTGGGCTTGGTTTATCCACCGCATTATGGAACCCTTTTCACAAACTCCCCAGCTTGTACCTTCTCATCCAAATTGCCCCCTTATACTAACAACAGACTTTCAGACCAGACTCATGTACGGTACGAGGTTGAGGACAACAATGACTTTGCATTTCAAGCCAGTCTTGTATTGCCAGATCCCTCACTTCTCTCTTTTGTTAACCAGGGGCCCTTTTCTCAAAAGTCCAGGTAACTTACCAGGTTACCAGGACTTTGAGAAATGGGCCCCAGGAGAGAAGAGGTTCTACGAATGAAATCTAAAACACATGCCTGTTCTCAATGTCATACTTGGAGTCTGATCTGAAGGTTGCTAATATCATCCCTAAAGGCTGGTAAACACACTACCATTTGCCATTCAGACGGTGTCAGAGTGCAAATCAGACATGTATTTTGACATCTATTTTTGATTTGAATTTTGATTTACATGGCGGTTTCTTTGAGTGTCCACCCAACTTGAGAAAATCTGTTGCACTGCAAGATTTTCAGAAATTGGCTGTAAATTAGATGTCAAAATAAACATACAATTTGTGCTTTGATGATGTCAGGCTGTCAAATCTGGATGACAAATTATAGCGTGCAAACCAATCTTAAGTCTTGTGAGGGGAAAGTCTACTTTCAAACTAAAATCTGAGTTAGACTTCAAACCAGTCAAAAGTTTTGCATGAGTTTGGTGGGCAGATGTTGCCCCTAAACAACCTTTCAAAATTCCTTTCTCCCACACTCTTCCCTTGGGAAAGGCACTCACCTGTTTGTCAAGAATTGACATGAACTTTTCATTTGTTCTGTTTTCCTCTGGAAGAAATAATATACAGCCTTGTCAGTTCAAATATGAACATTTTTTTGGTCAGTGCCCATCAGGAAACTTCTTGAGCAAATATTTACTCTGCTGGCAGAGGTTTTGTCATTGTCACTTCTCTTTTCTTCTCATATCTCATATGTCAAAAACTACAACAAGGAAACAGAAACAAAGAAAATGCTCTGCTAGCTGGGTTGGAAATATTATATACAAACCTGGTAAAGTGGACAGTAGATCCATTTTACTGTCTGTAAATTCTTTCACCAGCCACTCCTACAAAAATAATTGAACACAAAACACACCATGTGAATATCAAATAACCACACAGGGTTTGTGTTTTTTGAAACAAAAAACCCTCAACAAAATCAGCATTGTACTTACCTGTCCTTTTAGGGCCTCCAGCTCCTTCAGGCACAGTAGGAGGGTTGGATAGAAATTTCCATTTTCTGCTAGGGAGCTTGCCTCAATTACATTCACAATTTCCTGTTGAATGTAGTGTTAAATCAAGCCAAAGTAAGGGAGAATTATTTTAAAAAATAAGCTTAGGTGCTTTCTTTCTCCCTCAAATCTAGAGTAAGTCACACAACAACATTGGATATAATCATACTACCTGTGTGACAGCCTTGGCTAGAATTTGTGCCATTTGCTGCTTCACCCTTATGCCATCTTCTTCTTCTTGGGTGTCTTGATGCTTTTCTAACACATCCACAATTCCCTGTGAAAAAGCATACCATTGCAAATTAAATAAGTCTCAGTAAAATAATAAAACATGTAGATTTAAAAAAGGTCATCTTCATATGACACAAGGCAGAGTGGTGGTGGTGGTGTGAGAGTGAGAGCTGTTTTGAGCCTGCCAAGTGCAGGAGCTGCCATTATTAAGGACGGTGCCTACTATTGTTAATGCGCATACGTTCTGTGCATCTTGAGATACTCGGGTTTCCTATGGGTGGTGCTTGCTAATACAGGAATATTTTTGCGCGGTTTAAAACTATGCGGAGAAAGCAGAACTTAGCAAACACTTTTGGTACCTCGAAAGAAAATTGGGGGTAACCATGCATTTTTCAGAGATAATTAAGCTTCAATTTAGGAAAAACCCCATACATTGCTTCATATTTTGGGGCTTTTTAGGGATATTATTGCTTAATTATCTCTTAAAAATGCGTGGCTACCCCCAATTTTCGATTTGGATCCCAATAGGCCTTCCTAAGATCTGCTTTTCCCGCATAGCCATAAACCGAACAAAAATACTTCGATATTAGTAGGCACCGTCCTTAATACATGTCTAAACTGTTACATTATTTTGCTGATCAATTCTGTTTACCTTTGTATTTTTAGTTTTAGTATTGTTGGTATATAATGTCTTAAGAATTTTAACGGACAAAATAAAAGGTAGATGTAGATGTACATGTACATAAAGACAACACAAGCCCACCATTTACCAACAGAAAACATACCTTAATAAAGACATCTGCTGAGAGGAGATTTGACTTGTGCAAGGCAACAAACAACTGAGTGAAACATTCGTCATCCTCTTTAGTGAGACGCTCAATCAACAGTTGGCTGACAAGACTTGTCATGTACCTTAATCAAAGTAAAAAGTTAATCAGCGTGCTTTTGTTAAACCACTATTCAAATGCAATGGTGAGGGAAGGAATGTGAACAATGGCCTTCAGTGTTGAACAATTTCCAATGTAGGGAGAAGGAATATGAGTAACTGCTATAACTAGCTATCCTAATACAAAAAAGCGCTTGGTTTAAATGTTTGTCGACCTTAATTTGGCCACAGAAGGACTAACACTTAACACATCAGCACTTGAATCTCTTTACAGTGGTAAATTACCTTATCAACTCTGTTTATAAAACCAAACCTTTGTTTCTACTCCCCCACAGATGTAGCACCACAGTCTCTTCTTTAGAAACTAAACATCTTACCAATACAAAAGGGCATGTTGCATAAATTTATGTAAATTGTGTTTAATTAAATTTGCATGCTAAATGGTAGGATGCCAGGAAAAATGCCAGGTTAGAGATAGCTCCACTTTGTCAGATGTAGGAACATAAATTAGAGATACATAATTATGCTGGTCTAAAATTTTGGGTAACTCTTGTCATAGAATGAAGTTGGTTTTAAGTGTGCATTGCAAAAATGGGTTAGAAATCCTTTCTGGGTAACCCAGAACCTACACGTAAAATTGTGTTGCTTTTCAGCCTGTGAATAAAAGCCAAAAGCACCAAACTGAAAGTTATATCATGTAGTAAATACATTTATTATTCTTGTGGCACTGTTAGCTCATCCATCAAAATTTCTACGTAAAAAGGTTCAGAAATAGTCACATTATTTTCTACTATGGGTTGGAGACGTACATTGTAGAGGGTTAATTTCTGCGTGTGCATAAATAAATGAATTTTATCTTATAAATACCTTGGACCTTTAATGTCCTTTGCGGCCTTTACTGCTGCGTCTGTGTTCTTGGATTCCAAAAATTCTGTGACAATGTTCTCCTGCAGAAATGACAATCACCGCTGTTGAACACAAGATTCTAACAGGATGGATAACAAGCCACCACTAGGTTGAGTTAAGATGTAATAGACCCTTCTCCAAAATGGCAGCAACAGATTTGAATGAGTTAAAATTAAACTGAATGAAAAACTGATATCAGCACTGGAAAGAGCACCTTTACCTTAGTAACCTTGAAAAGTTTCAGCATATTAGGTGTTATATCAGCTTAGGAAATGTAAGAATAAATTTGACAAATTTACAGACGTTTGTATGACTGGGGGTATACGTCATACCCCCAGTCATACAAACGGCTGTAAATTTTTCATTTTTCAACTTACATTTTCTCAGCTGATAAATTACACCTGATATGCTGCAACTTTGCAGGGTTACTAAAGTAAAAGTGCTCTTTCTGGTGCTGGTATACTTTTTTGATTTTTACTTAATATTTGAATTTTTGGCCGCCATTTTGGAGAAGGGTCTATTACATCTGTAAGTATTGATTTGATCCGTAAAGCACACAAACTACTCACCACTTGTTTGAAGAGATCAGCTGTGGTAGGAGCTTGCTGTTTGTTTTGTTTCTTTGCCTTCTCGATAATGGGAGGAGCAGCTGTTCTGTTCAATGGATCCTGGAAAAAATGACAAGTCATTGATTATTATTTCGCATTAATTATATTACAATCACTGTCAAAATTCCCGCACACTGATTGGCTTGTAGCTATTGTCTATAAGAGTACAGACAACAATCAAAGGCTCCTGTGAGCCAACTCGTGAATGCAGATGACACATCAGTAATTGCAATTTAGACGGCTACGGAAACTTCCTTGAAAGCTAAAAGAAATTATGTCTTTGCCCGATTATGTAACGGAAAATAACCATTCTTGTACTATAAAAATGACTCTCAAATTATTCTCTACAGATTGAATAAGCCGATTATTCTGAAGCGCCGATTAAAAAAAATCATGTGTTTTTTTATTCAAAGTTCATAGAGGCACGCCATGTGCAGCTACATCATGGAAATTCGTGTCCGATAATCCGGGGCTACTGGATTTTGCGATCGGGCTGGTGGATTCTGACTATCACTTGCCCGATGGGCAAGTGAAGTTTTTTTGGGAATTAAAATTACAAAATTACTGTAGGGCATACTTTTTTTTAACTTCCAGGTAGATTTGTGTTTTTCAAGCCGATCTCACAAAGGGAAATCTGTTCAACAAAGTATCGCATTACATTTCATGCCCGACATAAATGCGTGAAATTTTTCCTTTGGAGTTCAGTCCACGCAATCCTCAAGTAAAAATAATTAAATATGACAAGCTCTTGCTAGATAAGAATTATTTATCGACTGCGTCCTTTTGTTTTCCCATAAATTACCAGTTGTAAATTGCGAAAATGAAACATTTTTCCCTTTGAAACCTCTATGAAAGCTGACAACATCTTAAAGTGTTCATTTCACCAGAAATTTGCATAATTTTGTTTACGACGTCATTGATGCGTGACATGGCACTTTCCGCTTTCTCACGCATTCTTTCTGACTAAAACGATTCAGTTACTTCAATCGCGGAGGGAGGATAGGTTAAAAAATCGGTGAGGCCAACAATAAATAAGGCCACCAGTGCTAAAGGTAAAAGCTCTTAAAAGCGTCTTGTTTATTCAAAGTCCATGCCGACAATTACTTTTAAATTAAATTATTTTTTAATTCAATTATTTGTAAATTATTTTTAATTCTTAATAGACACCGCATTTCGTGGAAAAAAAAAACGAAAAAACCTATAACTTTGCTCAGATTCAACAAAAAATCTCCATTCTTACACTCAAATGATTGTCAAATTATTCTCTACAGAATGGATTAGAGAATTGTGTTGCGTAGTGAAAAAAATTTCCAATTTTTTTTTTTCACTAATTGAGTTGACAACCCTGGCCTTTCTGAAAAAACTGAAAAAACATGTAACTTTGCTCAGATTTAACGAAAAATCTCCATTCTTGCACTAAATGATCGTCAAATTATTCTCTACATATTAAGTAAGAATCACCTGATGCGCCGTGAACAAAAAATGTTCGCGTGTTTTTTCCACTAATTGAATTTAAAACTCATTGACTGCGCACGCCCGAAAGTTAATGACAGAACTGAACGACCAACCAAGCGCTCAGTCAGCTATTGCTATAACTCGTTCATTGCGCATGCGCCGGTCACGAGTTAAAAATGACGTCAGATGTAATGCAGGTACACGCTTTTTATATGGAAAATAAAGCCACTCTGCTAATGCCTCTTCCATGTTATTGTAAAAACAAATCAATGGCAGTTTTCTATGGTCTACCTTAAATTGATGCTATAAAATGTTCAAAACCTGGCAGTGAAACCACAAGCTGCCACTTGAGTTTTGAACATTTTATGATGTCTTTTTGTGGTCTATAAGATTATACACCATAGAAAACAGCTGTTGATTTGTTAATTAATGTAGAGACAACGAACCTTAAGTTTGTAAAAGGACCATTAAGCAGAAGAACAAAATTGTGTTATTAGCCAAGCTTACCAATGGTTTTTGAGCTGGTGGAGTTTGAGATCTGCCAGTCACACCAGGCCTCTGAGAGGCAGCAATTGAATCCTTTGCTGGTCTTAGACTTATCTAGAAAAAAAGGGTTTATTAGGAACAGGTAACTTGCAGAAATATGCACAATAACAGGCCAGGGTAGAGAAAGGGAATAACTTGGTAAAATACCTCTCCATCAGGACTTGCTTGGTTCTGTCTTGGTGCATGTCTCCACCCACCTTTTCATAAAACAAAACATTGATTATTATAACAGGTTTTCAAGTAAATCATTTTTCAAAGGAATGTTATCATATTTGTTACATTCAATAGTCTTTTGCACCTAGAAATTAACTGGTATCCACACTGGAAATAATTAACTAACTTTATTCTGTGTCCACATTCTTAAACGTTCCTGGCCCAGTTGTTCAAAGCCCGATTAAGCTAATCCTGGGTTAACGTGAACTTTGATTTGGGTATATTTACTAATCCGTAAGGATTCGTCCAAAAGATTTCTGTCTCTTAGTTTTGCCTCAGACTTTTCTCTACCATTAACTTAAAATGAGCCTTTAAAATCATTTTTAATAAGCGAGATGAAAACCTCGATTAACTTTTAATCATGGATTAGCGTTAATCGGCTTTCGAACAACCCAGCCCCGGACAGTTGTACAAAATCAAATAAACTTAATGTTGTTTTCCTAAATATACAGTCTAATTTTGATTCCAAGTTCTGCTTACCTCCCATTGATTTAGCTGTTGAATTGATCATACCAGAGCTTTGCTTAACTGACAAGTCAGCCCATGGATCCCGAGGAGCAAACTGGTTATAATCTTCATCATCATAACTAGAAAAACAAAAATCAGCACAATCAAAATGTGAATATTATTGAATTATTCAATAATTCAGGTTCATGTAAAATTAATTTCTCCTAAGGTGACAGAGTCATAGCTAGGTTGAAGTGGAAGTAGAGAAAGATGAAAAACAAAATAATTTTTCACTTACCTCAAACCAAATGCTGCCCTGTCATTTGGCACTCCACCAGCACCAAACTCATCAAATCGAGAACGAGAGGGACGAAAACCATTGTCTGTAACAAATACATCATTCATTCCACGGCTTTGTGGAGGCTCTGAAGGCCTCCCTCCTCCCCCGGGACGATTCATCCAGCCGCCGTGAGCTTGAGGTGGGGTGTTCCTTGGCATGTGGCCATGAGGGGGTGAAGGATAACCAGGTCTACCACTGAGGCCCTGTGACAAAATAACAAAAACAGGGGATTTCAATAAAAGTTAACTAAAGCACAATTTGAAAAGTGTAATGACTAGACACAGTTGAAGCCATGCTTCAAAAACTCACAAGCCCATTGACCTATCAAATGGTCGATAAAACATCACGTGCAGTGGTTTTAAAACCTGATAAAACCTCCTCCTTTTTAGTATGTGATGTTTAATGTTTTTCTCGTATGCTAATTTCCAACGTTCACAAAAGCATCATTGTTATGAACTCTATTGACACACGCTTTTCCAGGAATGTTTTTGAAGCCGTTCAAAAAACTCACAGCACGTGTTTTTTCGGGTCTAAAACCACTCGGCTGCACCTCATGGTTTTAAATCCCGATAAATACTGCTGCTCGTGTTTTAAACATTACTTCACTGTTCATTCAAGACAGGTGCTTACTTTTACTTATGGGATTTGTGTGTGGCTGGGACCACAACTAACAAGAGGCATCCATTAGCCCTTAAAGCCCAGTAGTGACCAACATGTAATTTCTCCTTACAACATCACTACTTGACCAACGATGTACTGAGAGTAAAAGGAATGATCACCAAAGATGACTGTCTACTTTTACCTGCCATGCTTCTTGACGTATTTGCTGGATCATCTTTGGTCCAACCTCGTTGGCAGATTTCCGTGGAACCCACTACAAGGAAATTAGAAATACAACTGATAAATACAATAGACTGGGGGTAAAAATCCGACCAAAGCAAATCCCAGCGAAAAACTTTTTGGTTCAAGGAATCGCTAGTTACACAGATTCCCTGTCGGCAGACTGCGTCAAAATTTCGGTCGGGTATCTTTTTGTTCGTTGTTTTTTTTTATCATTGAAGTCACAACTGCAATGAATAAATTAATTGCACCTGAATTAAATTCTGTTCTCTCCTAGAGGAGATATTTTTGTCGTCTATTGTTCTCATTGACTTCAAGTATGTCCAGAGGGAAGAGATAGACTCATCGCTATCTGTGTGACGTCACATAGTTATAGCCAAAAAAAAGGCTTCTTAGTTTTAAATTGGTGGCCATATTGTTTACATGTTTTAGACTCAAATATGCCATTTTCAGAAAGAAAAATTAACTCTTTTGAAGCGGTAAATTGAAAGAACAACTTCTAAGAAGTACTCGACAGTTTAAACTGTGAAAATTGGAGAGTTCCTGGCGAAGAAATCACGCTTTTTTTGGCATAATTTGTAGAACCACAATGTGAGGAGGAAAGGTCATTGATAAGCTTAAACACACATCACATCACTTTGTCGAACTGATGCCTGAACACTACTGGAAATCCACTTCACAAAAACATTAAAGGTTTGATTGTCAATTTTTACTAAAAGTTTATTTAGGGAAGCTTTTTGTTGGTTTTACTTTCTTTTTTCTTTTTTCTTTTTTTGATGAAATAAGGACACTGTGTAATCTTACACTTATTGACATTACATGACCAGAATAGAAAACGTGAGTCAGGCCTTTTTGTGTGTGGTCATTATGATGATACGTAGCATAATGCAAGGATGCCGCCTGAAACAACACTACGCTATCTTTGGGACTCAAACTATTCCATCAGCACAATCACAACGGGAGGATATGTTTCCAAATGCACTTAGTGTTAAACATACACCAACTCATCCCGCACACACAGCCACAGGCGTCTTGTTTAATGAAAAATTAAGGGTTTGAATAATTATTGAGATTTCACTGTTCATCCACTGCAAAGTCATAATGTAAGCCATTGAAAGCTTGAGTATACCTTAGCACTCCTAAGGTCAATGACATCTTCAATCATAAACCTGATGCGGACTGGAAAGTCGCTACGGCTTAAAAGCTGCTGGATTCGCTCAAAGTACTGATCCATTAAGGACTGCAAACAAAAGCAACAATATACATGTAATTTCACAACATCAAAAAAATTATTCTCGTGATATAGATACAATTTATGTGATGGATATCTAATGAGGTGAACAATAGATTAAGGTCTGGGTTTGCTTCACCAGATCCTGTCAATAAGTTGATGCTACTGACAGACCAAGAGTAATGGATTATTCACAAAAACTCATCACCACATTTTACGGAAAAAACGAAAAGCCAGATGAAGCTGTTTGACTTTTGTTTTCTAGATACCTTGAAACACTTGCAGTTAAATTTACAGTTTTAGGTCAATTACATGTACACAAACAAAGGATAAGCTCCTGTGGGCTATGAATTGAGGGATTTGAGTGACTGGCTAACAAGTTAAGAAAACAAAAGTTGCAAAAGATTTCAAAGAAGTTTCAATCAAAAAGTGATAAAAGCAAACCTTAGCCTTGGGACTGTCCAGCTTAGGCCCAATCGTCTTCATCAGGTAACAGAGACACTCCATGGATTCAGACAGATCTGCCACTGTTGCTCTCTTTTTCTTGTCCAAAAGCTACAAGCAAAAAAGCCATTTTTAGGATGTATGTTCTAATGTTCCATAAAAGTGAGTTCAAAGGGTTTGCTATCTGAGCATTATTGATAAACATTATAGTTCAATGACAATGTTCTGATTGTTGTTGAATGAAATCCTAATCTACTTCAGAATATAAAAGGTGCCAAAAATAAAAACTAGATGTACTTGATTTATGTTTATTCCACATTAATTACTACAGTAATATGTTTTTTCTTAGAACACAAACCAAACATTTCCTTGCTTGTATATCATAATTTAAACTTTGTTCCCCATTCAAGTAATTTGTGCGTAATAATCACCTGTTTAATGCATCGGTGTACAATGGCCTCGTGCAACATGTCATACTTAGCAAGTTCACCTAATGAGGAAATACACAGCAAGGCATATTTTAGTGATTAAAATAATAAGGATATCTTTCAAGTATATTTGTCCAGAACAGTAAAATATGATCCTTGACTTTAAATACCATGCACACAAAAATAGAATTCATGTTAAATTGCTGTTGAATTATTTTTCACCCAACAATGTTTTGTGTGCTCTCTGGAAAATACTGTTCAAAATAACATATAAAAAATATTGCTATATGCCTAGACTTTCACTCAACAAAAGGAGCACTGTGATTGGTTGATTCTTCAGTGGTCACGTGCCCATGATCAAAAGCTATACAAATGTATCCTGACCAGGATACAATTCCGTAGTTGTTGCCCTCTCAGTTGCTTGTTTGCTTGTTTTGCTGTGACTGTTAAAGGGAAAGTCTAAATATATAACAAAGCACTTAATGTATGGTCCCTTGGGAAACTAGTTAGTTTTGTTCTCCCTGGAGTCCTGATGTTTCCCGAGACGAACATCAGGACTCTAGGGAAAACAAAACTGTTTCCCTCGGGACCCTACATTAAGTGTATAATGTAATGCCTTGACCAAACTACCACTGCTGACACCTACCAATGAAACGTATGTTGCCCAACACTTTGCGTTTGATATTACACCGCTGTTCTTCCTCTTCCGGTGTAAGTGGTCCATCTTTTTTATCAAAAGCTGAAAAACACAAATAAATTAATCACCAAATTAACAGATGATATTGGATTATTACTGACCAAGTATGTGTTTCTCAAAGCTCCGGAAGAGCTTTCTGGCTTGAAAAGTAATTTTTTTATCCTTTTTCTACAGATTGCCAGTCGTTTTTCTTACAAATGAACTCAATGTGTTTCTTAAACTTAAAATGCTTTTACTTTCAAACTTATTAAAAATTGACTTGTTGGTAATGAATTTTGTGCATGTACTGTAAAATGGCTTTTTGGGTCCAAAATCATTTCAGGAGTTTGAGAAATGCATGCCAGTACTGTATATTTTGGGAACTGAATCAGTTCCTTTTTGTCTTTTTTTCATGTACATAGTGAACTATGGTGTTCTTTAAGGCCACTGCTTCAACTCTTAAGAATGTACAATTTTTTTAAGCAGTAAAGCTTACTACAGGCTGAATACAGTTCAAAGTTTTTAGTATTATTACAACATTATTGACTTAAAAATCCAATTTTGAACAAAAGAACAAAAATAAAAACACCATCGTCTTGTTACCTTGACTAGCTTTAGTTCTGTTGTTGAATTCTTCCTCGCACTGTTTAAGCAGCAAACGTCTGAATGTCTATGAAGCAATGAAAATACCCATCACTCAAACTTTCAAGGAAAATTAAATAAACTGCTAACTCGGAATGTTCAATGACTCTGAACAATGATTTATCAATCCCAACTAGCGCTTGCTAATTCTGGGAGATCTAAGAAGTAAAAACTAGAAACGTAAATTAAACACAGCAAGAGTACATGTTTATGTTGTGGCTCAAAATGCTTTTTGGTTTAAAAGTTTTCAAACCAGTTTCATTTTGATTTCCTTTTGTCTTGGATTTCTGTATTTCCTCTTGTTCAAGTGAATATGCACACTCTGAACACAGTTAAGTTTGGAAGTGTATGAAAACCTTGGACAACGTTTAACGTGAAGTACATGTATATTTTGGAGCATGAATAGTGCCTTATCCAGCGGATAAAGTTATCCGGCCTTTGAACAACTGGGGCCAGGAGTTTAATCTAGAGTCACCATCTTCTACAGTACTCACTATCATTTCCTGCACACAAACCAATATATTTTGAAATAACCAGAATCACTCTCTTTGATATCGGTTTACTTACTGAGTTGCCAGTCTTTCCAGGATCATCAAAATTTGGTGCCTCTTCGCTGAGCCGCAGACACAGCTGGGCATACATAGAACTGTACTTTGGTTCATCTAGAGCTTTTTCAAAAACCTTGAAGTTTAAAATGTACCAAGGTTAAACAAATTAAAAGAAGCCAGCTAATTGACGCAAAGAAAATGTTCACATTGTTCATCAGGATCAAGAAATTAACTTGGAGATAAAATTACAACTTCTGAACGATATCAGTAGTTTGTGACTACTCTCCTTAATAGTCTAATTTCACACTGAAACTTAAACACCACATTGCAATCTACAGTAGATGTCCATTTTCTTTTTATCTTTACATGTTGTGTTGGAGTTAAAATCTCCAAGTTAAAGATAAAATTTAATAATATTCCAGAATGTGAATAAACTGCATCTTTTCTGACATACATGTATTTGAGCTGCAGTTAAATTTTGTATAAATTTTTGTGATTCTAAATCCTTTGCTGTGATTGAGAATGAGAAGAACAAGGCTGATCTCTATTCATCTGCGTCTGACCCAACCAGGCCAAAATATTTAATTTACTGTTAAATTATTTGACCATTATAAGTAGGTATTAAAATTACGATGATCTGGGTGAATGTAGTTCTGAGAAGGACTGTTTGAGTTGACATTGACTGACATTTCCACCTGAGAGGAAGTCATCACCAGAGTCAAGAAAATTGTGGAGGGTCAGTGGATGGTATAAAATTAACGTCTCTGGTTATTGACCTGATCGGTCAACAAGTCAAGATGCTATTGGTCGTCTGTCAATTAACCCATAATGTTATCAGCTGTGAAGACTGTAAAAAGTGATTGATGCATTTCGATCCATCTTTTGTGTGACCTTGAATTATTATTGCTTCACTTACCAACAGAATCACTCCTTTAAGAATGTACTTAGTCTCAATCCCCACTCCCAGCAGCTCATGACAAAGCTTATCAAATTTATCCGGAGTTAACTTGTTAAGGATCCTACAAACAAAAGAAATATGCACCATTAGTCTTGGGTGAGGATGGCATAGTGGCAAGAGCACCATCTCTCACAAGTGTGCTGAACTTGGCATTACCAATAAATAAATATTGATTGAGTTTGTCTTCAAACTTTTACCTTCTCCCTGGGTTTTTCTCCGACTTCACTTACCATATTTACTTGTACTGCATTTAAATGCACTGTGGTGTTTGGAAAAAACTGACATCACGAAGTGGGTGTTAATTCAAAGCACGAGGCCACAACGACAATCACAAATTGATTGATCCTTTACATGTAAACCAGAGTGGTACCAACATGTCATTTTGGTAATGCCCTTGGGCATTTATTTCCCTTTGGGCACTTAACAAAATAATGTTAATTTCAGGAGAGATGTGATTCAATTAAGTACAGTAATTGGGTAAATTCTCCCACTGCTTATCAGAAACTCAGCTCGTCGACTTGGTATTATTTCAAAAATCAATTCATTAAAGGCAGTCAAAAATTGTTACATTTTTTAAGTCGTATTTTTTATGCAAAATAGCTGATGCATTATTAGTTTGACTTCAGCACACAAAAATAAATGAAGGCACATGTACGAATACATACAATGATTACTAGAAATCCCTTATACAAGGTTTTTGGAGTTACTGAAGTACAGAACGGCTCTTAAATTACAGTGTATTGCCATGTGTATTGCCGCGTAAATTACAGTGTAGATACGTCTTCCAAATTTACTTCAAAGGAGAAATCTAACAGCTATTCCACTTATTCTTATTCTGGAAGATGGTCAATCGAACGCGATCTCAATTCAATCAATACCAACTGCAACCTTGAACCTCTGGCTGATTCACACAGCAGACCTATATTGAACCAAATTTACCAAACCTTTTTCCACGCTTAACTTTCATGTTTACCTGGTCACACCACCAGCCCTACCATAGGCCTTGTTACATGGAAAAACTACATTGCAAGTTACAGAGAAAAAAATTCCCTTTAACAATGCCTTTAGGGCAGTTTCATGACTCTAGCCTGCAGGTGAGAGCTTACAAGGTGTTCTTTACAAGAGCATGTCACTCAAGGAGAATTGACTGTAGTGAATAGCAATTAGCTATGACCACTCACACTGTTCATATGCCCTTTGGATATGAGCAGGTGTGAAGTCAGGTGAAGCTAGGGAAAAGCAGGCCAACAAAATTCAGATCCCAAAGCAAACACCTAGCTTCCCCTTTTTTCTCCAATTTTACAAAGTCAACCAAAGCAGGTATGAAAAAAAAAAAATAGAAAATGCTCACCAAGAGAAATTATGTTAAGCCTTGTAACACTTTTAACACTTTCAAACGATTCCAAAATGGCTTTAAAAGTTAGCAAATTTTAAATTACGGTATTACCACGTCCACTATTTTTTTCGATCAAAATAAGACTTTATCCGTGAAATCAAGATTTCCAAAGAGAAAAAAGCAACACGCTTGCTTTTAATTCCTTGGGATGAAAGCGTACAGCCTATTGTTATTGACATTTGGCTCGCTTGCATTTACAATTAAATGCATGCGCTATGCCTTTTACCACAACGTCAAAATGGTTAATAAAAATTTACAAACATGGTGCTCTGAAAAGGGACTCGAAGGATCAAATAATCTTAAAGAATAGAATGCAAGTTAGACGATGGCATTACCCTCGGACCCGTCGAAAAACCGCTTCATCGTCACGATATTGAAGTCGGTTTATCTGTGGAGGGACCCATCGTTGAAAACTTTGCTGCTGGTGAACTTGGTTTGGCTCTTGTAAAGGCAGCGATGCAGGTACAACCTCCCTGACTCCGGAAAAATCAAAAGATTTTGCCCCGCGTCCGTCCACTTTTGTAGCTTTTCACTATTCTACTAAAACGCGTACGTCGTTGAAGGAAAACCTGCAAGGAAAGAAAACGCCAAACAAAGGTAGTGATCACGCCATCAATTAATATCTTTTGACCACAAATACTGGCCTCAAGCCTCCTGCTGAATTCGAAAATTGTTAAATAAAGACTTAAAGGTGAACGCACTCCGTATCTTACCGTAGGAAAGAAAAGAAAAGGGAAAATTGCCGCTGCTTTTTAGACGCTATGTCTTCGATCTTTCTTCTTTATATTCAAAGTGGTCCCAGCATGCATTGCGGACAAAAATATCCCGTGATGCTCAGGGGGCGTAAGGGCGGATAACTGTTACGCAGATCACATGGCTGTTCCCTTTGTCATTTGCTGTCCGACGAATTCGCGAAGAGTTCCTCATAAAGGGCTGCATAATCATAATTCTGAGGGGGCTTCACCCTTTAATTAAAGCCCTTAACCAGTTTGAATTCGTGGGACAAGTCGCAGGAAAGTACTTATAATACTAGGACGAAACATTAGGAACATAGCAGCCAGTAGGAGATGGGGCCGTTGGTCCATCGTAAACTTTGCTGGAATTCACTTGATTTATCACTCAGGGAAGCGTCCTTACTATCCATTTTTAAGCGTGCTCTCTCTTGAGCCATTTTTCAGTTAGTACTTTGTTGTTTTACTTAATTAGAATTAGCATCCTATCCACTCTAGTTATGATTTCTGAGTGTTTTTAATTTCCATATGATTTCAAATGTACCGTTCCTAGTTATTCAGATCTTAGGTTATCTTTTTAGTCTTACACGTAAGAGAACCATTCGTTGAAGCTGGTTTTCTCAATAAACATTAGCTTCAATCAACTAAAATCATATCAGTAGTCGGGTCCCTGCGACTACAAAATGGGTAGTCCACACGATAGGTGCCCGGGACTTGTCCCTGAACCATTCCCGAGGAAATAAACCAAACTGATTTTAGGGCTGACACCACGGCAAAGGGCTTAAATATTTGGGACAATATTTCAACTAGTAGAACTAGTCTTCTTCACGGGCAGAGTTACAATGAGAAAAAGTTAATCAAAAGTTTAAATTTCAGTGAACGTAAACATAAACGGTTAATGGTTAACTAGTGTACGTGACGTAGCGTATGTGGTCTTCTGCATTCAAAAGTTTCGTAATTTCCGAGGACTTATCCCCTTTACACTTCTGACGTGGTTACGTGACCACTCATCAGTCGAATAAGGAGCAGACCCATATGCACATTGCAAAATAAAGGGAAACAAAGTATGTTCCAGCGTGTGACCCCTCCCCACCGCCCTCCCTCCGGTATTGATACCCCGGCCCAATCTATCATTTTTCTTCTTTCACGCAACTGAGTCGGTTTGTGCAAATGGGCCCAGTTGTTCAAAGCCTGATTAAACTATTGTAGTGTTGTTTGGGGTAACCGACTGTGCCAAAACTTTATCTGACAAATTACAGAGACTTCAAAACCGTGCTGTCCGCGTCCTTACTCATGCTAGTTATGATGCTGACGCCAACCAACTATTTAAAGAATTAGGCTGAGACAATTTAGAAACTCGACGTCAAAAACTAAAGGCTGAGATGGTCTATAAGTCCTTGAATGGCCTCACACCCAATTATTTGTCCTCGAAATTCATTCCAGCGGAGTGATGTGATTACTTCTTACAATTTGCGCGATTCTGATAATAAGCTTGCTATTCCCTTCCTACGTTCTAACTATTACAAAAATAGCTTTGGCTATTGTGGTGCAGTCCTCTGGAACAGTCTACCCTCAGCTGCTAGGCAAGCAACATTTCGGACTAATTTCTGACGATTGCTAATTAATTCCGACATGGTATTCATGTGCATGAAAAACGCAGGCTTTAATTTAGTTTACTTTTCTTTAATAGTTAGCAATATTTTAAATTATAGAAGATTAATCTGTATACATAATCTTTCGTAGTAAGTTGTAGCTTTTATATTAAATTGTTAATGCCTGATGTATTTATCGTGTTTTTAAATAATGATGATGATGATGATGATGATGAATATTCGGAAAAAAAACCTCACCTGCTAAATAAATACGAGTTCCCTCACAGAGTGCTTTGATTATGGATATAATGTGTAAACCATTAAGGCATATATAGGACATAGTTGAATTTCGTATAGCGAATAGTGTGAAAAGTTTCTCCAGGATGATTAACAAACTCACTTTGGTCAGAGACATGGACTTCTCTAATTTACTCCTTGAAAGGAGTTTTTAGGTCTATGATTTTAGCAGTTATACAATACCATCAATTGTTGAATACTTGTTTATTGTAAATAGTAAATTTCAATGTTATGTTTATACATATAAGAAGGCATAAGTCTTATTTTACTTTATAATTTTATTACAGTTATTGTTTATGTATCTTTTATATTATTTACACGACCCCGCAAGCTGCATAGCTTAAATACTCATCGTGTCAAAATAAAGGTTTTACTTACTTACTTACATTCATATTATAAAAAAATATATATAAAAAATAAACAAAAGAAGCCACAGGTATCTTCAAGCTCAAAGGCTCAAGAAAAGAAAGGTGTGTGCAAACACCGTTGAGTGTACTAAGTGTGTGGCACTGGGGTGGGGGGGGGGGGTGGGTTGAGTGCACCAGGTGTGTGGCACTGGGGGGGGGGGGGTACTAACTCTTTAGCAGCACCTGCATCTGTATATCTTTTGAAATAAACAATAAATCCATCGTTCGAAAATTATATTCCATCAAATGGTAGAATCACAGTGTACTGAATAAGAAACAGTTCACCAAACGAAAATACTGCTAAGTAATTGTCATCTTATCGGTGGCTGATCACAGTAGATCTCAGGGCTGTACTAGTATTTAGAACACTGGGTGTGAAATAACAAAGTTTGAATCAATGTTGGCTATGTTGCTTGTTTGAAGATAAGGGTAAGACAAAAATTTGTCGATGAGCAACGTTTTGACAACGTTCTGTTTTTAAGAGCTCACATTTGGCAACACGTTCGCGACAGAGTTTCTTTCGTTTTGCCCTCGACTGCGCTCCCAGGCGCGCATTACAGTTATCTCGTTCGTTACAGTAGACGTTTCCGGTGGTTGTACCGAATTGGGCTTAAAGAAGCTCTTCTTCATCTTGTTACGGACAAGAGGACTCATGACGCCATATATCCACGGATTGAGAGCACTGCTTAAGTTCATCAGGTAGGGTACCACCAGAACCATCTCTCGAGAAGTACGAGAGGTTCGCAGGATAAGGCGAAACAGAACGATCGTCAGGAAGGCTGGTATCCATAGCACTGCGATTGTGAAGACGAGAACGAACAAGGCCTTTGTTAGGTGAATCTCCTGCGTTGGTAAGGAAGACGTGTTAGCGTTGTGTTGGCGAATGAATCGTAACACGCGGATGTAGCAGAACGTTATGATTCCGAGACACAAAACCACGAAAAACCCGACGATGAATGAAGTGTACCCAACTTCCATCTTTGGGTCGGCGAACCTGAGGATACAGGAGGCCATTAGTGGGTTGAATGTAAACGTGGCCCATCCAGAAAAGACAGGGATGAATACCACCACAGCAACGAACAGCCACAGCGACAAAATGTACACAAGCGAGCGACGGTAGGTAAAAACGCGTTTGTACGCATGGGGCTTCAAAACGCAAAAGAACCGATTGATGGCTGAGAGCGCCATAGTTGACATGGATGCGTACGTCAAAAAGTGCAGGAAAAAGCCCCACATCTGGCAGCCGAAGCTGTTCAAGGTCATGTTTCCTGTTGCAAGGGAATAAAAGAACAATGAACCAGGGATGCAAGCATTTAGAAGGTCGGTCACCGCTAGGGCAGCAATCATGATCCCAGTGGAGCTTCTCAGTCGAGGCTTTCTGTACAAAGCGACCAGCAGGATCGAGTTGCCGAAGAATGCGGACAGCAACAAAATGGCAGACATCGACGATTCAAATACAACCAAACCGATGCTTCTCGGAGGAAGCAACATAGTTCACTTGTCAAAGAAAAAGACGTAAACGGCGTAAGAATCGAGTTGAGTGTAGATTTCAACCTGGACTCTGCTGCTGCGAGGTGAAAGATCCAGTAACTTGCTATAACTGTTTCCCAGTTGTTTTTCCGTTAAGTTGTATCGAGTATTAATGTAAGTTTCTCTCGGAAAAGAAGTGGGTGGAATTTCCGTTTAGTGGATCAGTGATATATTGCTTTCATCCAAACACCGAACTAAGTCCTGACGTCATGATTTCCCATCACAATATGGTCTTGAATGCAAGTCTTAAAACCATTTCCCACGGTTAATAACATGTCCACGAAAGCACTATTTTGCAAGCAGCTTTTTACATTAGCAAAAACATTGTGTATTGTTGGGGTGAATTCTTAACTTTCTCTTAATAGAGCAAAGTAGCATTAGCCGTGAAATGTGGCAAAACAGAAGAGAAAAAACCACAACAGCATTAAAATTAAATTAAAACTGAAAGACGTAGCACTCAAACTCTCGCCAAGTGTGCAACAAAGAAAAACCTGCGCCGAATCCCAGATAGGAAAATGATTCTTATCCAATTTATCTCTGACTGACTGAAGAACCTGCCATGCTTTGTCAAGTGCAAGATTTGGTTTATATAATCAGTACAGACTTTATCTGAGCCCCTAAATCACAATCTGAAGGGGAAAAAAAAGAAAACAAAACACATTTTTAAGTTTAAGGGCCTGCTAAACTAACCGTACCATAAACTGATTTGAATTTTAAATTAAAGGATCACTCAAAAGCCCAAAGGCCGGTGTATGGTATTGGATCAGGATCAACCAATTTAAATAGGCAGCTGAACTATTAATAGCGCAGTATTTTTGCACGGTTTAAGACTATGCGGGAAAGGCAGATCTTAGCAAGGGCTATGGAAATCCAAAAAGAAAATTGGGGGGAACCACGCTTTTTTTTTTTTTAGAAGTAATTAAGCAACAGTTATTCTAAAAAGCATTAAAATACAAAGCAATGTATGGCGTTTTTTTTTTCCAAATTGAAGCTTTATTATCTCTGAAAAATGCATGGTTACCCCCAATTTTCTTTTTGGATACCAAAAACACTTGTAAAGTTCTGCTTTCACCGAGTAGTTTTAAACCGCGCAACAATATCCCTGTATAAGTAAACACCACCCATAGGAAACCCGAGTATCTCGAGATGCGTAGAACGTTTGCGCAGTAACAAAAGCAGACACCGTCCTTAATTACTAAACGCTACCACTTAGGAATCACTAATAAGATTGCTCCCTTCTCCTACAGTTATCTTATGAATGGTATTGTTATTTTTTCTACAACAAATTCAACCAAATATCTTGGAATCACCATAAATTATAATCTTAGTTGGAACCAACATCGTGATGACATCTGCAGTAGGGCTAATAGAACGCTTGGTCTTCTTTTAGCCAGAGGTCGTTTACTAAAATTTTAACAAAATTTGTTTACTTTTATACATGGAGCGAAGACACTCCTGTTTGGAGCGAAGTCACTACCGTTAAACTTTTTTGATGGAGTGATCTGACTTTTGTTGGAGCGATCTGACCATGGAGCGATCTGACTGTAATTCCGAGGACCACTCGAGTGCTCAATGCTTTATCGACATATTCAGACTATTTGTAATGTTTATAAGTATTCTTTTTATCCAAGTTCAGTTGTCACCATGGAGCCAGTTACCGGTAACTGTAGAAGACTTACTTTTTTCTAGCGTTTTTGTTTTAAGAACGTCAATGATGTCCGCTATTACTGAGGGCCGTATTAGGTCCAATGTATAATTTACTAAATTTAAAGAAAATTGTAACAGGGGCTTTTGGGGAATTTTGGCTCCGTGGCTGGGCGAGAGATGCCCTGCTACCTTCCGAGATCGTTTATAAGTCAAGTGGACCAGCTCTTCTTCAAGGAACAGAGCGTTTATTGCAGATCTTGACTCATTCTGCTACAGGTAGAACTCAGGAGCTTTTACTGAAGAATATTTGTCATAGAAGACCCGTAGCCAATAGTATTTCAACAACTTAATTTCACTTGCGTAAGCTTAAATCGAGGAGATTCTGAAGAAATTACTTTTCGCGCCTTTACAAACTGAAGCTCATTTCTTATTCGAAAGAACAGCGGGTGTTCAATACCTATGTGTTTTACTTGACGGTTAAGGCTCCGATATTTCCTAAACTAAGTGAAATCTACTGACTGAAAATGTCCCGTAACAAAATCTTGTAAATATTTTTTATTTTTATGATATTTATTTTAGGATATAGTTGCGTGTAAATAATTTTATTCTGTTATTTATTAATATATTTGTTTTCATATTTATTTTAAAAGACTCCTAGTATAGTTCAAACTGTTTTAAGAGTACATTATTTAAAGTACGCAATGATTATAGCCAAGTCGGTACTGCTGAGGCGCCTCGTTGAATAACCACCTCGCGCTCGTGGCATAATTGTTAATCAGTTTGAGTAAACCTTATCCGCTCAGATTGAACAGCCGGAACCTGGATATTACGTCCAAGTCGATCCATCTCCCAAAGAAGTTACTAATTATCTCAAAAATATAACTGATTTTTCAAAGTAACATTGCACTAAACCACTGGAAATCGCTGTATTTTACGTTGCTTTGTTTTTTATTATTTTGAAATAACAATAAAAGTTAAAATCTGTTCAAATAGAAGCCCAAATAAATTCATTGTTTGCTGAAAGCGCACCTGCCATATTGCAGTGACCAAAGAAGACCGAAAAGGACTAAAACCTAGCGTTTCTTTCGTCTTTGATCACGTGACGGTTAGGAGGGAACGCTTCCAAAATGGCCGGCCATGAACCTCTCACTCTTGCCAGAGGTAAACATTGTTTTCTTCAAAGTTATGATCGTTTTTGTTCCGTAGAGTAAGTGTTACAGTGATAAAGGTCTAACACGAGAAAGACTTACGGAAATCGAGCGCAATCAGGAAAGAACAGCGAATAATTTACGTCGTAGACGGTAGCTGTTTAGAGGACTTCTATCATGAGCAAAAACAAAAGCTCAAAGCTTGTGTGCTGCATCAAGTTTGTGTATTTTTTCTTGCAATTTATTTATTTTCTTCCGTTTTTGTAAGTTACCTCCGATGTTTTTTGATACACTCTGAATGTAATTTTATAATATTTTCCTGCAATTGTGATTGTCATTTGCTGCCATTGTGATTTTCATTCCATGTAAACTTGGGACAAAGTCCATGGCAATAATTATTTATCACTTATATGGTGCTGCAAATAATGGTTTGCCTTCTACCTTATAATGGTGCCACTAGTTTTTGAAATAACCAAGGTCTATCATAGTTGGAAAATTCATCATATGCAACTCAGGTCAATCACTTGCCTATTGCTAAACTAAATTGTGTTTTGGGTTATAACCTTTATAATTCACTTACCCAAACGATCGATACATGTAGCTAGAAAATATCATCGAAAATATCTTGTTCTTGTGCAGAAAGAGAGAGAGATTACTTTATTTTATTTATCTCAGGTATCAAATATATTTTAAGCAATAAGTGAGTATGAGTGTATTAGCTTATTAGGTACCAGAAAGCGTAACCTTCAAAGATATTCTGTTGGCTTTTGAAATCCAAGGGAGTTCATAAATACCAGCTTTGACTGTGTTTGGTTTTCAGAAATTATTACAAAGATTTCCCTTTCTTGGTTTTTCAGGTCGCAAAATCAAATGTTTACCTCATGGTGTAATTAAGCCTCACTGTGTAATCATTGTGTGATCTTACATATTAGTTATTTTATGTTATTGTTTTATTCATTGTTGTAATCTTTATTACAGTTTAAGGCAGTCTACAATACTCTGTTAAGAGTGAAGACTTAATTGGTAGATGAAATTAAAATTGTATTTTTTTCCTAGATGTCAATCGTGCGATTGAGCTAATTGACAAGCTACAAGCAAGTAAGTTATGATATTTTGTTTATGACTGCAAAACGCCAGGTGAACATAAACAGGTGCTGTAACCTACGAGGAATATTGCTTTGAGAAAAGAGAAAAAGTATGAAGTCATACTTTACTTTTGCCTCTACCCCCAATTTTTCTCTTTTGTTTATTTGAGGGCTTGTTTGTAGACTAGATGTTAAACAGTATAATTAACCCTCCTTTTTCGCTCAGGGATAGGCCACACAGCAGATGATTTTTTGTGTGTTTGCATGTTCTTCTTGTTGGGCCATTCCTCAGCAGTAAGAGTGGACTGCTTGTGGTCTGTTTCACTAAATAAATACTATTTTACAGCAGTATTAAAAGCTCTGTTTTCCTCAAATAATCTGGCAGACTACAGCAACCTTAGTGTTCAGCCGAGGACGTGGGATAATAAACTGGACAATAGTATTTATTTTCTTGCCAAGATGCTCTTCCATGTTGGAGTTCTCAAAATTAATACATGTAATGTCTTTCATACTGTTAAATGTGACTAAAGGTTGAAAACTGGGGAATATACTTAGGGAGCACAACAGGTTTTGTACTAGTTTTAGTTGGGGCATATCATGTGGCGTGACACATTTTTACAAGTCACATTTGCCAACAAAAATGTTTAAATATGGATTATGATTACATCAAAATAATATAATTTTGTTGTGTTTTAGGTGGGGAAATCCCTCCCAAGAAGCTTCAGGCCTTACAGAAAGTGTTGCAGAGTGAATTCTGTAATGCCATCCGTGAGGTGTGTATGGTGCTATCACATTCTGTTGTGTTCCTTAGTCAACTGAAGTCCTTTATTTATGAAATCCTTTGTTTGTTTTTGAAGGTTTATGAGCATGTTTACGAGACTGTTGACATTCAGGGAAATCCTGAAGTTCGAGCCCAAGCTACGGCTAAGGTAAACACACTGGTATTTTATATGAAATTATAATCTATATGTAACCGTATAGTTTGATACTTTGTTGAGTACATTTATGTTACCTGTAAATTTTGTTAGATTTGTGTAAGAAAACTAGTTATGCTAAGCTGGATACTCCTGTAGAAATATTGATTTAATAAATAAACCCAAGTATATTAGTTCTCCTTATTGATTTGTACAGTTTTGTTTTTGTGATAGTTCAGCAATCACTCAATCATTTATAACTTTCTTTTTTTTTTTTCTCACTGATTTTTTCTGTACATCAGGCCACCATTGCAGCTTTTGCAGCAAGTGAAGGGCATGCCCATCCTCGTGTAGTTGAACTTCCTAAGGTAAATGAACAACTTCTTATTCTTATCAACTTCTGGAACTAGAGTGTAAAGACTTCAATGATGTAAAGAAATACTTAAGAATGATGTGAATTCCATTTCAGACTGAAGAAGGACTTGGGTTTAATGTAATGGGTGGCAGGGAGCAGAACTCGCCGATTTACATTTCTCGTATTATCCCTGGTGGAACGGCTGACAGGTGGGATTTGATTCTTTTAATTTTGCCTGGTCATTTCCATTGCACTTTTTGTGCTTTAGGAGATGTAATTTTACAATCTACATCTGTAAATTTCATAGCACTGTAACTTTTCAAGTTTACTTTGCATTTATTGCTTTGATAAGTGGCAACTCTGTGTGTGCTTCATCGCACTTATGTTAATTATTTATTGACAATATATTTTCTTGTGAAAAGAAAGGTGCCACTAGCAGGGTGCTTTAATGGTCACAGTTTGTTAGTTTATCAATGTCTTATTTATTCGTTAATGTTTGCCTATGGTGACTGTTTTGTAGAAATGGCGGCTTAAAGCGAGGTGATCAGCTGCTCTCTGTCAATGGAGTGGTGAGTAACAATGAGTATAATTTATGAATATTGATATTTCAAATGATAGATTAATTTTACAAGCAATGAAGTGATGAAGAAAGCAGTTACGTGTAAATACGCACCTATCGCTTAGACTTTGTGTAGTTAACAGTATGACGTTTTGGGGCTCATTATGGACATAAAACAGCTTGCCTGAACATTGTAAAAAAGTCTGTGCTGCAGTACATCACTGTAATTTTTGTTAGGCACTGTATATGACTTCATTGTTTTCTTGTTTTAGAGCGTTGAAGGAGAAAATCACGAGAAAGCTGTTGACCTTTTGAAAGCTGCTGAAGGTTTGTAAACTTTGAATATGTTCTAACACAAGGCCTGCTTATTATAAGCTTCATCCTTAAAGCCCTAACAGTGATCAGCATCAAATTTCTCCTTGTAATATCAATGCTTATTCAACCCCTGAGGTCATGACAATTAAGGATATGATCACCCTAGGTGAATTTTCTTGATATTTTAATAACTTCTCCCCAGTATGTTTATAAGAAAAGTAAGAAGACAAGAAAGGAGAATTTTTTCCTTGATATTAGGGGTTAGAGGAGTAACATCTCAGAGTACAGCGTATTTTATTGAAAATGTCAGTTGGATGATATTTCAGGCTGGAGAAGATCAAGACAGTCAGTGATTTTAACAACAAATTTGAATTATTCCTTTGTCAGGATTTATAATAAAATTGTGGCACAGCATTGTTAAGTGTATTAAGTGTAGTGTATTAAATTTTGATTTCAAAAGAAGAAACTGATATTGAGTTTTTAAAAGTAAAACACAATAATTTTATTGCTTTATTTAATTAATCTTTCAGGGAGTGTTCGTTTGGTTGTCAAATTCACTCCAAAATGTAAGTACATAAAGCTCTTGGTTGTGAATTTACTCAGTTTAGTAATGTTAATCTCTGTTTGCCCCGACTTCACCTCACTCCACTTCTCCCAATTCTTATCTTTCTTTCTCTCATTCTGTGTCATCTTTATGTAATATATAAACTACTTCACTGTCCCTTAAAGCTTAATGAACAAAATATTCTACCATCTAGCCGGTAGTATTGAACCAAACAAGATAGTGAGAAACAAAAGCATGAAGGGCTACTGTTATTTTTTTCTCTAGTGCTTGAGGAAATGGAAGCTCGATTTGACAGACAACGTGGATCTCGCCGACGCTGGTGAGTGAAAGAATTAAAATGTTTAGTCAAAAACTGTTTTAATTGGAAATTTGGTCATGAAATTAAAATTGAGACAGACTTGTCATCATATAAGAACCTTTGTTTTGTATGTTGATGCCAAATTTCAAAAGTTAGTGTCTGATGTTTTCCTGAAAGCTGAATCAGTGTGGAGTGAAGTATGAATGTTTTTTTTATCTTTTTGAGCTGACATAAAAGGAATCAACCAAATATTGGGTCTTCTTTTGTTTTCAGTTGGTCTAGGCAAGACTTTTGTTGGAAAGTTATAGGCTAATATTCTTGGAATTTAAAACTTAAGATCAAAACACAGTCTAACTATGTTTTCTTTTATGACAAGCAATATTATTAGTATGCCACAATAGAACTTCTTTGGAGCAATTTGGACTTTAGGCCAAATTTCCACTTAGCATAGCTTTTTTTACCAAGCCCTGCATGCATTTGCTGATGGAAGCATCTTAAATTTATGACACTAGTAAGAATTATTTTGGACTTTATGGTCAAATTTCCACTAAGTATAGTTTCTGACCAAGCCCTGCATTTATCGATGAAAGCATCTCGAGTTTATGAATCCCACATACAGTGGAACCTCGATTTAACAAACCTCTATTTAACGAAGTCCTCAATATAACGAAGGATATTCTATGTCCCGGCCAAAGTTACAGTAAAATGTATGGAGTAGAACCTCGATATAATGAACCTCGATATAACGAACTCTTCGATATAACAAACATAATCCGGAAGCCCAATCGTAAAATCTACCTCAATACAACGAATTACAATGTCAACACGCGACACGCAACACGCTGAACAGATCAACAGTCAACAAATCCTTCTTATCCTTATGGTAAAGAGACAGCAGCCTTTCAGTCAACGGCTTATTATTTCTCATAGACATTGGTACTATAGTATTTCGACATCAGCATTGAATTCCGTGACAGATGTCACCTGTGTTACAAATCAATCATTAACTATGACCTCGATATAACGAACATTTTGGTCGTTTCCCCTGAAGTTCATTATATCGAGTTTTTCGATATAACGAACCCTCGATTTAACGAACAAATTTGGCCGGTCCCCAGCGACTTCGTTAAATCGAGGTTCCACTGTAATGGCCTTAACAGGATTTAGCAATAAAATCTAGGGGCAGGTCCAAACGTCACATGTTAAAGCCTGTCAAACTAGGAAAGACACTTTACTGTCACATTGGCCTCGTCCTCTTTTGTGTATAATAGCATAGCAAGCTGATTTTGGAAAGTAAACCAGCAAAGAAAAACCTTTATTTTGGCACCTAATCACCAAGAGGGTATTCTTCAAGTTCTCCTGTACTTTGAAAGTTAACTTATCGATCAGCAATATTCAAATGGAGGGCAGGTGCCTATTGTGAGCAATGTAGGCAATTAGCTAGTGAATATGGGCAAAATGCAAATGAAGGTGGTAACCATGGCAACCTCCCATGGGCCACCTTCCCCTGGCACCTGTCACACTGATCTCTCAGTAGAAAATAAAAACACAAAGACAACTTACCTGAATGCAGGACCTTCAAGGTACCAAGAGGCGGGTGGGAGGGGACAAACAGATGACAAAAAGCGACAAAGCTACTCAAAGCAAACCACAAGGGCAAATATACATGGTGATGACTCAAATGCACATGCGCAAGGCGATTATCATCTAGCAAACAGAAAATCTCCCAGTTAACTATGATTATCGATAATCTCAAGACATATACAGTAAATAGTGATCTGTAGAAGAAAATACACTCACTTAGTTGCTTAATTTCTTTATGTAGTTGCATAGCCTGAAGGTTGTGGTATCTTTCTTTGGATTTTGGAACAAAGGTCACTAGTGTTGTTTTTTAATAATGTTGTGATTTTTCATTTTTATTTCAGATCTGTCACCATGGATATCTTTTTATTTTTCCTAATGGGTTTGCTTTCAGTGAGCAGAACCAATAAATTTATAGGCAGGCACAAATGATGTTCAACAACATTTTATTTAGCTTTCCTCTCTGCAACCAAAACAGAAAATAATAATATTGTTTTATCCTCTAGAGTAGGCACTTTATCAAATCTGATAGAATGTAATGCCAGGTTTTTCCTATATTATGACTATGTGTAGGTTTTGATGCTTTTTACCTTGTATTCCTGGACTGCAATAAACGTCCATTTTTAACTGTGGTCTAGTCTTTGATATTAAACAAAATAGCTTCCAGGCAATGCACAGATGACATCAAAATGTGGTAAGAACAAAGAAGTACTCAGAGTCACAGGCGAATTCAATAGTGTGACTGATATTCTTTAGTTTTTGTGTCTCCGTGCATTGTCAGAGTACAGACCCACAGCAAAATGGAATCTATTTATTTATTTTATACAATGGCCAAGACATTTCACAAGCTAGCATCACATTGACTGAGCCGATCCGAAAACTTTGAAGCATATGCAGTTGTGATTCTCTAAATAAAAGAATAATCAAAAGAAGTTTGCAATGTTTTGAAAACTAGTCTTTGTCACCAAAAACTGATTATCTCTTGGTTTTTCCCTGATGAAGTCACTCAATATTTTTCTTCCAGTGCTCTGAGCAAAAAGGTACTTTGGGCAGTTTTGACAAAAACACAGTGAAATCCTCACCATACTACCCCTTTAACATCCAGTGTTAGTGCTTGGGGGGGGGGTACTCTCTTTAAGGTGACTCCATACAGTTAGTTGGCGCGCGGAGACTGGATACTAAAATGGCGCGAGCGCCCCCAGTATTCTAACTGATACGTGAATTTTCATTATGTTGGTGCCCAAAACAAGGCTTGTTTTAGCCTGAAAAGTAAGGCTATTTTAATGAGTTTTCCACAGTGAATTTTTCTGAAAATTGGCATAAAAATGTTAGAATTTAGCTGGTATTTGTACTCCAAAAAATCTTAGGGAGAATTATACATAGACAACTGCAATAAAGGGCAAAAACGAAAATTGCAGAAATTGACCAACTATATGTACAGAATTTGTTTTGACTTTAGGAGATACTTTGGAGTTCCTTCTTTACACAAAAAATAGCAAAATTTTTCTGCGCAAGATTTAGACAAACCCGTTTTGAAACTAGCTAGGAGTGAAAGAAGCAACAGATGTATCATCTGCTGGTTGCCATGGAAATGGGGTTTACCAGTTGTAATGGTGTTTTTAGCAAAGCGCAAGGACTTAGGTACTCAAAACTATGTTTGAACCAAGATAGTTTCTCGGGGCTAAAAGAACCAGACAATCAAGAAAAATATATCACTGTTAGTGAAAACTGAAGAAAGGGTAAAGAGCCACCTTAATGGACTATACAGAGAGGCTGTGACTGAAAGGGTTACCTTTATCAGGCTGGATGTACAGTATTTATTCGATTATCTGCCCTGGGCACTTATTAAATTTTGGGCCAATGAGGACGGGTGCGTATTTGATGTGGGTGCTTATTCAAGGGTGGGCGCTTATTTTTTTCCCAAACAAGGACATCTTTAGAGAATACCAAAACAAGGGATAACGTCAAGTTTATTTCACTTCAACAAGACAAAACGAAGTGCAAAAACAATATAAAAGCTCATTGACTACTGTATCTAAATCCAATTTTGGAACACAACAGACACCCTTCTTACTTCACGCTGGGCTAGTACAGAAATGCTTTCTGTTGGGAGGGGTGGGGTGGGCGCTTATTTGAAGGTGGGCAGTTAATCAAATAAATGTGGTATATAAAAGGGTAAGGAGTTCATGAGCTGAAGTATAAAAAACGGTAGGAAAACTGTCATTTACGTATTTAAAAGACCCTTTCAAAGGTCTTCAAAATATCTCAAACAGACCCAACTGAAAAGAGATGCAGTTTCTCAACAGAACTTGTGAAGGGGTACTATTCTCTATGGAAGGTATACGAAAGGGCTATCCTTTTCTTTCGAAAATGGTATATAAAACAGTAAGGGTTTGGACCTTGGGACGCAGGCACATAGCCTTCTTTCCACAAAAAAAAAACTTCCTTGAATACCCTTCTCCCTACCCCCTAAATGCAATCAGCCCTTGGAGTAAAGCTTGGCAGACTATGTTGCATGTTGCAAGATCCAACACTGACCCCCTTGGCCTATTTTATCAAAAAGGTGATGAAATTTCATGTAAAGTTACTGGGAAAAGGAAGCATTCTAAGGGCCCGCAAGGAGGAATGGCTATTCTGTGCAAACTGTGCTGGACTTCTTCAAACAAGAAACAAGTTAAAAAGCTTGTTGCCCTCATTGCTGCAGAGAGGAACAAGATTCTTCAAAGATATGGACTTAGTATTTAGTTTTATATGCTGTATACATGCAATGAACAATTTGAAGTGAACATTAAAAATGCCAATTTAGTGTAAAACTTCGATGTATCGTGCACATTAATGAGGTGTCAAAATACTTGAACCCGCGTACAAGCTGCACCCATAACTTTGGTCCCATTTTTCCGGAAAAAAGGTGCCGCCTATCTGCGAGTAAATACGGTATGCTGTATACTGTGATGATACTGTGAATACAGTATGTGATACTGTGAACGTTATGTTTTTCAAGCAGGTTAGTCTGAGACTGGGTAAAGAGGTCGGACAAATTTGGCCTACAATACAGTATCATTGAGAGAAATTTAGTCTGGAACAGGTCCGATAGGGTAGGGATTTCTGGTGCTTAGTCTAGAATGGGGTGGCAAAAGGTGGTTCAACATGACCTGGTATAGGTTGGGGTTTCTGAGGCTCAGCAGCACAACCCCCCCTCCCCCCCCCCAAAAAAAAAATTCCACTAAGTAGCCCCCACCCCTCCCACCTACAACCCCTCCCTGGAAATAAAAGAATCATTACACATAAACTGATAAACACATGATTAAATAGACTTAACCACAGTTTGTTCTGTTACAAAGCACACAAAGAAGTGACATATATTTAGACCACAAAAGAAGTGTAGTGGAAACACAGTCAACACAAGCCACAGGCGAGTGTTTCTCCCTTTTTCTTTCAAGTTTTCATCACTATTTGACATGTTTTATAACAAAACAAAGCGTGGCTAAGGCTTTTTTATTTATTTTCTTTTTATAGTACACATGAACTCATATAATAAATTTTTCTTCCATAGCTGTACTGCATAAGTGAAATTTCTCTTTAGTTTGCAAAAAAGCCATTTTTGCAACAAATTTAGAGCTCACAAATTTGGTATCATTTGCATGGTTTTATAATTTCCACAAGGCATGCTCAATTTCAATGAGCGACAGATGCAAGCTATACAAATTAAAATATTAATGTTAACTTAATTCAGAGATACTTCAGTTGAACCAAATTTATTAATTTTATAACTCCTTGAGTTTCCTACTTGGTATAATCTATTAATAATTTCACCAAATAATTATAAATATCTATTTATGCCCTACATTTTATGTTTCTTAATTAAACTATTTAAAACTTATAAACATTCCTCTCCTGAGAGGAATGGCGCCATTGATAATTGAAGGGTTTAGGCTAAGACACTGGTTGTCGTATAAGAAATTTAGTTGCATATTTAATTTTCGAGAAAAATGCTAAAATTCAAACAAGAAATGGCTTGAGAATGATGTATAATTCTAGAAAGTGAAAAAAAATAAAGAAATCCGAGTGCTCCCATCAGGAGTTGAACTTAAGACCTTCCGATTACTAGTTCAGATACTCTACCACTGAGCTACAGGAGACTCGCGGGAGCTAAGGCCATTAAACTAGGTTCATGGGACAAACATCCTGCATACTGCTAGGATTTGAATGTTGATCGCGTGGTATAAGAAATAAATGTGATGGTATATTTCAAGCCTGGTGAATGAATGAGAATGATGTATTATTCTAGAAAGTGACACAGGCATACTTGAAAAAAAAAAAAAAGAAATCTGAGTGCTCCTATCAGGAGCTTAATTCTACTTATTACTTTTCTAGAGAACAGAAAAAAGAAATCAGATAAGCATCTTTTCTGTAGGTTGCTTGCATTTTCTAGAAAAGCAATAAGCTACGGTGTATATATATATATTTTTTGTTTATTTAGCATTTTCCTCAAAAAGTTTCTTGAACAACAACTGGCCGGCCTCTGTGCCAAAATAGAACTTATTTGGAGCAATTTCGATTTTGAGGCAAAAAAGTCATGTACGCCTCTCTTGCGCAAAACTCTTCAATAATTATTGTAGGACCCTCATAACTTAATATATTTCTGTCACACTTTGTTGTTTTCGACAGCAGCACAAACTTTAAATTATTATCCAAATTTACTGTCTTGTGCACAAGGATTCTACTTGTAGTTTCTCTGTCAACTTTTATCAGTAAAAATCAGTTCCAGACAGGTAAGCTACCATCATTAATTTAATATTTCCTCTATTTAGCTCCCTGATGGGCTGGTCTCCCAAGAGAGAGGAGTGGGGGGTGGGGTGGGTGGGGGTTTCCAACATTTGTAGCTTAAAAACCCAGGTACATTTTCTAACGACTAACAGTTTACTCTACTGGTCATTTGCCACTATAAGATAATGATCATAGTGACATCCAAAATGGACTGCTCACAATTCAGACTGGAACTGGGATTTGGGGAGGTCTTAATAGAGAGAGGGGGCTAAAGAGAGGAAATAATATGATGTGAAGTAACTCTATTTCTTTGCCTTCTTCTTGAGTTGATTTCTCTGTTTCTTCAGTTCATGTAACTCCTTCAGCTGCTCAATTTCATCTTCAAGACGTGCTATCTTGGAACTGGTAAAAGAAAAAGTCATGGCCCTTCAAAACAGAGTACAGATGGATTGCGTGCCTCTCCCACCTGGCTTGACCAATCAAAGATTGATATTGCAAAATATTTCCTAAAAATTACGACCCAATACCCAGACCTTTGTAAATCTTTGTATTCTGACTTGTAACCTTTATTGTGCAGTTCCAGAAAATATCCAAACTCCCCCCATGGAAGGGTTTCTTGGTTTACACTCCCCCTCCCCCCAGGAAATTCCAGTTTAGCTTCATACTTTGCTTCTAAAATTTTGGCTTTTAAGACCCCCTCCCCCTAGGAATTTCCAATGATCTTCCATGGGGTGGGTATGGATTTTTTCAGTAACAGCACATTGTACATAATTATGTACCTTTCCATTTTTTTTTATTGTACTTGTTGAAACAAAATTGCAATCTTTCACGTTTAAATGAAAACCAATCATTGGAAACAACATTGATCAAGCAATAACAATAGATGACCACTTATATTATAACTACTGATATTGATTGGGATCAGCCAATCTATGGCAGTTACAAGAAAAAACTCCTTAACTACATCAACTGTTATCTATTTGTCATGTTACAACTCAGGTCAATCATCGTACAAGTAGATACTTGCCAGGAGTCTCTTTTCAATTGCCCATAAATTTTTCACTCTTTTTGTTTCATCTGCTCAAAGAGCCAATAATAGAAACAGCACAATTTTTTTGGGAAAGGTTAACATGCCCAAGACTTCAGTGCGGACATAATTTGTGGTAAAATGTACAGCTACCATCATTTTCCGTGTGGTGGATTACACACATTATGACAATCGGGACAATAACATTATTGCAACACATGTAAACCATAATTGATAATCGTTTCCTACCTTTTCACTTCCTCTCTTTCAATCTGCTTATAACTACTTTCCATGCCTGCCAAATCATCATCACCATCATCATGGAATCTGCCAGCAAGATCACAATCAAGCAAATTCAGACCTTACGTTCACGCTGCAACTTAATAGCTTATTTGAGCACCCTAGCTTGAATTTCTTAAGGTTGTTTCCCCTGGGGTTGGGACGTGTGGCTCCGTTCTCGTAACTCCGACCCTATTTTAGACCAAAATATGTAATTTTCTGGTACCCTTTTTCAGATCTGGCCTCTAATAAAATTCATACCCATTTTCAGATCTGGTTTCTAGAATCCATAAGCCTATTTCTGTAAAATCCTTACTTGGTTTTAGACTTCAGACCAAAATGGTTAAAAATATCTATACTCTACTTCAGACCAAAAGGGCTAAAAAACAATACCCTTTGATGCCACACAACTATATAATTATTTGCTTATATAGCATGGGTACAATGTAATTTGCTGAAAGCAAGTTTACTAACAGTAAACCATAGTGGGTGTTGTTTGTCAACTGCATTAAAAAGCAATGATGTCAAAAAATTATATACAAGCTCGTGAAAAAAGAATGATACCCCATTGTGACAATGGCTAAAGAATGACAAATCACAATGTGCTTCCCAGTGCTGATTAGCCGCTGCTACAAGCTGTTAAACGAATCAAGTGCATACCATCTTCACAGATATATTTTTGAACAGCCAATAACCCATTTTACAGTTGTGTGTTTAGTGACTTGGCCTTTGAGCAGAAACAAACTGGAGTTAACTTTGTACAAACCTCAGTGCCTTTGAAATGATTTACAAGTAAAAAAACACAGTCTTGCTTCCACTCAAAGGCTAGGATATTAAATGCACAATTTCTAAAATTTAATGTTCCTGGCTAAAAACAAAATGCCAGTCTATCCAGAGTAGTATATTGTCCTGGAACCGGTTGTTAAAAGAGCATATAACTTTATCCAACCGATAAATTATTGCTACCCAGCAGATAAGATGTACTCCAGATAATACATTTTATTGGCTGGATAAGTTATGTCGATCTCTTTGAACAACTGGGGCCTGATCATAAAACATCTTTAGTTAAGTTTACGTCATTAAGTAGTACAAACCTTGACCTATCGTAGTTAAAAATTTCCCTGATATACTTGGACACATCGACCTCGTCTCCATCTCCGTCATCAATAAAGTCATCCATGTCATCCAAATCCTCCATGTCAGGATTCCTCTTTCTCTTCAGAGTATCCCGCTCTCTTCTTTTTCCATGCTGTCCTTCTTTCACTGGCCACCTATCATTATTACGATGAACAACCTTGGAACTACTTAATTTTCCTTGATTCACTGAGGAGGAGGCTTTTAAGGCAAGTCCTTTCTCTCTGCCAGCACTCATTAATCCTTTTGATCTCTTTAAATCTTGCCTACTTTTAGAATCTCCTACGGGTGACAATGCTTTGTCCGCAACTTCTTTGGCCTGTAATTTTGAAGATCTCTTTTCATGCATTTGTCCTGTTGTTTTTCTATCCTTAACAGTCTTGCCCTGTCCTCTATCTACAACTTTGCTTCGTTCTAGACTTCCGTTTTTCGCACCTCCTCTCTCTACCTTGCTTCCTCCTTGCTTCACACTTCTTCCATGTTCTAACACAGGCGGTAACTTGGTACTGCCATTTTTATTTTTCTCAGCAACAGCAAGCAACGCTTTGAAATCCATGGGTGCACCTCTTTTTATACTCCCCTGGCCCTTGGAAAAAGACTTTTTGGAACTAGAATCAGGATTTTTAGTGACAGGTTCTAGAGAGTGTCTTGTTCTGTCTGGTTTCTTTGAAGATGTCTGGCACGTTGTCTTTGAATCTTTATGTTCAGAAACTTTTTGTTTCTCATTCTTGTTATCTAGATGCTTCCTAGCTGTTACATCTGAATCAGATGATTTCTTTTGTCTTTGACTACATGTTGCATCCTTCGCAGACTCTTTCCCAAGAGACTGTTCCAAGCGTTCCTCAATCTTAGCACGTCTTGCTGCCTTCTCCTCTTCTGTATTTATAAATTAAATAAGCAAAATACTCCAGTAAGTCCAAGGTTGACAAAAGAAAAAAAAAATTGTTAAATGTCAGAATGTCTGTGTATTAATGAAAGGTATTTAGCTGTTAGACATTTTTTGATTGGAAAATTATGAAAAATTTAAAAGGCTAAAAAAACTCGGAAAAATGTTCATAAACAGGAAACACTCTGGTCCAACACCTTATGTTTTCGACTATTCTGTCATCTTCAGGATGATACTAAAAGAAAAAAAAGACATCTACATCTACATCTATATTTAATTAAGTTGGTAAAGTCATGAGACATCACACCAGCTTAAATAGACTACACAATAAGTAACTCGATAAAAAAAAATAGATGAATAAAAATGTATATAAATAACATTAAATCCATGGGAATAGTTTTGCAATGAAACAGTGTTTATGTTGAGGTTCAATTTTATCCGTGGTTTAAATTTCATAGATTACCATACCCAAGAACAATGGAAGATAAAATTTAAACCAAGGATAAATTTGAACCACAACGCAAATCAGCAAAGTCACACTCACAACTCAACATCCTCAAGGAACTACTAGTTAGCCAAAACGAGCTTTCATTGATCATACGCAAGCAGGGGTTTTATAAGGTACTACTGGCACCCATTTACTCTGAACATGGTACAGTACCTGCCCTTAGAGAGAATTAAAACCAGTCTAAAGAAATATAAAACAAATTTGACCTGTCTTTAAGGACATAGGCTCCATTACCAGCCACTGTTCGGCACGCGGAAATCGAGCCTAATAAAGACGCAGAACATTTTTTGACCAGTTTATGACTATGCAATAAAGTAGAACTCCAAAAAGAAAACAGGAGTAGCAGTGCCTTTTTTGAGAGATAACCTAAAAAGCTGTAAAATACAAAGCAATGTATGAGGTTTTTTGGGTAAATTGGACCTCGGTTATCTCTCAATAATTTTTGAACATTAATTGTGAATTTTAATATGTTAATCCTTATAGTTACTCCTAGATCTCTCACATTCTAGTTCACATTTTATTTTATTTTCCTTTTTTTTTTTTTTTTTTCCGTATATATGCATTTCTTTTAAATCTGCTCAAAGACACTAGTTATAAGCTACTTTCAAATTCAAGTGAAAATAAAGTTTATGTATGTCTGAAAATGCATGGTTTAACCCCAGTTTTCTTTTTTGGATACCGATAACCCTTACTAAGATCTGCTTTCCCACAGAGTTATAAACCACACAAAAATATCCCTTTATTAGCAGGTACCACCCATATGGAATCTAAGTTTCTCAGACTGTCCTGAGAAGCACAGAATATATGCGGAGTAGAAAAAGGAGGCGCCCACTGGTCCTTCATTACTAAATATAGTGTAATACTGGTGTTTTGCCAGCACAGATTTTTCCCCCGACTAAAAAAAAATGGCTTACCTGCCTTCCTTTTCCTTTCAAGTTCTCTCTTTGCTAGGAAGGCTTTCACAGCTTCATCTGAAACACCACTCTTATTTGATTTACTGTCACAGTTTCTCGCAGTCGCATCTTTTGTCTCCTATGATTGGATATTTTTTTCAATAATCAGAGTATTGCTCAGTTTGTCGACTAGTACTAATATCCAGGTAAGTTGAGTCTTTTGACATTAGTTTGACTAATTTTTATAGAAGGTCACCATAAAAACACAGCCTAACCCTATTCAACCTGGAGGGGAGAGGGGAGGTGGGGGGGGGGGGGGGTGCAGAAACTACCCAAACTGACTTTTTTAATACAAAAGCAAACACTACCAACTGTGACTTTTTCCTAAAATTTCCTGTAGAAATTTCCCTAGTTTATTGAAGGTATAAAGCTATGAATTTTTCTTTACATTACAGCATTAAGTATTTCAAGAATAACAATTGTTTCCCAAGTATTTTGAACCTTTTTTTTTTTTCGTCAATGTGTCTTTTTAGGAAAGATTTCCAGAGAAATGTTCAGCATTCCATTCACATGTTGGGCATTACAAAGAGAAATTTGAATGTTCATTTCATTCTCGGAAATACTGGTCACGCGTGACGTGAATTGACTGTAACAATATGGACATCAGAAGGACAGTACTGAGTGTATTCAATATCATTATGGATCACTGAGCTTAGGCACCTACCCACAATAAAGAGGGTTTCATAATGAATTTTTACACACTAAAAGACAGATAGTGGACACAAGGATAAGTCATTTGAGTGTGAAAATGGTACAGACATTATCTCAGACATAAAACCATCTGATTTTCTCTATCAATTTTTCCATCTATCAAGACAATTATAAAAAAAAATCAGACAACTCTTATATCCAAAAAAATATATACATCCTGTCGGTGTGGCCATCTGAGACAATTTGTTTATCCAAATCATAATCCAATTCTGCCGCCCATCTTCTATTGTGAAATTGGCTAGTATGTTGACGTCTAGTAAGAGAAATTTGTGACTGTTATAAAATTGTTAATTCTTGATCAGAGCTGGAGCTTGCACCAGGGTAAAGTTCTAACTACTATGTAGAGAAACGATTTAAAATGTGGTCATGTGGTTCTCACTACAAAGAAAAAAATTACTTTTATTTGAGATGAATTACTGGCACCAAAAATGATAATTTACGACTTTTAATAAGCTTATAAATAAAAATAAAATAAATGGAATTTCAGTGGCTTCCACAGAGTGGCTCTTTCATCCACTGTTTCCAGGTCAAATTGGAATTTGGGAATGTTGGTTTATAAGCTTATTTTTTATTTATATTTTTGATTACCTGTTTCTTTATACGAGTTTTATTCTGAGAAGCCAAGTCCATCAATTGTTTGAAATCCATGGCATGCCCTGGCGAAGAAAAATTACAAAGAGAGGTTTAAAATCACCTGTAAAATCGTCAACCAATATCAGCGGAACCTCAAATATTGAGCGGGGGTTAAGCTCGCGATATGGTTCCTCCGAATACGGAAGAAGGCAAATAAATATTTAACTCGCTTAAGTTTTATACATATGAACACAAGACTTAGTTTATTTCTTGAAAATATAACATGCTTTTAAAATGCATATATTAATAAGTAACGTGGCGCCACGTAAACTATTAAAACAATGGACAGGGAAAGTCGTGCCTCAGTGATATTTATTGCACTTCAACATGAACGATGATGAAACGAAATTATTTTAATGTTATTATGCTGTTATTGAACATAAATTCTTTAAATTTCGAATGAAAACCACTCCTTACCGTTATGTGTCTATATCTTTTCCTTCAGTCGTACGGCTTCTAAAAAAATAAGAACTTTTTACAGCCTTTTGGCACAACAGGGAAAAAGGAAGGAAAGTTGTTCAGCTGTGCGGCCATTTTATTAGTTCCCAGATCACTCGGCCCAAAACTCCAACCTCGTTCCCAGGGCCGTCCGCGGGGTTAGCCACGACGAACAGCCCTGGGAACGAGGTTGCCCAAAACTCTTGCCTAATGAAGGATATCCCAGCATCCAACTGTGGTGCTTACGTCGGTTGGGAGAATTTATCAACTGAGTTAATTAACAGGACTATCCATATAACATCCGCTATCGACCTGAAAAAACAAAAAAGAAAGTTCAGCGGAAAGTTGACTTTCTGTATAATACGGCAAGGTTTTTTAAAAGGGCAATGTCGCCTGTCCTTAGTGAGCATTTGAAGAACCAAACAGTATGTTTGTTTGTTTGTTTGTTGTATCAGAGTTCGCCAGTTTTGAAATAATTACCTTACAAAAGCGCAGAAACTAGCATGAATCATCTTTGGTTGCGCATGGCTAGGTTGGAAATGGATTGCAACTTTAAAAAGTTGGCCAATTTTTTCAAATTATTTTCCAATTAAATGTGAATTAAGGAGAAACGAAGACTCGGAAAAAATCCGAAGGGTCAAATTGTGGGTCACAGTCGAGTCTTCGTTTCTCCCTAATTCACATTTAATATCCTGTTGTTGTTGTTGTTTCTCCGTTAAGTATTTTCCAATTTATTGGAAAAATCGCTAAAACCAGGCTGAATTTGGTTGGTTCTTCATTCGAGAAATCACTTGATTTTCGTCTCGTTACTCTATAAAGAGCAATTTTAGGTTTGAGCAAAGGTACTTTGTCAGATATAGTTTGCAGATTTAACCAAAATGCAGCAAAATGGCGGGATATTAGGCCATATTACCCCTTTAACTTTCTGCTCAATGATGTGGCCAAATTATCTAGGCCGCTTTTGAAAGCGATTTCCTGCCCGAGGCTGAGACGAGCCCAGCGGGTAAAAATGCTGCAGTATTTATTCTATTAGAACATTAAGTTTTCAAATATCTTTATCATTGCAAGTATAAACCGTTAACTGGGCAAAATAAAGGGGAAAACCTCTGTTCTGTTTGCTAATCAAATCGCGGAAGGCCAAGAAACTTAAAGTTTATCAGTCATTTTCGAAGTTGTCATCAAAACCTTGCTATAAAAGGAAAGGATAACCATATTATTTGTGTGTGTGGTGTGTGTTTTGCTTTCAATCTCTTATTCAGTATATGCAATTTGCAAATGGCTTTATACACTGAGAGCCACAGGCACACGATACAGCATCACACGCAGCCCGTTTTGAAATCGCAAGGGCCACACGACGCTGACCTTACGTGCAACATTGCCCAGTAACATACATGTACCGTTCTCTCTCTATCTCTAAGGTATTGAAAGGTGCTGTAAGGTACATCGTTCCATAAATGGGTCTAAGGCGGGCTATAGAGATTACAGTCAGAATGTCAATTCAGATGTACTGAAAACAGTGTAGAACCGACGCTTTGAGGCAGCCTGTTGCTGACTTCTCAGTAATTCCGTCTGATAATGAGCTGTAGAATCACTGAGTTAACTCCCGCAAATCTCGCTTCAGAAAAAACAGTGTTAATGCGTAAATGCATATGACTCATATCCCGAGAACCGAATGTTACAAATTAAAAGTTCGTTTTTATAGGGGATCGAGCAAAACTATGAAATTCTCTCCCTTTGAATCCGAAGTCATCAAATATAAAGCTGTTTTTTAGTAGTATCTTTCAACGGCTTTCAGACCATCGCTTGATCCTAAATTTGATTGCTTTTCCTTTTAATTCTAGGATATTTTATATCTATTGTGCATAATATATTATGATTTGCCTTGTTAGTATAATTTTACTTCAGCCGATCACCCGTAGACAACATTACTTATATTTACATACGTCTGTCATGCAAAGAACAGTTGTAAACCTATGCGGAAACTACCGTGCATAAATGAAACTGATTTAATTTAATTCGTTTGAATTCTCTCTTTCTCTTTTTCAAACCCGATTCCACAATTACACCTGAGGCCGCTAAGAAGTTAAAAACACTGCGGAAAGTGAATAAACAACATGTACATGTGAGCTGAATTGTTGCTTTATGATGAAAATCAAACTATATAATTGAAGATATGAAGCCAGGCACAAATGAAGTGTTGTGCCGCTAGCACTGACAGAGCCGGGTACATACACTACAGAGCCGTTAATTCTCTGATCCATCATTGTTATAATTGAAGCGCGCATAAAGGATCCTTTCACGAAAGTTCTACTCTCTTATAAACTGCGATAATTTATCATTGACAAACAGCCTTCAATTGCGAGAAACTTTTACTCGCAGTTAAATGACGTTGTGTTTACTTCCTTCAATGTTGGGCGTTTGTGTAGCGGCAAAAGACTAAAGATTGACTTTTGCGTTGAAATAGCATTAAAAGGACGAAAATGAAGAAGAGTGGCCTACAGAAGCTTACAGAACCTCGGAGCAAGTTTTGACTAAAGTTTTCGCGTAGCCTAACAAGTTGTTTGATAATCAGTACATATATCTTCCCGGGAACAGCGTCTAACGTTTTATGAATAACGGCGCGCTTCGGCGTGCCAGAATAATTCTTTTGAAATTTAAAGAGCTTGTATTCTCAGAAATTTTTCAGTATGTGACAAAACCAGACACCTAAGAAACAAAAGACGTTTAGTTCGATTGAGTAACCTCCTTTTCCATCACTCTCTCATTACAACACTGAAGTTATGAATTAACACGGATCAGGAAACGATGCAAGCGATCTTTACCGCCTTACGTGACGGTCAACCGGAAGCGCAAATTTGGATTTGAATATCTTTTAGCATTCCAAAAGAAGACTTTACATAGCATTCAGCTGCCACAGAACAAAGAAACAATAATTTCCCTCATCAAAGATCTCATTAAGACTTTCGCCACTATTCGTGTCCATTGTAGTTAAAAGAAGCATTCTGTATAAGTTGAAGAAAAGTTTATTCAGCGAGATAATTATGTAGTGTTGGGTCCCACATGGCAGTTGTAACTACTTTACCAAAAACTTGATTGAGAACTTTTAATTACTGAAAACCTCAGTTAACGGCTGCTGTTTACCTTCCTTAGTGGCAGCTGCGCTTCGATAATGAGTTAACACGCCTTCGAGAAGGTTGCCTACCGGTTGAACACAAAGCAGTATTCTGATGAATAGAAAAAAAAGTAAGAACCCTTAATATTCTAACGGACACTCACTTCACACCTCTTTGTTTATTCCCTTTCTTCTGATCCCCCAGCTTTAAGGCGCCTTGTGAAGGCTTTTTGATCTTTCCCCTTGTCGTAAATGTAAGCCTCGTCAGAACCGTGCAAGCCGCGGTTGGTTTTGCGAACAGACAGTAACTTTTCGAATCTTCCTAACAGATGTTTTAAGAACAGATATATATTTGCATATCTACCGTTAATAAACTGCAGTTCAGAGTTAATCGAAAACACAAGAGAAAAATAAAAAACGCTGAACGAAGTCTAGTAGATCAAATAGAGAATACGGTGGCCCTAAATTCGGGACTTGGAATCAATCATTTGCGGCCAAGCTGCCAAAAAGGAAATCAGTCATTGAAACTTGTGGAAAACACCCGAACCGTTTGTTCAACTCAACCATTTACATGTATTAATTTTTTTGAATATGCTATCTTCATTAAAAATATTGTGACCACCAACACTTTCTTTTAAGACTTTTGATGTTTTTCTTCTTGAGTACACGTCGAATAAACATGAATCCCCCTGTTTTTGTCATTACTTTTAATCTCTTTATTGACTCTTCAGAAAACGGAGTGGTTTTCACGCTTAATTGCGCAGAGCAATGTCTTTCTTCAAAAACAAACAGGAAGCGAAGATAGCTGATTTGTAAGCTTGTGTCAATGTGGACTTCTCTTTAAAATACCCAGGCAGTTAGGGCTGACTAAGTAAGTTCAAAATAGCGTTCAATTTGATGGATGTTTTTTTTTTTTAGAATTAAATCTTCTTTAGTTCAATTTTACTCAGACTATTATTATGAGACTTGAGGCACCTGCGCTTCGATAACAACAAAACTGAATGATTGTTTAAACATATATCTAAATCGTTGAAAAAACAACGCTGTGTGCAAAGAGTTTGTGGAGGATAATTATCCTTTTAATGAATAAAAACCTCCTTTAGTCTTGCCATTTGTTGACAAAGAAAGCAACGGGATCGTTAAATATAGCGAGGACAAATGTGTGCGCTATGGCGGAAAGGCCTTCAGTTTGATACGATACGTAAAACCGGACATTTTTTAACCCTCTTCAGTTAGGTTTCTTCCAAATAAAGTTCTTTAAAAAAAATGAGTCGTGTGGTAACAATCAAACCCTTATAACCGCAAGTTTCCAGTCCGTTTGGCCGACTTCTTGTTCTTTTAAGAAAAAGAAGAGAGAGTGGCAGTTTCTTTCCTGGGCACTCAACGTTTCTGTTAGGAAGGCCTAAATCGCCACAGAAATTCGGATTAAGTCCTAATGAAAATGTTAAGTCACTTTTCTTCGGCAAAATGTCAGCTCAGAATTCTGAAATACTGTCAAATTAATTCCTCTCGCTTTCTAAGGAGCAAACACGTCGTTGAAAATGTTAAATAAGGTCAGCTAGCATTTCCGTATAAAGCCAACAAAAGGTCGCAAATTCGAGGAATAAGATTCCTTCCTCTAAAACTTTCAGCAACTTGAAATCCGAACAGATCTAACTACATTAGCTTACACAAATATCCCTTTAAAGGGCACGGAAAGATTTAGGAACACAGCAAACAGAATTTTAAACGTTTGCTTTTCATCATTACAGCAGAGAGCACCTACGAGCAGTAACATTGAGAACGTACTTGCTCGCTATCAGTATGCTCTTCCTTTGTCAGAATGAACACAAGTTACAAACGCAGTTAAAATTGGTCTAGTTTATCAGAGAGCTTCGGTCTGATCGTTAAGGTCGTGTGAATTTGTCTAAAACTCCGTCGACGAATATTATTTTTACCATGCAATTTCGTGACCTCTTCAAAAAAAAATCGAGATGATTTATTTCGATTCAAATTCATCTGTTACTAGATGAAGGATCAAATTGAACTTCATAGCATCTGTTTCCACCCCGGCGGCTCCGTTGCCAGTAAACGAACTTTTCTTTTCTTTCTTAGCGGTCTTAATGACGAGATTCATTTCAAAAGCGCTAAAGAAGTATGAAAAACTAAAATTATCTAACAAATAAACCCGATTTCAGCTGTCCCTCTTTTGAAAAAGGTGAGAAACGAAACTATTTTCATCTCTTTGTGCCAGTTCAATTCACTTCTTCCAATCATGATTCATAACGAACAAAAACAACTTTTAGTTCTCGGCCAGAATATGAATTGACTAGGATATTTTTCCTTTTTCTCAATGTTAACAGAATCATTTTGTTTTTATCCGTGATATTCCGCTCCCTTTCTGTGCAATAAGCGAATTTCAATCAACAAAATAGTGATTATGAATGCGCGCATTTGGGAATTGAAACATAACATTGGTCAGGCATTTATTGTACAAACATAACCAGCGGTTAGATTAGTCAAAATATTATAACGAACTCATCATGATTTCAACCATTCATTTCGAGAAAAGAATAGAAGACTGACTTGGGTTGCGTCTGCAGAATATATGTTTGATATATTACAGCTCATACAAAAACTAGATTTTTAAAGACCCGTCGTTGTTGTTTTCCCTGTTAAAGTTATTAATTTACACCTTTCGCGATTCGATGTTTTTAATACTAGTAAGCGATAGCGCTTAAAGTTTTGCCTTAGCTTTTAGGAGTTTGTTTTTAAGCCTTAAATATCAGCTACAGAAAAACGTTCCTAAGGCATGAGACATTTTTTTGATGAAATTTGTTTTGCGGATCATTTGCATCAAAATAAGATTGTTTCTTTCAAGTTAATCAATGAGGTGTATTCAAGCCCTTGATGAAGGAGATTTTCTTGCATAAATTGGAGCAAATTTCCGCCTCCAAGTCGAAGTCCTTTCAAATTAGGCGACAAAATGATAAGACCTCGTTCTAATCGCCGATAATTATGCACACATCATTCCAATATTCTCAGTTTGATTTATGTTTGAGGGTTATACTTCTGAGTGATCAACGAAACCATCAAAACACTTTGGATTCATCCCTCAAAGCGATGCTACTGGCCAGCGACTAACTGCTTGCTATCACATTAATTAAGCGACCGGAGGAAAATAAAGAGATTGATAGTAAACGAGCCGCGTAAGCTATGGTAATAATCAGTGGGGGTCGATTAATAGTCTCGCAGAAAACTAAACACGAAGATTGGAAATTAAAAGTGAAAAACACCTGTTATGTGCGAGAATATAAGTGACATGATATGCTATGCAATACCGATATCACAAGTTATTGAGACCGCTTATTCATCAAATGCGCGATATTGACCACCGCACGAGGCCTTAGAAATATCAGCTCTCAATCATTTTCGGCAGTCAAATCGGAAAGGGAAACGATGAACAGAAAAAACGAAAGGCTTTTGCATTCCAACGAAAATCTTTGTGAAAAACGTCGGAATGATCGCCTTCGCGACAAAAGGGATTGTATGCTAGCGGAAAACAACTATGACGATACGTAGCAGATATCAAGAATTATTGACCTTCAAGCACGGAATACTGACGGGGACCGGGAGATAAGCTTCTCTAGGTAAAATAAGTGATATTTAAGGAATGTTATCTCAATGATAAAAGTCGCACGACAGCTTGGCGGGTTCTTTTATACTAAGACAACGCCCTGCATGCTCTGACTAGCTAAATGTTAAGATTGCGTGTTTTTTATTCCACACAATGTCTACTATCAGTGAGAAAAAGATAAGAACGAATGTCCTTCCTGATTTCTGTTTTTATTTTAACGATTCGCTTTCATATTTTATTATTAAAACAAACAATATGAAATGATATCAAGCAGTATTTACCCAGACGATCGCTCTGTCATTCTTGGAGCCAATAATTGATCAGTTATTCGAGGACAACCAAATTTTCTTCCTTTAGTTTTCTTTGCTGTCTTGCTTAAAAGTCTTAAAACTGATTACGTAGTGCGTCTAATGGCTTTCCGTTGGTTGTGCGAAGTTTGTTAGACCGCATTTAAAGATAAAGTAAATATTTTTCTGGTCGTAGTCCATTTTCAAAGGGCAGATGATACGATAAATACAAGCGTGGAAAAGTTCGTTTTTTCCCTTAGTTAGTCGTGATAAATGCGGAGCCGATAGCAAAAGAATATCAAGTATCATTTGTGTATTGAGAATCACTGTATTTTAGAAATGCAAGAATCATCATCATGAAGTATTAGATCAAGTTTTATTCTTTAAGTAACTAGGACAACTAGCGCTTAAGCTATAGTAATCGCCTTCAGATTTCGAAAAAAAACTGAAAGCTTTTCGGGTCTTTAATTTCAGGTAATTTAAAAAATTATGAAACTTCTCGTTCAAATTCCAAGTACGAAAAAAATATTTCGTTCACCTTCGACCGCCCTAAGAATTCGCGAGATTGTGCCAGTGACAGTCAGTTACTTTCGGGGCTTTTGTATATTCTCCTGCACTCACGAATTTCAACAGACAAGATGGGTTTTTTTACGTACTATGTTATATCTCGCTTTTACACGTTGACTTACTTTGTTCCGTTCATATAACGGATCATTACAGTGCTCCTATGTGAAAATATGGCTGATTCACTTAGTATGAATATTTCTTCCTGTCTGTTTCAATATGTATTGATTCTTTACCAAACTGTCGCCCACACTACCGAACGTTAACTCTCGTAGTTACTAGCAGTACCGTAGGAGGTTTTGTAGATCTTCCCTTACGAATTGATGGTACTCAGTAATTTAGACACGTTGGCCGGTCAGTTCCGTGATTGATCCGATAGTCATTACCACTTAAACCGAGATTTTTTGCATTGTTCAAAACTGGTTTCAATGTTGAATTTTAGTTGTGAAAATCAAAACATTGGACAAGAATAATTGATAGCAATCCAAGTTTATGAGCTAAAAATGAATTTGAAGTTCTGCTAATTTTAGGAGTGTTCGATTCTACATGATTCAAACAACCACGCCCTGGTCTGAACTGTTTAAAACAGGGTTAAGCTAACTCAGGATTAATATCAATAACAGTGTTCCTGATAACTATTTGTTATTGAATTGAATTGAACCGCTGGGTGCCCCGGCTGACTAAGCCACCGGCGCCTCTACTTAAACCAATGTCCGATGTAATTCTTATTCCAATCATGACTTGGCTTATGTGTAATTTCAGTTCCAAGAGCACTAGCTACATACTTTTGCTTTGAGTCGGTTTGAGTGATACGATTAACTGCTTTACTTGAGTTCTTGATGGTGACTGGTTATATGTGAAGGTTTCAGTATGTGATTTTTATATATACAAAGAGTACCTTTGACTGACGGTTCGTGAAAGTAAATGAGTATTGTTATTCTCAAAGCCAGCCAGTTAATCAGCCAGTCAGTCAGTCAGTCAGTCAGTCAGTCAGTCAGTCAACCAGTCGGTCAGTCAGTCAATAAGTCAGTCAGTCAGTCAGTCAGTCAGCCAGTCAGCCAGTCAGCCAGTCATTGAGGCTGTAAGTCAGTGAGTTAATAAGTCAGATAAGAGGGCTAGTTTTTAAAGAAACTATGGTACTGCGTCGATATTCGCTGTGACGAAGGTGTAACGCTTGAAACGTCACTGAGTACTCGAATCTCTTTAAGGTGGCCAAATAACCTTATCAACCACTCTGTTGATAAAACCAATTATTCGTAGTCAATCAATAAATCAATCAATCAATCAATCAGTCAGCAAGTCAATCAGTCAGTCAGTCAGTCAGTCAGTCAGTCAGTCAGTCTGCCAGTCAGTCAGTCAGTCAGTCAGTCAGTCAGACAGGCAGTCGTCAGTCAGTCATTCAGTCAGTCAGTCAGTCAGTCAGTCAGACTGTCAGACTGTCAGTCAGTCAGTCAGTCAGTCAGTCGTCAGTCATTCAGTCAGTCAGTCAGTCAGTCGGTCATTCGGTCAGTCAGTCAGTCAGTCGGTCATTCGGTCTGTCAGTCGGTCAGTCAGTCAACCAGTCAGCCAGTCATTCAGTAGTACTTTATTTACTCTCGGCGTTCCATTCAGTGACCCTTGGAAACTGCAGTCACTCAGGCAATCAGGATGAAAGTCAGTCATTAAGTCGTTCATTTTGATAGTCATTCAGACAGCAAGTCATTCAATCAATCAGTCAGTCACTCCATCATTGAGTCAGTTAGTGTCAGTGGCTGACTGTGTACTCAGCTTCCACGGGATAAAAAATTCCTTTAAGCGAATTTTTAGCCCGCGGAAGTTGCGTAAACAGGTCTTTTTCCACGTGAAGTGAACATCTAAGAGATTTAAATTAATAAAAATAAAAGAACCAAAGTGCAAGAGTCCTTTCCCCCTTAATAATGAGTAAAATTATCAGATAGAGAGGATAGCTTTAATAGACAATTTTCGAGTTGCTTTGAACCTCATTATGAAAGCGAGGTTAAGTGCAAAAGTTTATTTTTACGAAAATTAGTTTTCATTCATATGCAGAACAAAACTAATTTTCATATGAAAAGTTTTGCACTTACCCTCGCTTTCATAGTGAGGTTCACAGCAACTCGGAAATGGCCATTTCTCAATTTGTTCATTCTCTCACCATCTGAGCCGGTTGTAGTTTGGGTCAGTGGATCACGCCTTAGTCCCAGATCGTTGACGCTTAGAATAGATCTAGAAATTAAACTTCAGTTTTCGTTTACATAATTTGCTTTGTCATTGCTCTAAGTCGCTGGAAAATCAAATAACAGGAGAATTGGAAAAAAAAACAAATATCAAAAGAGAGTTAACTATGCAATGGTAGACTATGGCTTTATCTCTAACAGTAATTTTTAACACGAATTAAATTGTTAGACCACAGCTAGACTGAGGGCGCATAACATTTCATTGAATTTACTATATATATATTTTTTGTGAATTTCACATGATCGTAGTCAGTTATAACTTGCAATAAAGACGCATTTACCCTCTCTATGCGTAACTGTTTGCTATCCTAAATGAGGTCATTCTGACCAAGGGCTAACGCTCAAAATAGTCAGCACCCGAATCTCTTTACGGTGGCCAAATTACCTTACAGCAGTCGGTGTTTTATATTTACCGATTACCTTTTCAACTCTGTCAGCGAAGGCGCAAAACATTTCATTGAGTTGGGTCAGCGGTGAGTTGACCAAGATGGCCGCAATTTTATGAGCTCTGCTCGTTTTCTTTCAATTGTGTTTTATTTATTCATTTATTTTCTTATTTAATTCTTTTTCTTTTTGTTTAATAAATCATTTCTATTTTGTGCTGTTAATTTTCTGTTCCTTTTGAGCGTGTAAACAACTATCAATGCTACCCACCTCGAATAGCCCTTGCTTATTGTGGGTATCTAATATTGTAATAAGTCTTCTCTTATAATAAATTGTTGTTGTTGTTGTTGTCTGTTGATAAACCAAACATTCGTTTCTACTCCCCACCGATGCAGCACCATAGTTTCTATAGAAACTAACCTGGTTATCCGTTTAGTATATATTTTAGCAGAGATGGCAAAGTGTGCTTTAAGTTCTGTAAAACGTTTGAGCACCCTAGTGAACGAAATCAGGATTCCCCGTACGCCAAAGATCAAGTGAGTGGAAAATAAAGTGAGATAAAAGAGTCGACATTTTCACGGGAAAAATTGAAGAAATTACTCCAATTTGCTATTTGGAGCTGCCGAAGTGAAGAGTGCTTCTAACAGTGGCCAACGTTTGCCACTTATGTCCAGAAATGCACTTAACCCTGATTTTGGGTACTTTATATAAAACAGACCTTTTTGTCGTTTTCATATGGCCTCATGTTTGACAGAATTATTTGTGTTTCAGTAAGAATTTAGGGTAGGGGAACCTATTCTTAATATATTTTTTTTTTAATAAGGGGTTTGAACTTTTCCCCGCCTTCGTTCGGTATTTCAGCGGCCGCCTCTTTGTGCCTTGCTATTACGCAACATTATGTTATGTTATGCA
>NW_028145444.1:2102500-2150000 GCF_977016875.1 Pavona decussata | reverse complement strand
ATGTTCCTCTCGCTCATGCCCATTACGCCGGGTGGCGCGTAGGACAGCGACGTGATTAGGCTCGATTTCCGCCGTCTCCCGGGTCCGGTCTGTGATCCTCCCCGAGGGGGGATGAGTGCGGGCTCATCTTCCCGAACAGCGGCTGGTAATCGAGCCTACGACGTGATCCCTCCAATTCTGCCGGTCCTTCGCCATGACCCAAATGATGCTCCAGGTTTTTCTCATCTGTTACATTTCTTTCTCCACTGTACGCTGCCACGTGAACTTCGGACGACCCTTCCTTCGCTTTCCCTCTGGTGTCTAGTGCAAGGCAGACTTGGCGAAGGAAGCTTCTTGGCGGGGGACGTAGCCAATCCACCTCCAGCGCCTTCTCATTAGGATGGTAGCCAAGAATTTGGTTCCACACCTTTCGAGCAGATCTTTGTTTGGAATGGTTTTGGGTCAAAAGATTTTTAATATTAGTTAACTATGTTACGTCATGTTAATTATTGTTAATTATGTTGATGTTATTATTATGATACGTTATGTTGTTATGTTAATCATTATGTTACTTATTTCAATATTTAGTTAATTAGTTAATTAACTAATTAATTAATTAGTTTTTGTGCACCGGGCTACGCAGAATGTTGTTAGAGTGGCGAGGTATTCTGCAGTTTAATAAGCCGTAGTTACCAGGAATATATTTCTGCAGAGTACACAACACACAAGCAAAAGGCGGGTCAAACTTTGTACAAATGTGTTTAATGCTATCATAATGCCTTGATATATCATAAATGTAATCGTGTCATGAATATACTCAGTAAGGTTTTAAATAATATGTACAAATTTTCACTAATCTGAATCACGTAATTAATAAGCTATCATACATGTACATGCGATGTTTAGCGTTTAGCTTTGTCTTCCTTCATAACAATACCATTCCAAGCATAACTAAATTCTCCACAGATTCGGAGGAAAGAATGCTATGAATTTAGTTCGGCATACATAATGTCTTAGGGCAGTTTCTTGAAAATCAGATAATTTAGAATATAATATCCATTGTATTGCACAAACATCTATTAAATAAATAAGCTATATTAAAGGGCAGGGGCATGACAAAAGTGCCCCTTTAACATGGGATGATTTTCGAAAATTAAAAAAAAGGTGAGGTCTAAGCTATGAACAAAATGTAAAACTTTTGAAAATTATGGCGGATGACACCATAATTTGAGGGCTTTTATATGAACCACTGCTACACGTGCAAAACTGCCCAACCTAAGATGACAAAGCTCATTTATTTACAGCTTCAAAACGAGAGTGCTAAGGCAAATATTTGTTATGACAAACAACTTGCACTTGTACTGGACAAGTTACAGGCAGACTTTAAAGCATGGAGAAAACAGCCTTGTAGAATATTGATGCAGCAAAAAGGGACCTATGAGGTTGTCATAAGAGAGCCGGATGCAGTCCTTGTGATGGGGACTATTGTTCCGATGAAAACAGATTATTAATAATAAAATATTACTATTGACTGGCATGAGAAGAGAACTCTGACTTTTAGGATTGAACAGCAGGTAGCTTAAGATGAAAATAAATGATAACAGCTATTTCAATGCTAGCACTGCAGTGGAAATTGAAACAAAACATTACAAATAAAATCCTTTACAAATGCAGTTGGCTTCGTATCTTTCGCCAGTACCTAGTAAGCGTGCCAAACAATATTATTCTTTCTCCCAGCCCACTGTGAAGGTACACAGAGAACACTAAACAGAATTTGGATGCAATGCAGCGTCAATTACAATATTATTATGCCATAATTATTCCAAAGATTTTTCACTCTACTAAAACAGCAAAGATACTACAGATTTGCTAATAACTTGTCTATGCTAGTACACAGGCTGTGATCAAGACTCTACAATTTCCTCTCTACACACTGGACAGGTTCGATTGTTCTGCAAAGTGAACAAAAAGAATAATAAATTATCTTATTATAAAAATAAATATAATAATAAGCTTCCTAGACATTTGAATATTTTGCTCCAGAAAACCAACATTTAACCTCAATGCAAGGTGGCATAACACGATGGCAAGGTACAATTGATCATTGTAATTGACATTATAAATGAGATATATTTCAGATCACCCTGTAAGCAGCCAAAACACAAATGAGCCGACTGCTTTGTTTGTTCCTTATGAGGTGGATGCAAGGGCAAACCACGCACACTACCCTCGTGTCCACCTCACGAAACTCACGGCTGATGTCCAAATGATTTGAGGCAATACCATACCAACACTTTTTACTTGAAGGAACCAAAAAAATATTTATTTGCAAGCCTCACCTTAAGCCAGCGATCAATGCACTTTGCATGGAAATCATGGTTGCAAGGTAGGCGCCTCAGCTTTTCTCGATTGATGTAATCACTCATGCACACGACACAGTTCCCATTAGATGAATCTTTTGAACTGGCACTGTAGCGGAAGGCTGGAATGCTGTCAATCACTGAAAAAACAACGGTGCAACGTAATGATGAGTTTTGCCCAGCATGATTTTTTAACTCCTTCACTTTTAAAGTGCACATAACCCCAAAAAAATGTTTTCGCTTAAATAAATCTCTGCACCTGTTTGAAACGCATTGAGCCTTTTTGCGCCTTTTTTCGACTAAATCTTGACTTTTTATAAGCTGTAAAAGTTAGCCATTATCTGTCCCATGACCAAGCTGGTAAGGGGCATGGGTCTATTCCTTACATGATGTCACAAACTGCTTTGCATGCATTTTCATAAAGACTTAATACAATACACCTTGCTACTATGGACACCCCGATAATATTGACAGCAGCTAAATCCCCGGCAAAAAAAGACTACAGACGTTTGACTGAAATAAATTCCCGCCATTGCGGACTCTGGCTATTAAGGACACTAACTCGCGGTTCCAAGGGAGTTGACTGTATTCACCAATTGCTTTGAGTGGTCACACTTCAAGATTTCATCCAAACCAAAATGTAATTTGTATGGCAAATAAACATTAGCACAAGAGAGTACTGCTCAGGAGCTTTTATCTGAATGGACACAGTTTCAAGTTTCATCCAGACTCAAAAGTAAAACAACAACACAAGAATATAAGTTCTGATGGTTATAAGTACCTTCTTTGCTGAGTCCTCGGGCCTTGGCTAAGCCTATCCTCTCACTGAGATTCCATAACGCCTGGAAGAGACATCATTATAAGAACAAAATGATATTGAGAATGATGTGTTATTCAGTTTGAACGACACAGGCAAACTCGGAAAAAAGAAATCCGAGTGCTCCTATCAGGAGTCGAACCTAAGACCTTCCGATTACTAGTTCGGATGCTCTACCACTGAGCTACAGGAGACTTGTGGGAGCTAAGGCCATTAAACTAGGTTCATGGGACAAACATCCTGCATACTGCTACGATTGGAACGTTGACTTTATAAAAGTATAGACTGAGGTGCCTTCTCCCAAAAAGTGACCAGCCAAGCTTGTACCAAGATCATTTCACTCTTTGGGAGAGAACATCTGGTATTGTTTTTACCTCATAATCTTCTCCTTCAGCTGAATGAGCTGAGTTTGAGTCACCATAATGATGAAGAGGAGGAGGAGGAAAAGATACCACCGACCTAAAAGATTAATGCCAAAAAAAAAAAAAGGTTAAAAATAAGTCTCCTCATGGCAGACCTAAAGCTTTGGTTAAACAAAATTCAAGGACTATTCAGGGGCCTTTGAAAGACAAAATATTAATAGCAAGCACCAGATACCATCACATGCTGTAAACATCACATTTTCTTTCAATTTTTGTTATCAGACTCTAAAATATTTTGGGACAATACATGTAGATTGGGAGTAACATTTTTCACAGTTTCAAGGACTTTTTAAAGTTAACTTAAGAGGCTGAGCTTTTCAGAATTTGTATGAACCACACCGTACTTATGCATAGCTTACAATGTAAGAGTTTAGAAGTTTACTTACCGGTAAATGTACAGGTAGAGAGTAGGTGCTTCAAGAATTGTATTTATATACCACATACAATTCCATCGCAATAGGCGATATTCACAATGACATTATTTTACTACAACTACCAGAATCCTCTTCATTCTTCCTTTCTTATTTAAAATTTTGTAATCCCAGTGAGGTTTACATAACAATTTATCCCTAATTTACAAAAGAAAACAACAAACTCAAGAGTTCTGGTAGTTGTTGTAAATGACGCCACTGTGAAAATGGCCTAAACTGTATATTAATAACACTGTGAAGCATTTTAATGAAAATTGATTGTTATTTTTGTGACAACTATACTTACACAAAAGGGAGCAGGAGCTCGGAAGGTAACCCCTGGCTTCCAAAAGATGCATGAAATGGACGCCTACGTCGCACCGGCAGTGGGGGAGGCTGGTGCTGAGGAAAATTAAACAAATGTGATGGTTAACAAACATTACAAAGTGAACATGTAATACAATTGAAGGGCTGAGAGCACAACTGTCTGATGTCAAATTTTCGGCATAACTTTGAAATCTACCAACATTTCTTGCGCATGACTGAAAACATGGTGGGCACAAAGAATACAATAGTTTCATGCACAGTGGTTCATGATCATGTTCTTTTGGTTGAATATTGTTCAAACTATGTACCTTTTTTCAATCTATGGGTATGAAATATCCCGAGCTTAGGAGAAGAGTTTCTTGTCTCAATTTCTTGCTTGACAAGAACAAAACATCTGGTTGCCTGATCGGGCAAATTTTACCGGGGTTTTACTTGCCCCAGGCAAGTGGGCAAGCATTAGTGTTGAACACTGAGTATGCCCCAACCACTAAGCTATCAGTACAAGTAGAGACCAATCCTGAGTGAAGTATTTCCTAACTTCACAATGTGACAAACAAGGTTGAAGACAACTAGAAGAAGGAATGGCCAAACCATGCTCCTCTGATACCATAAAATTTATGGTATCAGAGGAGCATGTTTATGCAACAATCATGCCTGGGGGTGGGGGGGGGGGGGGCTCCCATATAAAAATGATCAGGTGATTGATGTGCCTTAAATTCATTTTCACCCCGGACTGGTACCAATTTTGAACGAGACAAAAACACAAATCACTTAATTGACTAATTGACAAATAGTTCTTGTAATATTTTTTGCCTCTATACCCTAAAAGGTGTACTGTAATAGCTTGCATGCTAGCCTCCTTGTCACCCCCTCCCATCTCACCCCACCCCACCCAGCAATCATGGCTGGTTTAACTTGAACAATGCTTGACTAAAAGTGACAGTTAAATCGATAAAAAAAAAAAAGACAAAGAAAAAGCAACAAGCACAATATTTCTCACCACTGTATGTGGTATGGGATGCAAACTTCCTACTCGGGCTGCAGATGGTTGGGTTGAGTCCCTAGCAGCTTGGTTATGTTCCTCTACATCACGAGTATACTCAGCCTAGTGATATAGAATGAGCCAAACATGATTGTCAAATAGAAAACAAAGCTCTTATAAGCTGACAACCAAAGGCTAATAGAAAAAATTAACAAATAGACAAATTTAAGATATATATAATACAGAACGTAGTGCATGAAACTCGAGTAACAACTTTCCATCTTTTCATTTCTATCTTGCTCTGCAAATCTATGCATAGAGCACTCCAACAATAAGTGAAACAATCTGTACATTGTTATTCATTCATTTATAATACATGTTCATAGTCACTGATGACTTGGTCATATGAAAGCGTATTTACATGTAGCATGCCCACTAATCACGCTTTCCCAAGTGTAGTCTTAAAAGACCAAAGCGAAAATTTGTTAAGTGATACAGAACTGCAGGCCTTCCTTAACACCCTGAACAACATGACAGTTTTAATTCTGTAATGTCGATTTAGGAATTTCAGTTTGGTTAATTTTATTGTTTACATGTATTTCTCGGCATATTAGCATTACAATTTTCTAGGGGCCTTATCAACTCCAGTCAGTTCTGAGTGTAAATAAACTATCTAGCTGTATCTCAAAAGAACATTCCATCTGTTCCTACCAATAGACCCTTCTCCAAAATGGCGGCAACAGATTTGAATGAGTTAAAATTGAACTGAAATATGAAAAACTGATACCAGCACTGGAAAGAGCACCTTTAGTTTTGGTCCTTCACAAAGTTTCAGCATATTAGGTGTTATATCAGCTTGGGAAATGTAAGATGAAATTTGACAAATTTACAGACGTTTGTATGACTGGGGAATGTATATATTTCATTTTTCAACTTACATTTTCTCAGCTGATATTACACCTGATATGCTGAAACTTTGCAGGGTTACTAAAGTAAAAGTGCTCTTTCTAATGCTGGTATACGTTTTTTAATTTTAACTTATTTGAATTTTTGGCCGCCATTTTGGAGAAGGGTCCATTTAGCTCCTGGATAGTTTGCACGAGGTAGCTCAAACCCTTGATTTTTTATTTTCAATAGACATTTTTGTTAGTAGGAAGTCAGAACCCTGTAGTAACTCAATTTGCACGATGCTACCTTTAGAAATGATCAACAGCAAGAGTCACCTGTTGTAATCTGTGGGCAAGTGCTTCGTCAGTTTGAAGATACTGATAGCATCTTGTTGCTTGCCTGGTCGCATTGAGACGGCGACGGAATCGTTCCATGCGATTTTGTCTATCAGACAAAAACCAACTGGGAGCATCGTTTGGTGGGACTTGGTGTTGCGTGAATGGAGATCGCTAAATAAAAATACAAAACAGGCATCTTTAAAAACACACAAATATATAGGTAAAAAAAATCAAACAGTGTTCATATTATTTTGAAAGGAACAATCTAATAATGAAACACAACTGCAATGTATAAAAACTGATAACTGGTTCTTAACACACTTTAATTTATCAATAAATAAATGCTTACATACGTGAGAACCTTAACAGTGGAATATAAATACAGTTAACTCTTACGTCGCACACACCTTGCAACAACAAACAACCCAGTTATGACGGTAACCAGTTAAAAACCAGGGCCTGGTTGTTTGAAAGCTGATTAACGCTGATCCCTGATTAAAAATTAACTGACGTTTTTAACTTGTTCGTTAAAAAATACTTTTAAAAGCTAATTTTACTGAAATTTGAGCTTCTAAACTTGAGATGCAATTATTTAACTGTGAGATTGGTTTATTTGTTGGCAATTACATTACATATATCTACAGTTAATGATGTCCTTGGACTTTTTACCTCATCTTCAATAACAATGGGAGAGTTGTTGTCAGCAGAGGGACCTGGTCTCGGTGCAAAATCAGCAATGTCTGCCAGCAGAGAATCGTGTCTACTTGCAACAGGAGGAACCCGATCCCATAACTGGGTATAAGGAATATGCCTTCCACGAAACCGGCGTGTACGCAAACGACTTTCATTCAGAGGTAAGCGTTGTGCACGGGAATCTCTTGCTTGTATACGCCAACGGAAATTGGACGCAAACTGAGCAAAGTCCTCACTAAAAAAATAAGCAACAACAAGAAACCCTATGAACAGAAGTCCCAATATGCAAGCTTTGTAGCAATGACATTACTACTACTACTACCATCACTGCTATTACCAGTGGTACTAGGTTGGCCTTTTGAAGTCTGCAAAGAACAACTTTCTTCAAAGCTCTGCTTCCATAAGGGTCTGGAGGGGGTTTTGTGTGATCCACTTATTGGTCAAAATTAAGCTGCAGCATTAAGCACCTGTAACTTTCAGTCAACCATTTGATGTTGCACAAAAATATGATAGTCAGTAGCGACATTTTATAGTTAAAGGACCCTAGTCCGCTTCTGCCATTTTTGATGCCATCGAAATTATTGATATTGCATGGTGAAGCAAAATCTTAATGCTGTACTGTAAGCTGTGTTCCTGAAAATATGTTTCATTATCTTTAGTAGTTTCACAGTGATTTCATTCATTTCGACATGCTCCGAATACAATATAATAGCCAAACTCTCGCATATAAACAAAAACAAAGGTGTGGCTGACTTGGGCCCTTTAAGTTTAACCCGGCTGTTCTTACCAAGGTGGAGCTGCTGCTGCGCCTCCCTGTGTTCTTCCTACGCCCTCCTCTCCATCATCAGGAGATGTCAGATCAATGACAGGAATCTCCGAGCGTTTAGGAGTCTGGTTTGTAATGATCACAGAATTATCAAGCTCACTGGTTTCGCTTGACGAGGTTGACACTGAAGGTGATATTGGGGCTGGTTGATGAAAACTTGGAATATCAGCGTTCGGTTCATCAAGGAGTAATGAAATGTCGCGGGGGGAGCCAGGATTTCCCCTCATGGATGATGATGTGCTTTCAGTGTCACTCTGTCCCATCTTTAATCCTATGACAAAAGATCTGTCAGTTCTAAGACTACACTAGGAAATTTATGGTGTTAGCCAGGGGTTTCATTAAGATTTGGAACAGGCAGGAAAGAGATCAGTGCACCCAGGCAAGTTAGTTAACTTGGATATGCTGTTTATGAAAAAAGTCTGTTGAAATGTTAAAAGCAACTGGGCAAAGTCACGTCCACAGGCAGTCAATTTGCCCAGTGACCAGCCCTAATGAAACCCCTGGGTAGTAAGTGGAGCTAAATTTGTCAAGTTCCCACAATCAAAATTAAGCCTGTCTGGTTATCATGCATGAAATAAGTACAACTATAAACATAAGAAAAGCACAATAACATTACCAACATGCAATAACCACAAGCATGTCTTAGCAAGTTATCAACTTGCAATGCTGCTTAGTTCTTGTGTTTGTGACTGTGCTTACTACACAATGGTTCACACTTGTGAGCGGGTTTTCATTAAGGGCCAGCAACCGGGCAAATTGACTGTCTGTGAATACAACTGCCCAGCTGCTTTTAACATCTCAACCAAGGTTTTCAATGCAAGAACATGTGCAAGTTAACTATCCTGCCCAGGCGCAATAACCTCCCGTCTGACTGTTTAAAATCTGAATGAAATTCCTGCAACAAACAGGAAAAAGCTGCTTTGATTTGCACCAATCTCTTCTTTATTAATGTCCATAAAGTTGAGATTTAACTTACAGAAACTCTTTCTTGATTCTTTTCTGGATACTCTTAAATTTGACCAGTCAAAACAAAATGCCAAAGAGGACTATTCAAGCAATATTTTTTGGTGTTTTGAGGAATTTGGACCTTAACCTGTGGTATATCACTTCCACACAACAATATTTTATATCTATTAGTAAGAAATACATGTAATGTGATATAAAAGAATAATTCTTTTATATTTTTGGTTACCCTTCATCAACTGTGGAAAATATCAGGTTACTCTAAGTATCTACAACAAATGAAGAACTCTTCAAATATTCTGTAGTATTGAAAACATTTATTGTGCACTATGGTGCATACATGTAAATGTAGGAATGCAATTTTAATTTGATATTTTTACAAACAAAAGCAATTTATTCTTTTTCAGCACCTTCAATGTCTCACCTTTCACAACCTTTGCTACATATTGTTGTTCTACAGTTATGTATAGCAACACCATCCATATACAGCTGTTATATACCACAATAAACGTCATAACATCATCACAGAGACAAGTTGTTTCACATCACCTGACTAGCCAAACTCTTTTCAAAAAGAAAAAACAGAAAAGTATTTCTGATTTCACTGCCTGCTCCCTTTTGCTCCCTTTCCTTGGGCGCTTCAAAGTTTTTCTGTGCTTCTATACATCTTAAAGTAACTGTGACATCTAAATTGACCCTCGTGGCATCTTTAAACACATTTTCAAGTGATAGTGGCACATTACTGAAAAGCGTTCGATAGGTAAGAGAAAGGCAAGGCTTGCTTGGACTCATTTACTTACTACTTTGTAAATGCATATTTTCTTGGCCATTGTTTTATTTTATTTCGTTTTATAACTGACTGACTGAGTAACCGCCTGACTGACCCACTTTACCAGGTAATGGAAAATGAAGCAGTTTAATTAATATAGCGATGCCCTATTCTTTGTATTGATAACTCAAAAGAAAATGCACAACAATTCATGGAAGAGGGAAAGATTATGAAGGAAAAAATTCTTGAAACATAAAATGTTGTAACTTGCCCTTGGAAGAGCTACATAAGTGAGATCCAAGATTGGTCATGTGCTTAAAATAACAATCCCTAAAAATAATTTTTTGAACTTTGAAAGCTAAAAGAAAGGGGAAAAAGTTTACAGATTGGAGTTTGTTCGTAATGAACAATGAGAGCCTAGAGAAAAGTATCAAGATATTCTCCAAATGGAGATTAAACTTTGTGAAACAGTGTCAAGTATGAAGTATGAAGAGGACAACGTGAGGTTGCTGCAGCTGACAACGACGCCACTATTATATCATGGTCATCGCATGCACCACAGACTTTACAAACTCAGGTTATAAAATATCAATCTGAAATCACTAGAAGCATATAGTTTTCTAGTTCATTCGACTACACAATAAAAATTAACAGCCCAAAGCGCAGAAAAGCTGAAAGCATCGAGAACAATGAAAAATGCTTACCCCAGATTACCAAGCAATTGATTCTCCCCTAAAAGAATTTCCAGTGGTATTTCAATTTTATTCCGGTTCTCCGTTCAAATTTAGTTCACCCATGAAAAAGAACTTGGAGCTAACTCGAAAATTCTGCTGCTAAATCTTTCAGATGGTTAAGCTTACACTTGAGCGTTATGTTTTTCCTACGGTTCTTTCTTCAGACTCGAGCTTTCGTTTCGTTCCACGACTGTACGATTTTTTCGTCGCGAGGTAATTCTATTTCGTAAGGATAAAGAGCCAACCTTCATTCTACCATACCTTTTGACGATAAGGGTTGAAATTCCCAATGATTTTCGCTGTCTACTCTTGCGTTCAGTAGCCAAATTATAATAGGCTTGCGTCATGAAGTAAATTAAAGAAGATTCAGCGCACTGGGAAAAAATTTCCACAGAGAAACATGAAATAACTGACGAGAGATCTGCGTTCGATCACTAACTGCAAGGAAATAGAGGCGCCTCTTTGATAAAATAAAAGAGTCAGTTGAAAATGCAGAAAGAAAACGCCCTGTATGCGACACTTACACCACTGTGAACTGATAAAAAGCTTAAAGCAAAATATCACAACGACATTTTCATGCTAAAAGGCAACCGCGTAAAGAATAAAACTTACCTCCAAAAGCGCACACTTGAAAGCTTAGTGGTCTGATTTTTCAGTTGAATGGCCTTCTCTGTGCCAAATAATATATACTAAAAGTAAACTAGTACGCTAAAAGCTTCCGAAACTTTCGGAGATGAAAAGCTCGCAAATTGAGTACAAAGTGATCGACAACAATCGCGGTAAATTAATACGCTCTTGGTGCCTACATTGCGCATGCTAAAACTGCCGCTGACTACATACAAGAGTGCTTCCGCCCACGCACGTTGTTGGGCTTGTCGGCGCGTGACTTGAACATACATGCTTCAAAGATCAATGGAGTACCACAAATTTCTGGCAACGTATATTGCTATTGTTGAGGTGCCACGGCTGGGTTTTGGATCCATACCGCATCTTTGGAGTCCCTGCGTAAGTGGTTGAAATGTACAGTTTGTATACCGGGTGAAACCTTGTCTTTGCCTGAAAGCGACGTGCGCACAGAATCCAATGGGAACAATTTTACTAGGGAGTTTTAGCAACGACGACGGCGAGGGCAGCGAAAACGTTACTATTAAAATGAATTCGCGTTTTCACAAACGTCGTCGTGATTATTCCAACTCGCTTTATTTGTCAAAAGTAGGTGAAATTTCCTGGAGTTGAATTCTTGCCGGCCGCACCCAAGTTTAGAAAGAGAAAGAAAAATTCGTCGTCGTGTGTTTTCGTCCTCCATTAAACGTCCCATCAGGAATCTTTACGTCCTAGTCGTGCAGTGACGGCAAAGAAAGGTATCAAAAAGTGTAATGTGCGCAAAGGGTTGTTGTTTTGATTTGCTTTTTTGACGCCGGTTCTCGATCTCGTACGGTGATTTGTGATCATGACGTAACATTAGTAATGATGACGTAGCATTTTCCGAGGAGGGAGTTGCCATTGTGAAATATCATTCGAATAGCGGCTTTTGAATAAATGAGACATCATCGCTGTTATGTACACCACTTAAGCTGTCCTGAAAACATTCAGAACGGGATTCGAACCCGTGAGTCATTGCTATTTATTTTCTTGATTCGCTGAGTAATTGCGGCACTGATTTCACTTTTTCTCAGTTTGAATTTTGGTTAATTTATTCGGTACTCGGCAAATAGAACTGATGTAAGTTCCGCCTTCTGTAACTCAGCGCAGTCCGTTCCCGATTGTTTTGTGGGAGAGGGGTTAGAATTGATTTCCTATTTCACTCCACGGCACAGCGAAGTTGATAACATGATGGATTGTGATAAATTGCGGAAATGCGGCACAATAGCCAAGAGATTAATTCCTTAAACATTATTAATTCTTTTTTATTTCCCATCTTCTATTAGTCCTGTTCTTCCGATCGTAAATCATACGATCGTTTAAATATTCAGTTCTGTCAGGAGCCCATTACCTGGTTCTGTATATCATCTGATCATCATAGTGAACGAAACAACCAAGCTGACTGTACTGAAAAAAAAAACTGAAAAAAAAGGAGCAGAATTTCTTATTCCGATCTCAAGATTTCTCTGTGAAGACTGAATCATTCGATTTACTTCCTCGGACGGAAACTAAACTTGAATATTTGTACTTTACGAACTTTCGAGCCCTAACGTAAAAAAATAGTTTCAATTATATCATAATGGTTTCTTGGGTAGAAAGAAAATCCTCGCAAATCCTGTTATTGTTTGAAAAACATGTGAAAGCGATTGTTTCGATAGAAAAAACCTGCGCAATGCATTCAGCTTAGAATAGCCGTTTCTAAGGAAATAAAAGACATACATAGAGAATGTTTGTTCACAGGAAAATCAAACACAACGAGATGTCAATAAAAACGATTATAATCAATGATGAAAAAAGTCATTTGTCAGCTGAGTACGGAGCAACTCTTAAAGCTTCACTGATCTTGGTTTTAATGTTTGAAAGTTTCATCAGAATATAAGGTTAGTCATTTTTCAGAAAATTTCTGTTTAGCTTAGTTATAGTATGATATCATAGAGGATATGTCCACTGCAGTATAAATGGCTTATTGCGATATTTCCTTTATAACCGATTCTATTATCCGTCGATCCACTGATAGCTTTCATCCTCAAACCACTAAAATTATTAGGGATTTCTTGGGTAACAAACCCCTATACGCTGCGCTGAGATCTGTTAATCTCCTAAATTTTGCTTCCGTGCTACTGAATCGATTCCGATCAACGTTCGTTTTCCAGATTTTCAGCATTGCAAAACAAAACGAAAGCTGTAAGGGACAGAAAGGTTTTTTTTTCGCGAATAAATTTAAGCGGAAATCAAAGATGTTGACATACCGCGAAAAAGCGAAACCGTGCATGCATACAATCAAAATTTGGAAATTAAATAAAATAAGGAACGATAAAGCAATTTTTAAGCGTGTCGGAGATCCTGCGGCAGAAATCAATGCACAGTTAAATCGGATATGAGAGATTGAAATACAAGGCACAAAAAGTGACGCGGAAGTCGTTGCTATTACCAGAAACTCGAAACAATAGAACGCATCAATAATACAAAGCCTTTGTCCCTGCCCAAAAACTTAAAATTTGACTGTATATCCTATGAAATTTATTAGGGCATGCATCAATTCTGCTATTTTCTCTTGTCCAATTATAATTCGTCGTTATTTGAAATGTCCGAAAGAACTGAGAAGTCGACAATTTTTACGCGTTTGCCTATGACTGGTACAACATAGATTTTATACTTGAGCTTTCCGGGCGGAAGATTTAGGCGTTATAAGCGAATTGGTGTTAAAAACGTGAAACAGTAATGTAAAAGAAAATTACAGTTAAGACCTATCTGTTTAAGTTTTATTCTGTGACATAACATTTAAGAGAGCAAATACGCACCCAAACCGAAAAGTGAGACCATATTTTTTACTTTATCGGTGCGCGCGCAACAAACGCACTGTTTAACGTTAAAAACCCAGATTTGAAGAAAGAAAAAATGCCGTGTATAATAAATTATAAACAAGTCGAAAAGACTCAGTGGAAATACGAAACGTCCGCTGAATAACCTCTTTTTATTTCATAACTTTTTTTTTCTTACAACCGATTCATTTACAATAACCTTTATAATAGGGTTGCGCACAGCATGAAGTACACCACCGAAAACTATTCAATACACACGCTAAGCTTTGTAATCGTACTGACACATGAATACTACAGATCAGAAACAAAGCTATCTAGTTAGGTAGTGAGGAAGTCTTTCCATTAAGTGATTGTATCGGTTAGATCACAGCATGCCAGTTGGAAAGAACTCGGAGTTTGTACTTTCAAAAGAATATAATACAACATGGACGGCATACAGCAGACTACGATGACATGAAAACAAACCTTATAAACATTGCCACCGGGGTGGCGGAAATGGCATATCGCAAAAAGTAAGGCGCAAAAGTAAAAACGTACCTAAGCTTTGGGACGATGCTTTTTCTAGGTGGGAAGAAAAGCTAATTGTTACCTAGGAGTTTTGACACTGACTACAATAATTATTGCTTCAAACAGAATGGATTAAAATAACCGGTTGAATCCATCAATCAGTCCGCTCATAAAATAAAAATGCATTATGTGATTGTTTTTTGCTTGGAATTGAGTGACGTAGAAAATAATGAGATAATTGCAATATAGTGATTAAAGAGTGCCCTTTTGTTTCAGGCGAAGAAATCAGTACTGGCTGGTACAACTAGAGCAAAGGACGAGGCCGAAGATGGACAATGTACTTTAGCAATGATATTAAGAAAACAAAGGAAAGCTGCAATCTTCAGAAATGCATAACAGTCGATCAAGAAAAATGTAAAGGTGTTCGCCGTAGTGGTATGTCACAAAGGATTACACCACAAGCCGTCACAAAGACAGCTCCAGGAAGTTCGTGCGCTAAGCACCTGCAATTTGCGCGCCTCAAAACGGAGACTGGCAAAAAATGTTACTTTCCCTTGAATGTCGATAAGAAAAGAGGGCAAAATCCAATCACCGCTCTTCCACGTGAGAAGCACTGTGAAAAATCTACATCGAGGAAGTTTCAAGAAGTAAAAGTTTATCAGTCTTTTATAGAAGAGAAAGGCACCGAGGACAAAGGAAGTGATAAGAGTTCAAGCAGTAAAACGTCTCAATATAAAAGTCTTCCAGCGAATGCCGTATTGTTCAACGCTGAAACCACAACTAAAGTTAAAGAGACATCTCTTATGACTCGCTGCAAACATCACGATATAGCTGTTAGGCGTTATGCTCTGTACAGGGGAATGCTGAAACAGTAAGTCAGTTTTCTTCAAATTCTCGACTGACTTACTTGAGAGAAAAAATTGCAACAATTTGATTACTTTATTTGAATAAGTTTTATTTGCAATGAGAAATAAGTTTTGTCTGTCTATAGTGGACAAACACGACCCGTGCATGTTCTACCTGCAAACATTGAAATAAACATCTTGGACATATTCAACTCTCGGTAAATTCCAGTTTTTCACGTATTCAGGCCAAGTAAACACGGGCAACATTTTCTTGAAACTTGTCGCGCAACAAATGTTGCGTTGCAAGTATAGCGATTTTTTGTTGACCGTATTACCACCTCCGCGCGCAACAAGTTTTCGTGTAGCAGAAAGTAGAAACGAAGTCTGCTCTCTGTAACATGAAAATTTGCTGCGCGCGGAGGTGGTTATACGGGCAACAAACAATCACAACTTGCAACGCAACATTTGCCATTTGCGCGACAAGTTGCAAGAAAATGCTGTCCGTATTACTTGTCCTTTATTGCACTAAGTGAACTTGTGCCGGCATCCAGAAAAAGCCCACAAAGACGTTAACTAGACTGTTACTTAATGCTTAAGGACAGTGCCTACTTTTGTTACTGCGCATACGTTCTGCGCGTCTAGAGATACTCGGGTTTCCTATGGGTGGTGCCTACTAATACAGGAATATTTTTGCGCGGTTCAAAACTATGCGGAAAAAGCAGTACTTAGCAAGTGCTCTTGGTATCCAAAAAGGAAATTGGGGGTAACCGTGCATTAATCAGAGATAATAAAGCTTCAAAATGGTTAAAAAAAACGCCATACATTGCTTTGTATTTTACTGTTTTCTTTTTTAATTATTGTTGCTTAATTATCTCTGAAAAATGCGTGGTTACTGCCAATTTTCTATTTGGATTCCAGTAGCCCTTGCTAAGATCTGCTTTTCCCGCATAGTGAGAAACCACGCAAAAATACCTCTGTATTAGTAGGCACCGTCCTTAATTGTAACCTTTTTGTGGTCAATAGATCAAGATTTCAAGAAGATCACGAAATGAAAAAATACGTTGTTAACGGAGACAAAGCTTCGTATAACAGGAAGAAAGATAAGGATGGCATAACCAACCCAGAAATAACAAAAGATCAGAGCAGCAAACATGGGGCAGCATCGCCTCAGAGTTCAAGCTCGTTCAGTTACCTTCATGACAGAGATGGCAAGATCAACCCTCAGTTCAGAACTGGGAATGACAAAATGATCGGGTCACAGGTAAGAATTATATCACATGACTTGTGTTTAGTACCGTTCGCACTGGGGCACCTGAAATAATACTAAGATATCACGTTTAGTAGACGATCGACGCATGCATGCCCGATAAAACGCTGGCGGTTTTCTTTCGATCACTATCTCTTTTTAAGTAAACCTAGTTTAATGACCTTAGCTCTCACGAGTCTCCTGTAGCTCAGTGGCAGAACATCCGAACTAGTAATCGGAAGGTCTTATGTTCGATTCCTGATAGGAGCACTCGGATTTCCTTTTTCCTAGTATGCCTGTGTCATTCACTGAAGAATACATCATTCTCAAACAATCTCTTTTTTGATAATTTTGTATTGTGCATGACTTTCTTGTTCCAGAATATTGCACTGCACGAAAAATTGGATTTGCTCTTTTTTTGATCCGTATCAAAGATGAGGTCAAATATAATAACATTTTTGACAACACATTTGATGCGCATCAAATATGTGACGCCTTTGCATATACCTTTGACTCGAATCAAAAGTGAGTTCAAATGTATTAACAACTTTGACCATACCTTTGACGCGCGTCAAATTGAAATCAAACAACTTTGACTCCGTCTATGACGCGCATCAAAGGTGGATCAAATATATGATATCTTTGATTCGAAACAAATTTGACTCCACCGTGAATCAGATGCGGCCTTTGCCACCTTTGATTCGAATCAAAGGTAATCAAAGGCGGCCTTTGACAATTTTTGACCACACATTTGATGTGCGCAAAGGCGTTTTTTCGTGCAGTGTTGTTTATTATTTGTATTTGTTATTGCCATTTGTCTTATAATTGTTTTTGGTATCGGCTGGCATGGTGGGCCGCCAATTTTCTCTTTTATTTACTTTATATAAGTCCTTAAAATGTCTAAACGTCTTTTATCCCTTCAGTTTCCCAAGCGTATCTACATCCGGGAGATCTCAAATGGTGCAATTGTCGATGAAATCGTGGATATCAAGAACGAGAGGGACTGGGAAGTACTCAACTACATGGCTCCGTTACGTCATGTCTCTTCCATGTCTTCCGAACCGCACCAGAGTTCGAATAGCTTGCGCTTTCGCGATCTCAGAAACTTTGATGTTTATTATTACCCGTATCCATGGCGATGAAGGATGGCACCTTTATCACCTTCATAATCTCGCACGAGCAAATAAGTGGCCTTAAGTATCTGTATTAGTTATTGAATAAAATTATATGAAGATGGAAAAAGTTTATCAAAAGCAATCAGTAGGGCATGATCAGGTCAGAGAGCGGAGGCCAAGATTCAAGCTTTTGAAACCACTCAATCTAATATGATCTTATATTGTAGTATTTAGCGCTAGTCCCAGGTAGGCAACATGCAAAAGCGCTAAGCAGCTGGATTCGATCGAGGGTTTCCGGACAGGAAGGAACTCAGTAAAAGACTATTGCCCCAATTCTTCGTTTTCTGAGACTCCACGAACGATTCAAACGCGGCTATATTTGAGATTATTTATGGTAAAACTAGCTGGACTCGGCACTCAGCTCACTGCAAGCATGTTGTGTCTCAGTGCTCTCACAGAAGATCCGAAAAGTTTACACTTCCTCCCGTTGCTACGCTAGCCAATGTTATTGATAAACAGCAGTCATTTGTAGTATTATTACTAAATCGGGTACCTACCCCAATACCAACGTAACGCCTCCATTGCGGACGATGTGAATTAAGTCTTCTTGATAGTCCTGATTTATCGTTGTTAAGGAACTTGTAGTGAAAATAAAAACAATTAAAAACAGGTTGTCTGCAATAACTGACCTTAAATTATGAAACAAAGGAGTAGCAATGTGGCATGTCAAATGAGGTATCGTCATATAGATGGAAGCTAAAATTCAGTGAAAACAATCAACGCGGGCACCCAACGCTTCGTTTCGGTGAATATCTGGTCGGAAAGACATTATTCGCTCAAGAAATTCGGACTGAAATGGTGAAGAAAACCTACCGTTTTCTGCGATAGGTCACCTCAAACTTTTGCAACACAGAAAAAACTAATCCCCTTGTTTCCGAACAAGCAACTACGTCGTTAAAAGTGCGAAAAAGGCCACGGAGCTAGCATTTTCAGAATGCCGGCACCAACAGTTCGTAAATTCGCAGCCACAAGATTCCGTTTCCTAAAATTTTCGGCGATTCGAATTTTGAGCTAACAGATCTAAACAGATCAAAGTGATTAATTTTCTCGTCCAGTCGGGTGTCCCCGAATCAAGGACAAATTATTTGCAATAGTGAACCTTAAATTTTGTGAAGTAATGGAATCAGTGTTGCGACCGCCGTAGCATGTAAAACAACGGAATACAGATAACTGCGAAATAGGATTCGGCGAGTAACGTTAAACACATTAGCGATTTGCATTTCACCGGCTTTAACAATGATTTTTTTAAGAGCATTCACTAACCAGCCTTCAACATTTCAGCTATGGATGTTATTAGAACGTTACTTCAGTTCAGAAAACAATTGGTCCTTCAGGCGGCCGGTGTGAAAGGAAACCGCGAGAAAAAATACATCTTTATGCTTACCGTAGGATTTTTTCTTTTTATGTACGTGGATTTTGGTCTGTTAGCCCACTCGCTGATGGTTTGATGTGAATTATTCTGATAATTCTACACCAATATTTATATTCCTCAGGATAAGAACTCTTGATCCCAATCAGTTGATCAATACCCGGCATTTTAAACTCTTAGCAAAGCGTTAGCGTTCTTTGATGAGCCGCAATCATCGAAGGAGTTGTAATCTTTTGGGGCCGTAAGTGAACAATACCAGGGATTTCCATTCAAAAAGAACATGTGATCAGTCGATGTTTTTAGAAGTGGAGACGGGCCAATATTCGTTCATGATATAGAACTACTGACATTAATGCCACTGATCGGCCATAGATGAACATTCTTGCTTGCTACATGCCATTAGCCAATCATCCACGATACATGAATTCATTTTATTTTCCCTTTTTTTTTTTTTGTTCTTTTTCAACACAAATGATTTTGGACAGGGAGCTAAACAACTTAATATTTCCCGGGAAAAAATGGAAATCAAATCCGAATAATAGTGCCTGGATAGCTCTCATTTATGGGACGACTTCTGGTAAGCTTCACCTATTTACTCATCTCTCTATAATTCTTGGCCTCACAATCACAAATTTAAAGTGCACGTTATAGTACTCTCTTAACGTGACAACCCACCCCCCACCCCCTCCTCCTCTTCCCGCACGCATGCACACACCGCAAACTCCTAAAAGATTGCCTAGGTCAAACTTCATTGAACCACGGTATCAGTTTTCCTTCAGATATTTACAAGAATATATTTATGCAATATAAATCGGTTAACTTGAAATATTTAATAAAAGATTTATAGAAAGAAATAAGTACAAGCCTCAGTTACAAGGAGCCGTGCGCAAAAAAAAAAGAGCCGTGCGTAACTGGAAAGAATTTTGCTACAGTGTAGCTCACTCTGTTTATGTTCTTAACAAGCAGATGGTTAAGTTCATTTTTTCCTGTTTTGATTTAAGAAACAATTTTTTTTAATTCTCTTCTTCGCCTTCTTTTTTGTTGTGCGTTGTATTTTATGTTTCATTAGTTACTAGAACTTAAGAACTTTTTTCGACACCCAGTGTTGTTTGTTGAGAGGTTATATTTCTTGATTGCAACCCGGCAGCGACTTGTTGGTTGTAAGCCGTCGGGGATGGAGAGAGGAGCGAGGGGAGGGGGTGTACTTATGCTATTCCTTCGGTTTTTTATTTCTCGACAAGTTCGACTACAGTTAGAAGACAGAGAGGACAAGGCCAAAGTTTGATCGATAATAACCCCACACACCAAAGCGTTTCAGCGTTAGAAAACGTTGGGGATCAGAGCAAAGCTTTACAGGACTTCTTGTCTTTATTTCAATTATATTTTTGCTATGGCTTTTACCCAATCAGGAAATCGTAGTGGCTCTGGCCTGCGTAGCAGTGGCGGTATTGTCGGGGTTTGCTGGCCCGCGGCTTCTCGCGGCTCTGTCGCGAGTCACCAAACGCCAAAAATCCGCCAGCTACGCAGGCTATAGCGGCTCACCCTGCTTTCATATCTTGGAGAGTTTATAGTTAAATCAAGCGAGTGCGGTACGATCGAAGAATTTGGATGGGTTGTACTTTGTGCCTGTCTCTGCCGACTCAATGCAGAAATAGTGTAGATCTTCGACCGGACGTTTGAGTGCGCTTGTGAGATCCCTAAACAGTAATAAAGTGTACACCCAGGTGACCAACCTCGTTCAAAGGGATTTTCCCATTTTTAAATATTGGGGGAAGCGGAAAAAGATCCTGCCCCCTCCCCCCTCCCCACCCACCCACACGATAGGATGGAAAACCCTTGGTAAAACCTCCACAAAAACGTTCGGAAAAAAGAGGAAAAATCAAACAAACAAACACAACCCATATGACGCTGACTCCGAATTTAAACCTGAGCAGGCCACAGGTGCTGATGAGAGGCGTGTGTTCTTACCACTACCGGCGCCATCTCTGCACAACACGGGTTATTTCTCTATCTTTAAACAGTTGACCCGTTGCCTGCAAATCACCTTCATTGTTTCCTTTAATTCCTTCTACTCCTGTTGGCCTTTGTTCCTTAAACGATGACTTGTGCAGCGACTCTACGTTGAATAATGTGGAAGGGGAGGGGGACAGGAACATTATTATTGAAAGAGAGACCAAAACTACACTTGCAAGTAAAGATTGTTTTATTGCTGGTAATACAAGGCAGTGCTACACGATTAACAAACGGGTTTCCTATAATAACCCGTGACCTATGCATTGAAAATCTTGTAAATCCTGGGTGAAGCGTTCCTTTTCGAGGTTTTAAAACTCTTCGATGGCGCACTTTCTTCTATTAAATTTACATCTCTGACGACATGTTTCTGCTTGATTGGGACACTGGAGATTGCAGTTACCCCTGGTACATCTTTGCACGCAGCTGTTCCCGTGACATTCCAGGCCACATCCGCCACCAGTGCAAGACTGCTCACAAGTATCCGCTTCACAAATCACTGTCTTGCAGTTTCCAGCTCTACAGCTAAATTCGCATTTTGTGGGGGCGGAACATTTCATGTTGCAATTTCCTCCTGTAAATGAGGCAGACACTAATTGTTACTTACCAGCAACAATTCATGTTATAGTAGTGACTGTGCCAAACATATACCACAAATTCCAATGACACTAACTGACCTACAACTAGGACACAAGTCTTGGGACAAATTCTCAGAGGAACCCCGCTTTACGGACACTGCTTATTAAGGACAGTTTAGTTGGTCCTGCTCCACACATTTTCCTTCAAATTAACCCACTTAATAAGAACATCCCATAACACGGCCACTTTTTATGGTCCCAACGATGTCCGTAATAACACGGTTTGACTGTACCATATTACAGGAAATAATGCTCTTCGATATGTTCCTGGTCTGGTGTACACATTGGTTTGTGGAAATTATATATGCAACAGGAAACTTAACAACATCTTAAAAACGTTTTCAGGCTCAAATTGCCAAAAAATAATAACCTTCTACCTGAGCCCCAAAACTCAGTAGATGTTTGTATATAAAAGAAAGAGTGTACCCGGTATAGCTTCAACAGTATATGAGTTATTTATAAGAAAACTTACCAGTGCAATTCTGGTCACATGTATGATAATAAAGTGGTGAGTCAAAGCATTCCATATCTTGACAACCTCCTCCTGTACATGACTGATAACATACGCCATCCTCCACGCTGTCACATTCGTCAGGAACAATATCCTCTATGGTGCACTGGTCTTTGTTAATTGTACACCTCTGTTCACATTTTTCTGCTTCACTGGGACACTGGAGATTGCAGTTACCCTTGGTACAACTTTGCTCGCAGCTGTTGCCGTGACATTCCAGGCCACATCCGCCACCAGTACAAGACTGCTCACAAGTATCCGCTTCACAGATCACTGTCTTGCAGTTTCCAGATGTACAGCTAAATACGCATTTTGTTGGGGCGGAACATTTCATGTTGCAATTTCCCCCTGTAAATAAGGCAGACGCTAATTGTTACTTACTAGCAACAATTTATGTTACAGTTATGAAAGTACCGAGGATAAACGACAAATTCCAATGACACTAAATGACCTACAACTAGGACAGAAGTCTTGGTACAAATTCTCATTCACGTTATTTCCTGTTATGCGTGCGACAGCAACATTTATACAGGAATAAAAACTCTCAATCTCAGTCAACACCCACCCCCTTAAATGATTTGTGCAATTCAACATTGTTTTAAGAGGGACAATTAAATATGGATTGCACGCATGGCTTTTTCGTCGGATCAAACAAAATTGCATACAATGTGACATTTACCCCAAACCCTTTTGTCCACCATTGCACGGGGCCCAAACTGCTCTATGTTATGAATACAAATTCTCTTAAAACACATTGGGCCGATTATTTAAACGAAGTTTAAACAGCGTTTTGAAAGTCGTCGTCTAACCCATGTTTAAACCATAAATACCGATTGTTTAAACGTTGTTTCTCTATAACCGTGCCTAGACCGCGTCTGAATACCGACTATAAGGAACAATAGGAAGTTAGACCTGCTCATAGTTAACCGCAACTTCATGGCTAGCCATTTGAGATGGACCGACTACTGCGCTACAGACAGCATTAATGACAAATTCGGCGCCTTTATAGGGACAGATTTTACCCTTTAGAAGAATATGATAGCGAACATTTTTGATTGCGCTTTCGTGGGGGGGGGAGTCACGACGTTGCCAATCGTGCTGTTTGAATCTGATTCATGTCCTGTTTGATTCCAATTCGATTTTGGGAGTTGAATTTGTTCAGAATTTCTTTCCAAGCCTTTGCCTTCTTCGTCAATGTACCTATTATTTTCCACAGCTGAAATGCCCTTCCCAATTCCGCCAGCAAGGACAAAAAGTTTTTCTTCTTCGCTAAAATTGGCTGCCCTCGTGAGACATTGTTTAGCCATTGACTAGCAAAAACACGGTTCAGTCGCGTTTGAAAAATGCATTTTAAACGACGTTTAACCGTTAGCTATCAAGACAACGTCTAAACCGCGAATTAGCAGTAAACAAGGGCTAACTTAGACTTAAAAAATCGGCCCATTAACATTCAACAACAACCAACTGAACCATTTTGTTGCGACCTTGGGGATACAGAGAGACTGAAGCCATTTGAAATGAGGACAAGTTTAGAAAGTTACTTTATATACGTAAGTCAGTAAAGTGTCTTACAGTTTCTACCGCTTCAAGTGAAGTCACGGTGACCGTCAGCCAGATGTGATCTGAGCTGCTTTCTTTACCTCACCTTTTCTAGGGGCTTCCCTTTCAATTGCAGGCAGTGCTATCCCTAAAGAGGGCTGCCTGGATTCTCGCATTACTGCCTCAATAAGCTGGTGATCAGGGGGTAGGTAGAGCTCCGACCATCAACTGCGAGCCGCCTGTGTGCAGAGCACCTGCTAGCAGCTCCCAGCTGCTTAAGCCTGCTGCCGTCGCATTCACTTCATCGCCACAGGGCTTCCTCCATTCTCAAAACAAGACGACTTGGACAGTTCCAAACCCATTTGGTGTCGTGCCTCCACTAGACATCCTCTCTGTTTCTGAAAGCCTGATACAATGTGTTGCTCAGGAGTGCAACGAACATTTTTGACGAAGAGATCGCCCTGCACTAGCAGCTCACTTACTGGTTGATGTCATCTGTTGGCCTCAATTGAGGCTCCTCCGCATGCCATCTGGTGTTCGTGCCATTGGATCTAGAATGAGCTCTACTGCCGCTTGAACCACCAGACATTTTGCTGCCGATGTCTGGACATGTATCCTTAGGTAAGGAGGGACGAGGGTTTTATCACTTGCCTAAGGTTAACCCTTAGACTAGTGGAGGGAAGGAGTCGTATTACTTTTCCATTCTAGACCGACTCTAAGCAAGGTCTAGCCACTGCCAGCATGAAGACTCTCTGCAAGGAAGGAATCTCTCGGCCATCCCTACAGAAAGACTCCTGATTGGTTCTGGGAGCATGTAAATGAAATTGAGAGGCTCTTAGAAGAGAAGACTAGACGCCCATCAAGGCATTGCGAAATACAGTAAGCGTGCTAAAGTCTCAGTCTGGTAGCCAGGTTTAAGCAAGCAATTGGAGGAAGTGGTAAACAGGTGCCCAACCTCCATTAAAGAATGGGTCAACGCAGCCGAGCCAGAGATTCCTTCAGATCTCATAGATCGCCCATGGCAGAAAGTTGCTGCTGGCCTATTTGAGGTGAAAGGCCAACCCTACCTCCTTGCTACCGTCTACTTCACTCGCTACGTCAAAATCGCCAGATGTAGTGTTCCACCTCAAGTCCATCTTCGCAAGACAAAGCATACCGGATCAGCCTTTGTCCGACAACGGCCCACAGTTCTCCGCGAATTCATTCACCAAGTTTGCAGCAGAGTATGGATTTACCCACATCTTAACCACCCTCAGATACCCACAAACAAATGGCCAGGTGGAACGTGCTGTGTAAACGATAAAAAAACTTGCTCAAGAAAGCTGCAGATCCCTACAAGGCTTTGATGGCTTACTGTTCTAATCCCCTTGAGAGTGGAATCAGCCCAGCAAAACTATTGATGGGGAGGAAAATCAGCACAAGAGTCCCTACCCAGCGCACCATATTGTGCCCAAGCTGGCTATACTTGGCGTCACTCAGCTACAACCCTCTCAGACCTCCTCATGGAGAGCCGGCCTTTGGTTACCAGACCAAAAAGCTGAGGGGACTGTGGTAGACAGAGCTGGTACCCCACGATCCTACATAGTGGAGAACCCTACTGAATAGCCAGCTGAGGAGAAAAAGACGCCAACTGAACCTTCTCCCAGGATAGGCCTCAACTGAAACACAAGACAGTCATCTTCGGCAACTAAGGACAGCTATTACTGCATCGATAAGGCTCAAACGGTAATCTGAGCAAGGTAATATTTAATTTACTCGTAAGTAATCGCTGGAAAACTTTGCATGATCTTCGTTTCTCCTCTAAAAACTTCAACCTTTTTTGAAGCCAGTTTCTGAAAGGTTCAGAGACTCTTCCGTATTCTGCAGGAGGTCTCGGATCACTTTCGATATCTTTGGCATACATGAATTGTCAACCCGTGTGATCTACTACAACACCAGTTGACAAGTGATGTCACATCATTGACTACTGTGACTGTGATACACGTTATTCATAACTTCAACCAGAGAAAGCCCGCTTTATGGACACCCGCTTCATACGGACACTGCTTATTACGGAGAGTTTTCTTGGTCCCGCTCCACACATTTTCCTTCAAATTAACCTGGTTAATAAGAACATCCCAAAATACGGACACTTTTTATGGTCCCAACGGTGTCAGTAATAACGGTGTTTTACTGTACCACATTACAGGAAATAATGCTCTTCGGTTGGTTCCTGGTCTCGCGTACACATTGGTTAATGGCAATTATATATGTAACAGGAAACTTAACAACATCTTAAGAACGTTTTTACGCTCAAATTGCGAAAAAAAAATAACAACGTTCAACTTGAGCCCAAAAATTAGACGTTTGTGAATAAAAGAAAGAGTGTACCCGGTATAGCTTCAACAGTATATGAGTTATTTATAAGAATTCTTACCAGTGCAACTCTGTTGACATGTATGGTAATAAAGTGGTGAGTCAAAGCATTCCATATCTTGACAACCTCCTCCTGTACATGACTGATAACATACGCCATCTTCCACACTGTCACATTCGTCAGGAACAATATCCTCTATGGTACACTGGTCTTTGTTAATTGTACACCTCTGTTCACATTTTTCTGCTTGACTGTCACACTGGAGATTACAATTACCCTTGGTACAACTTTGCTCGCAGCTGTTGCCGTGACATTCCAGGCCACATCCGCCACCAGTACAAGACTGCTCACAAGTATCCGCTTCACAGATCACTGTCTTGCAGTTTCCAGATGTACAGCTAAATACGCATTTTGTTGGGGCGGAACATTTCATGTTGCAATTTCCCCCTGTAAAAAAGGTAGACGTTAATTGTTACTTACTAGCAACAATTTATGTTACAGTAATGAAAGTACCGAGCATAAACGACAAATTCCAATGACACTAAATGACCTACAACTAGGAGAGAAGTCTTGGTACAAATTCTCATTCACGTTATTTCCTGTTATGCGTGCGACAGCAACATTTATACAGGAATAAAAACTCTCAATCTCAGTCAACACCCACCCCCTTAAATGATTTGTGCAATTCAACAATTAAATATGGATTGCACGCATGGCTTTTTCGTCGGATCAAACAAAATCGCATACAGTGTGACATTTACCCCAAACCATTTTGTCCACCATTGCACGGGGCCCAAACTGCTCTATGTTATGAATACAAATTCTCTTAAAACACATTGGGCCGATTATTTAAACGAAGTTTAAACAGCGTTTTGAAAGTCGTCGTCTAACCCATGTTTAAACCATAAATACCAATTGTTTAAACGTTGTTTCTCTATAACCGTGCCTAGACCGCGTCTGAACACCGACTATAAGGAACAATAGGAAGTTAGTCCTGCTCATAGTTAACCGCAATTTCATGGCTAGCCATTTGAGATGGACCGACTACTGCGCTACAGACAGTTAAGATAGCAGCGAATCGACATAATATACATTAACGACAAATTCGGCGCCTTTATAGGGACAGATTTTACCCCTTAGAAGAATATGATAGCGAACAGTTTTGATTGCGCTTTCGTTTCAGAAAGGACTAGGTCTCTCTTCTGCGTCTCCACCAAAGACCTACTCAAGCGAAACCGAAACTGTTATGACGTCCGCAACTAATTTAGGCATTCATTTGGAGAAGCAGGAGCTTGTCCTTTCTGGGGGGGGAGGGGGGGAAGTCACGACGTTGCCAATCGTGCTGTTTGAATCTGATTCATGTCCCGTTTGATTCCAATTCGATTTTAGGAGTTGAATTTGTTCAGAATTTCTTTCCAAGCCTTTGCCCTCTTCGTCAATGTACCTATTATTTTCCACAGCTGAAAATGCCCTTCCCAATTCCGCCAGCAAGGACAAAAAGTTTTTCGTCTTTGCTAAAATTGGCTGCCCTCGTGAGACATTGTTTAGCCATTAACTAGCAAAAACACGGTTCAGTGGCGTTTTAAAAATGCATTTTAAACGACGTTTAACCGTTAGCTATCAAGACAACGTCTAAACCGCGAATCCGTAATAACGAAATGTCCGTAATAACGGGGTTTTACTGTACCACATTACAGGAAATAATGCTCTTCGATTGGTTCCTGGTCTCGCGTACACATTGGTTAATGGCAATTATATATGTAACAGGAAACTTAACAACATCTTAAGAACGTTTTTAGGCTCAAATTGCCAAAAAAAATAACAACGTTCAACTTGAGCCCAAAAATTAGACGTTTGTAAATAAAAGAAAGAGTGTACCCGGTATAGCTTCAACAGTATATGAGTTATTTATAAGAAAACTTACCAGTGCAACTCTGTTCACATGTATGGTAATAAAGTGGTGAGTCAAAGCATTCCATATCTTGACAACCTCCTCCTGTACATGACTGATAACATACGCCATCTTCCACACTGTCACATTCGTCAGGAACAATATCCTCTATGGTACACTGGTCTTTGTTAATTGTACACCTCTGTTCACATTTTTCTGCTTGACTGTCACACTGGAGATTACAATTACCCTTGGTACAACTTTGCTCGCAGCTGTTGCCGTGACATTCCAGGCCACATCCGCCACCAGTACAAGACTGCTCACAAGTATCCGCTTCACAAATCACTGTCTTGCAGTTTCCAGCTGTGCAGCTGAATACGCATTTTGTGGGGGCGGAACATTTCATGTTGCAATTTCCTCCTGTAAATAAGGCAGACGCTAATTACTTACTTACAAGCAGCAGTTTACATTACAGTAATGACTGCACCGAGCATAAAGAACAAATTCCAATGGCACTAAATGACCTACAACTAGGACAGAAGTTTTGGGACAAATTCTAATTCACGTAATTTCCTGTTATGCGTGCGACATCGACAGTAATATTTATACAGGAATAAAAACTATCTCCTCCTCAACGCCCACCCCCTAAAAGGAATTGTTGAATTCAACATTGTTTTAAAGAGAGGGGTTGAAGAAGTTCAATACGATTAGATATAAATAGCATACATGGCTTCTCCATCAGATCATAATAAATAGCATGAATGCATTTTAACATTTACCCTAAGAACGTTTTGTTGACCATTATAGGCGCTAAAATGCACTATTCTATGAATATAAATTGTCTTAAAACATCCAACATCCAACTGAGCCATCTTTTGCGACAATGGAGATATAGAAACACTGAAGCAATTTCAAATGAGTACAAGTTTAGAAAGTTACTTTGTATACGTAAGTCAATACTGCATCGATATGGCTTAAGGGGTAATCTTAGCAAGGTAATGTTTTATTTCTGGAGGTCTCATATCACCTTCGGTATCTGTGGCTTACATGAATTGTCACCTCGTGTGATCTACTACAACACCAGTTCAAAACTGACATCACATCATTCACTTGTGTGACTCTGATACACGTTTTTCATGAGAACCATTTTCTATAGGACCGTTAAGGATAACATAAGACTTAAAAAAACATACCCCAGACTGAGAATCAAATAACAGCGTTTTTATTTTGACCACTCGATTTATTTTTTTTGGAAACGAGAAGTATGAAAACGAGTAAAATAAAATAAAAATCATGTTAACTTTAAGTCTATATAGGAGGCTGGTTACCCGACAGCCATGCAGGAGTTTATTGGCACGAAATCTTGAACTGGACTAAGGTGCGCATGCAAGCATGCCACGGGTAACTTAGTGCAGAGGAAGCCCGCTTTACGTACACCCTACTCCACACATTTTCCTTTCAAATTAACCCGCTTAATAAGAACATCCCGTAATACGGACACTTTTTATGGTCGCAACGGTGTCCGTAATAACGGGGTTTGACATTACAGGAGATAATGTTCCTTCGATAGGTTCCTGGTCTCGCGTACACATTGGCTTATGGAAATTATATTAAGAACATTTTCGGGCTCAAATTAAGAGCGTTCAACCTGAGCCCCGAAATTAGACGTTTGTACATAAAAGAAAGAGTGTACCCAAGATAGCTTCAACAGTATCTGAGTTATTTATAAGAAAACTTACCAGTGCAACTCTGTTGACATGTATGGTAATAAAGTGGTGAGTCAAAGCATTCCATATCTTGACAACCTCCTCCTGTACATGACTGATAACATACGCCATCTTCCACACTGTCACACTCGTCAGGAACAATATCCTCTATGGTACACTGGTCTTTGTTAATTGTACAGGTCTGTTCACATTTTTCTGCTTGACTGGGACACTGCAGATTGCAGTTACCTTCGGTACAACTTTGCTCGCAGCTGTTGCCGTGACATTCCAGGCCACATCCGCCAGTACAAGACTGCTCACAAGTATCCGCTTCACAAATCACTGTCTTGCAGTCTCCTCCTGTACAGCTAAATTCACATTTTGTGGAGGCGGAACATTTCATGTTGCAATTTCCACCTGAAAAAAGGAAGATGTTAATTGCTACTTACTAGGAACAGTTCATGTTACAGTAGTGACTGCGCCGACCATATACGAACCATTCCAATGACACTAAATGACATACAACTAGGACAGACGTCTTGAGGCAAATTCTCATTCGCGTTATTCATGTCATACCTGCGACAGAAGCATTTCCGGTATTCTGGAATGAAAACCACCTGTCCCTGTACCCTCAATGTGTTTGAAAATGGATAGTATGGCTTCTTGGTCAGATCGTAAACATGCTATGAAAATTAGAAATTTATCAGGCATGGGTTGTAATATTTAGGTCAAGCCGTTCTTTTGTCTACCATTCTGCAGGCGCCAAAGTACACTATCTTACGAATACAAATTTTCTTAATTGAGTAAATACTGACATCCAGCAACAACCAACTTATCCGGAAGCCATTTGAAATGAGTACAAGTAGTATAAGTCGATACTGCGAAAGCCTACGCAGTAATCTTAGCAAGGTGAATATTTTGTTCACCACTAAGTAATTGCTAGGAAAATTTGGAAAATTTGGGTGATCTTCGGTTATCCTCGTAGTACGTGGCTCTTTCTCAGGGCTTAAATAGTTTTAGAAAACCCTCGAAATCTTCGGAGCGTCCTGGTCACGTGATTGATTACGTCAACACGGTCACAATGTTATGGAAGGTACTTCAAGTAAACACCATGCATATGTAAATTTATGTTGCAATGCGCCTTAAACTCCAGATTTTCGCTTTTTGTGTCCTTTGTAAGTAACTCCCTTACTTTTAAGATGCATGACTGTTAATGGCCATTTATATATACCTCACACCAATCTCTGTCTGACTACATTGATTATTTTCAAATTCAAAGTTTTCAAACGCGTTTTGGGGCGTGGTCACGTGACTGATGGTTCTTATTATAATAATATATTACTTATTATTAAGAGTTCAATGTGAGGTGAAATCCGTCAGGCAACGGACTGCTGACTGGACATCGTCGGTGAGGTACAAAGCCGGACAGAACTGTCCTGGGCAATAAAGCACATCGCTGGTTTTCCTCGAAGGAACCAAAAGGCCGATATAGTCATCGACGAGGTTCCCGCCACTGATAAAGAGAGGAGGTCAACTGCAGCTGCTGGTTTTGCTAAACAGTGTTCTTGGTCGACTTGGGAAGAGGCAGAACAGTTGGCCAAACCTTGTTTAGATGGAGCCGCTGCCAATCAGCATCCCCTTCAGAACGACCTGTGGTCTCCTCCCTACTCCAACAAACCTCAAACAATGGTGCATTATTGATGACGACACTTGCCTTGCTTGTAACGAGATACGAGCTACCCTAGAGCATGTGTTAGCGGCTTAAGATAGCTCACTGCAGAGGTGCACCTGTAGAGACAACAAAGTGTTGAAGGTTGTAGCCGACATCACATATAGACCCAATGCCCTGGCATCAGCAAAACACCAGCTAAGGAAGAACTCAACGAAGTAATCAAGTTCGACAGGGAGGGTGAACAGCGTCAACCAGTTGCTTTAAAGAGAACAAAACGGTCCAGACTGCTGAAAGGAGCCCAGGACTGGCAGATGATGGGTGACCTCCCTAAAGGCTTGCACTTCCTTGCTCACGTTGCCATCACAAATGAGCACCGGGATATTTTAATTTGCCGACTCCTGCAGACGTGTGCACCTCGTTGAACCAACTGTACCTTGGGAAGGGAATTTTAAGTTCGCCAACGAGCGGAAGAGAACTCGATACGAACCCTCACGAGCTAATTGTGAAACCGAGGCTGGTCCTGCAGCGTTGAACCCGTTGATGTCGGTTGCAGTGGCTTCATCGCTAGATCGACCATGTCCATTCTGTCACCATCGGACTATCCAAGAAATCTCGGTGATTAACCATCAAGTCGCTCCAAGAGAAGACAGCATCCAATTGGATCTGGCAATCATCACTCAGTGCTTCACGTATCTTGGATTGCATTGGCCAAAACAAAAAAGCTTGCATTGACCAAAAACGCTTTTTCTCTGCTATCCCATGCACATAACTGTGCACCTGGCAAAGACTCTTGAGATCTGCTGCACTCTTTACACACAGCAGGAACCTTTGAGGCCTGCAACTTGCATGCTTTATATGCCATATGCTTAGTGGTATGACACCTGAGTGGGCATCACCTAGCGGCACCTGTTACGGGCGACGCCAGGAACTGTAGTCCCGTTGATCTGTGATAGCCGAAACTGCACTAGATCCTGGTCAACGGCTGATGAGGCTAATGCCCCGCAGTTCGCAGTTCAAGTTACTGTATGATATTCTGTGTCTTTTAGGCTGGTTCGAAGGTGACTGGTCTAGGAGATGGCTGCAGTCGGCCTTCAACGGTGGCGCCCAAGGAAGCAATCTCTCGATACGAGCATTTTTAGCGTCTCAATCGCTGTGAAATTACCTCCCACCCCTGGTTTCGTTCAGAGGTTTCCCTTCCCCCCCCCCCCCCCTCCATTCTAGCTTGATGATGCCAGCCTGAGAGCTCCTGCAATGGCAAGTGGCTTGAAAACACACTTATAAACCGAATACTACCGATTGGAGCTTGTACTAGTCTACACTCGAAGCCGTTTTTTGTCTCATCACTCGAAGGAGCGTTGCGAAGCAAGACAAAGATTGGCTGTGAGGGAGACTAAGCTTGCACGGGACTTACCGATTGGAGCTTGTACTAGTCTCCTAGAGTTTCTCAAAGGGAGCCTCCGGTGTACAAACCAAGAGAAACTGAGGTGGACATGGCGACAACATATAGGAAACAATTGCAAAGACCCAAGCTTCAGAGACAATTTGCCAGAATCGATAAAGTGACTGATTTCATGTAAAATTCAGGACCATCATTCTCTTTGGAATTTGATTGTAATATCTTATCATATTTATTCAATAAAATTATTGGTGTTCATACAAAGTATTGTCCCGTGTCCGTTTTTGGGTGCTGCTAATTTGAACAGTGACAGGGAAAAAGAAACCGGTTTGACGGGTTTGTCTAGTCTGAGATATTAAGGAGACCATTTGAATACTTAATTGTGTTCAAAACTGGTTTAGTCTGGTTTTTCTAGATTCAACTTGTTTGACCGTGACGTCAGTGGTTTGTCATTGGTTCTCAACTTATCCATTGTTTCTTTCCCTATATATTTGCTACATCACCCGGCTGGTTGGGCGGAAACGTATCACCAGAGCACAGTACACTTGACTAATAATCAACAATCTCCATTTTCTACCCACACTTGCATTTCATTAAACCCCTCTTCCACCTAGATGGCTTGCATCTCATTAAACCCTTCCCTATATCAACCTAATGTCATGTCAACTCATTCAACGCTTAAAACCGGTTTAGGTGACCCCTGAATCTATTTGAATACATGAATAAAATTTGTCTATCCATTCGGGACATACTACTGACGCAAGAAATAACGTAAATAACTCAATTAAGAATGCCAAACGCAAATTGGAGAAATTGGACGCAAGTAAATGTGATCCACGTAAAACATGGTAGTTAATCAATGACCTTCAATCTCGCCAATGCAAATCTACTAAAGTATCTCAGATTAAATCAGGGCATCAAGTCTTTACTTCACCCGAAGACATAGCAGAGGTGTTTAACAACCATTTTCCTAGTATTGGTCAGATCGGCTCTAGCCCGTGAAATTCCTACTGTAGACATTGATCTGCTTTACTATGTGAAATCCTCTGACAGGGTATTTTCTTTCGAAAGGATCAATGTCCAAAAGGTCATCAACTTCGTGAAAGGTATCGATGGAGGGAAGGCCACTGGTCTTGACAATATTCCATGCAAACTGTTAACAATAGCCGCTGATGTCGTCGCGCCTTCTTTAACGTGTATATTTAATCAATCACTACTGACTGGTATCTACCCTTCCGACTGGAAGCTGGCTAAAGTAACACCTATCTTTAACACTGGATCCAACACTGGATCCTGTTAAACAACTATCGGCCTATATCCGTTATACCTGCTGTGGCCAAAATCTTTGGAAAAAAGTATCTATGACCAACTATATAATTATCTAAATGTAAATGATTTACAACTGGTGTGTCAATGTTGACAAAGGTCTACTCAATGGTGTAATTTTCATTGATTTAAAGAAAGCCTTTGACACTATAGATCACGAAATCATCTGGCAAAAACTTGCTAAATATGGGGTGGATCAAGATGCACTGAAATGGTTTAAGTCTTATCCAACAAATCGTTTACAACGATGCAATGTAAACAATCACCTCTCCAGTGCAACCCCTTTAAACTTTGGTGTTCCCCAAGGATCAATAATTGGCCCTCTACTCTTTTTGATCTATATAAATGACGTACCAAATTGATTGAGCCTTGGCTCCCCTAGAATGTGTAGTTCACGCTGATGACACGAATGTTACCTTTGCTGCACCTGACATGCTTGGTCTTGAGACCCAAATCAATACTGAACTGAAACACATTAATCTCTGGCACAGAGCTAACAAGTTGGGCCTCAATGTGGGAAAAACTGAGTTTATGGTCATTAGCTCACGCCAAAAACTGCAGTCTTTAAATGACAAAACAATAAATTTTAATGTAGAGGGCGTCAAAATAAACCAAACAGATAATAGCAAAGCTCTCGGACTGAACATAGATGAAAACCTATCCTGTAAGGAGCACATACACGCGATTTCAAAAAAAGTCGCTTCCAGTATCGGTGTACTTAAGCAAGTCAGACCTTTTATTTCAATGCACACCGCTATTGAAATATACAAAGGTCTTATCGAACCACAGTTTGATTGCTGCAGTGTTGTTTGGGATGGCTTGTCTCAACAGCTGAGTGAGAAACTAAAAAAACTACAAAATCGCGCTGCCAGAGTAATTACTAAATCAAGTTATAATACGAACTCCAGCTATCTTCTTAACTCTCTCAGCTGGGACAACTTATTCGTTAGAAGAACGAAGCAAAAAGCAAATTTAATGTACAAATGCGTTAATAAGCTCGCCCCAAATTATCTTTGTAACATGTTCACTCCGAGAACTTTGTCCTTTAATCTTCGTGACGCAAGTCAAAAATTGTACTTGCCGAAACCGAGAACTGACTACCTGGAGCGTAGTTTCAGTTATAGCGGAGCTTCTCTTTGGAAAGATCTTCCTGAGGATATCCGCACTGCAACATCTCTACGCAACTTCAAGAGAAGAATTGATAAATGGCTCTCTGTATCGGACTCCCACACGGCAAATATGTAAACCAGTAAATAGAAAATTATACTTAAGATGAATTTCTTCATTTTCTATTGTTATACTGATACTTTTACCGGTTTTAAATAAAGGTTTCATTCATTCATTCATTCATTCATTCATTCATTCATTCATTCATTCCACTCATAGCCGTTTTTTGTCTCATCACTCGGAGGAACGTTGCGTAGCAAGACAAAGATTGGCCGCGAGGGAGACTAAGCTTGACGGGACGTGCTCGCTGACAAAACAACAAGGGTTTAAATTGGTGATGTCACAAGACAACTCGAGTCCTCGGTATTTTAGAGCAGCACAAATTTCTAGGGAGACCTTCATAAGAACTACTTAATCCGTTTAGATCGTCTACTTCCAGAAAGTAGGATATTTTCATTTGCCTACAACTACTAGAATCCCTCGCCGTCATAACATTGGCCTATTGGCAAAAAGAGTCCAAGGAAATTGCCAGTTAAGGGGTTAATAGATCGATTAATAACTTAGGAAACTCACCAGTGCAATATTGTTTACACGAATGGTAATCTTCGGAATTGAAACACTCCAAGTCGCAGCCTCCTGCTATACAATTCTGCTCGCATACTCCATTGTCTAAGCTGTCACACTCTTCTGGGACAATTGCCACAGCATTGTTCACAACGAAAAAGAGCGTCAACAGCATCTGCATTGTTGTTTTCATTCTCGGCGTAAATCGTCTGCAGTGAGAAACGTGTGCGTGAAAACTAATCATAGATGTGTGTTTTTTACAAGCGCAAATTCCAAGTAAAACTGTAGAAAAATCAGTAGATTATTATTGATACTTTTATACAATATACTTGTGAATTTTTTAATTTAAAAACGTTTTTTGTAAAATTGATTAATTCAGCCCTTGGGCAAAGGAAATGTCAGCTTTTGTTCAGTGACTCTTTCAAAAGGTAAATTCGACCATACTTGCACCAATGAACATGTAAAATAAATTTAAGGTTTGCTTTGCCAGATTTCTTAAACCGCAATTACTAAGTGTCTTTAGCTACGAATGGCCCGGATGGAAATGGATTGTGAGGCTACGTACAGGTCACTTTACTAGCTAAAGCCAATTTTTAAAGTCAGATTTTAATGTCACTTCAGCGCACGTTTTTAAATGGACACCGCCGTTTTATAACATTATCAACTGCATATGATAGACATAGTCTGCAGTGTGACATTAGCCTCCACCGTTTTGGGTCGATTACTTGATTTATTTTCATTTACTAGGCAAAATCTTTTTTTGTTTAATCAACATACGTGAACATGTTCTGGGGTTTTGAGTAGTTCCCACGAAACTATTACGATGATTTAAATTCCAATAAGTGAAAACAACTCAGCTGGATCAATAAAACATGTATCCTGAATAGCAATATGTGAATCCTGTCGCATTTAAAGGTGTCATCATTTTGATCAGCAGATTGGTTTTAAGTTTTGTTTGAATGCTAACTAGTCACGAAATGTAGCTATTCTGGTTTTGGGTTTCTACTTAAAGGACGCACCAAAGCCGTTGACTAGGAGATACGCCATTAGTAGCGCCAGGAAGAGCCACTCATCAGAAGATTACTTCATGAATCTTATGGGCTAAGCGTGGGAACAACGTCAGCTGTAGAAAGTTTGGCCGCCACAATATTAACAATCTCTGCTTGTATTGTAAGTTTTGGAAAAGAAATATTTGGTTCTACTCATTTTGAAATGGGAAGCGATTTTGTGTTTTCATAGCAGCGTTCTTGACACCTCAGTAAAGAAATTAAAATTTGAGTGTTATTCTCTTTTGCCTAATTTCCTAATCAAGTGAAAACGACAATCTCTCCAAGTCAATAAAAAAACTTTTGGGTTTGTAATTTGCTATCAGAGCATTGCACGAACTCAGAAAATTCAAGAAACGTTACACCTGAACGCAAAGACGCGATGGATGTTTTGCCGAAAGTTCTACCTCGTCATTGCCCATTTACCGCTGATCAGATTGAACTACAAACTTTTCGTAGAATTCAGCGCATCACACCCGTCACTAAACTTCGTATCATTATCTTAATATATTCCCTCAGACCTACGTGCAGCAGAGTTTTCATCCAAGTGTTCGTATTTTTGCAGATCAAGATGTGTTCTGCTCTTCAAATGTCTAACAACCGATTCTAGAATGAGTGGATGTCAATACATGGGTCATGCATTGAACTGTAAATGTCCAAAATATCAACTGATGAAACTACGATGAGGCCTTTGTTACCTTTTCTTTTATAACGGAAAATCAATCGTGAAGTCAGTGGCCAAATCGATAAAAGTTTGATTGTTAAGCCACAACTAGATTGGAAACGACCAATAGCCATCTTCACTGGCCTGTAAATCGGGCTGTTATCGACACCGTCGAACGATACTACATGCTTGGAGCATCAGACTAGAAAATCAGACTAGAAAACGTAAAGCGTATTATTCGATAAGACCACTCCCTTATGACACCTTCTGTTGTCGTAGAGTGAGCAAGTGTAGGAAATTTGAACCCCTGACATGAAATTAAAAGGAACTGAATAAAGTTGTAATTCTACCTACCGTGCCTCTTCTGAAGTCCCGCGATTAATGGTTTTCAGTGATTAGTGGGCGCCAGTAGGCCACTTTCATGATGACGTTATTTTACTAAAACTACCAGAATTCATTTCGCTCTCCTTTTCAAATTCAAATTCTTTTAATCCTAGTGGACAGCAAAGAACAATAGCTCTAATTAGCATGAGAAAACTAAAACCAGAAGGATTCTGGTAGTTGTAGTAAAATGACGCCATAGAGAAAATGTCCTATTTACTTTACTTTACTTTTTTTAACACGGTAAAAATCCATCAGGTTTTGGTACAATATAAAATACAACTACATTATAATATTTAATAACAATAAATGTTTCTGAAAAGTCTTATTCATTATTACACTAAACTACACCTATTTTCCATGAATGCCGTGTATCTAAAAGGATGGTTTAGCAATTGCTTGAAATGATTTAGAGATTTCACTTGCCTAAGACTGCAGGATAGACTGTTTCAGAGAGTTGCACCTCTGTAACCGGAAAGCTCTTTTTTAGGTAGTTAGTTCTTGGTAAAGGGACATTTAATTTGTTTGTAGAGTCCCTTAAGACATAGCCTGGTGTACTGCGCTCAGTAAACATAGAGGATAAGTATTCAGGAACCAGATCATTAAGAGCTTTGAACACCATTAAAGCTACTTGAATTTGACGCTGGGCAATCAGGTCTTTCCAACCAAGTTGTTGTAACAAATACCCAGGGTCAGCATTATAGGAGGAGGACGTCAAAATGCGAGCAGCACCATTCTGCAGTTTTCGTAATTATTTTGAAAGCGCTTTGCCGCAATTTCCTAAGAAAATACTACAATAATCGAAATGGGGTCGTACCAAGGCATTGTAGATGTAATGCAGTATTTCTGGCGAAACAAAAGGTTTAATTCGCTTTATGGCACCAATGCCGGAGGCAATCTTTTTGGATAGTTTGTCGATATGACTATTGCATGTCATGTTATCATCAATAAGAATCCCAAGTGATTTAGTAGAGGAAACTTGTTTTATTTAACAATTATTCCATGAGCGCGCGTTGGATATGAGATGGTAAATAGCCAACGAGGCGCTAAGCACCGAGTTGGCTATAACCAATCTCATATCCAACAAGCGCGAATGGAATAATTGTTTTATTAAATTCTCCCCGTTTGGATATTGATGTTGAAGTTTTAAGGATTTAATTTTAAGTAAAAATTTCTTTTAAATTAAAACGACCGGATGTTGACTTGGGCGCGAAACTTAATGATCACATGACACGCGCAGCTCATTGCAAACGGAGTTGAATGAAAACTCGAAAGCGAAGTAGATCGGACAAAGCCAGACATCTCAAATTCAAGATACGTTCAAGTGTACAAGTAACAACCTTTCTGAGACAAGCACTTAAGTGCCTTTGAAGATCCAGCTAATCGAGAAGCGTGATAGTTGAGCACATTTGAGCAAAAATTTGCTGTGTGGTGCCGAGCGAAGGAAGGGATCAAGGACGGCTTCTTTTATGCTGAACTGAATTCCTCGCAGACGTTTTAAAACACTTAAGGCAAGCCGAGTCCAAGTGTACGAGGTACAACCTCACTGAGACAAGCATTCACTGCAAGTTTTTAAACTTCAAGCTTATCGAGAAGCGTACTAGCTGTGCACATTTGTGCAAATGTTTTGCTGAGTGGTGCCGAGCGACGGAAACGAACATTATGGCCGCCGCTCGTACGGATTTTATGGATGAACTTTAGTAACTGGAGTCCTCATAAATGCGTAGAAACGGAAAGGCAGGCATTAAGCTCTTCTTGAGATATTTCTTCGATCGGTTTTAAACTCTTACCGCCAGGATTTGCAAGCCATCCTGAAATTTTTGAAGGTAACCGGTTGTTATTGTTTTTGTTGTTATGTAATCGTAAAATCGTGCAATTTTTCTGATTTTAAAAGAAACTTAAGAGATACGTACAATTAAATAGTGTCATGCCGAACTTTGTGGCTTTTATTGTTGTCATTGGCTGGTATTTCTTTTCTTTTCTTTTATTTTTCTCCATTTTTCCGAAGAAACTTTCGCTTCCCGCCCAAAAAAGTTTTTAGCTTAGCGACACCTCGGGCAATCGTTTTCCATATAAGGTCAAACTACGCTATATGAGCTGATAACCGGGATTTAGTGAGCCAATCAGAACGCTAGAAATGCAATACCCGAGGCTGAGAATTTAATAAAGGAACATTATCTATCGAAAGTTCAAGGGATTCAGATAATGTACTCAGCTTTTGTCTAAAATCAATTAACATAAACTCGGTTTTAGTCGTATCAAGAAATGGTCCATTGTAGTGAATCAAATTCGTCTTCACAAGTCCAAACAAAAGCCTTTTGTTGTTTATTGCGCTTAGGGAATTGTTCCGAGACTCGGCGAAGATGAATTTCAAATCGTCACAAAATTGTCGGCGTGTCAAATTAGCGGCACTAGGGGAGAGGGGTTTGGAAAGTTGCGGTAGGTTTACTATTATTGTTATTGACCCCTGCAAGCAAGAAACCTGGAAATGCTAAGTTCTTTTATACGATTTTGGATCAGTTGATAAAAGCGCGCAGCACAACGCCGCAAAACAGTGATTAAAAGCTTTTATCGATGGTTTCACTTGGTCAAGAGTTGCGAATTTCAAAACTAACTTACCTTACTCATAAAAAAAAGAAAGGAAACAAAAGGCTTCGTCTTCGAAAAATCGCCCGATTAGACCGAATGAATGAAAAGGATCAATGTGGTCGTTGTCACTTAGTCTTAAAACAAAAGCATCGGTTGCTAGCGCGGCTCTTAAAGAAGAGGTGTTAGTCTTAAAACCATCACGCTTTCACTTGCCACACGACGCTTTCGCCAAATATGCAAATTTCGAACTCGTGCAGTCATCGGCTATTTTTGAATTTCCCTCGTGAATTTCGCTATTGTAATAACAGCGAGTTTGAATCTCCCTCCTGAATTAATAAGCCTTTGTTTGGCGCTAAAGCTATTGTTTCAAAATCTCCTTTTATGGCCGTATTTGCGATGCTAAACAAAGATCATTGTCTTTGAATTTGATCAGCATTTCTTGATACGGTCGTTTTCTGGGTAAGTTTGTGTAAGTTGGCAGAACGATAAACAATTTGGCAAATCATTGATGTAGATCAAGAATAGAAGAGGGCCTACGATAGTTCCCTGAGGGACCGCCACAGCCCAGAGAACAGACTTTGGACAGCGAACCATTGACGACACATTTCTGGGTACGATTGTTTAGATACAACTTAAACCAATCATAATAATAATAATAATAATAATAATAATAATAATAATAATAATAATAATAATAATAATAATAATAATAATATGATATTTAATAATATTTAATACTTATATTGTGCTTTTTTCTATAAAAATACTCAAAAGCGCATTACAATATTATTAATAACTAAATTAAAAACCAGTAAAATTACCCGATAAAATTACAATATTTAAAAATAAATAAATAAATAATTAACTAAAAGCCTTCTTAAATAAATATGTTTTAACAGAGCGTTTAAAAGATTCGATTCTTGTATTCCCTACAGACTAAGTTTAGCTAAAAGTCGGTGTAATTTTGGGCTAACCTGGATGGTTCGTTGTTATCCCAGAGGGGGGGTGGGCACTCCTTGACTTGCCGAGATGTTTTGCTAAATTTCCAAACTTCAAACATTTACAAATCACAGAATTTATTGTAGCGTTAGCGAACTCCTCTGATTATGAGAATGATGTATTATTCAGTAATGACACAGGCAAACTCGGAAAAAGAAATTCCAAGTGCTGGCTCCTATCAGGAGTCGAACCCAAGACCTTCCGATTACTAGTTTGGATGCTCCACCACTGAGCTACAGGAGACTCGTGGGAGTTAAGGTCATTCAACTAGGTTCATCCTGTGATTATGCTCTTAACAAGCAGATGGTTAAGTTCATTTCTTCCTGTTTTGATTTAAGAAACAATTTTTTACCAAATCATATAATCTGATAAAGTTGAATTGTCTTCTTCGCCTTCTTTTTTGTTGTGCTTTGTATTTTATGTTTCCTGATTAGTTACTAAAACTTTAGAACTTTTTTTGACACCCAGTGTTGTTTGTTGAGAGGTTATATTTCTTGATTGCAACCCGGCAGCGACTTGTTGGTTGTAAGCCGTCGGGGATGGAGAGAGGAGCGAGGGGAGAGGGTGTACTTATGCTATTCCTTCGGTTTTTTTATTTCTCGACAAGTTCGACTACAGTTAGAAGACAGACAGGACAAGGCCAAAGTTTGATTGATAATAACCCCACACACCAAAGCGTTTCAGCGTTAGAAAACGTTGGGGATCAGAGCAAAGCTTTACAGGACTTCTTGTCTTTATTTAAATTATATTTTTGGTATGGCTTTTACCCAATCAGGAAATCGTAGTGGCTCTGGCCTGCGTAGCAGTGGCGGTATTGTTGGGGTTTGCTGGCCCGCGGCTTCTCGCGGCTCTGCCGCGAGTCACCAAACGCCAAAAACCCGCCAGCTACGCAGGCTATAGCGGCTCACCCTGCTTTCATATCTTGGAGAGTTTATAGTTAAATCAAGCGAGTGTGGTACGATCAAAGAATTTGGATGGGTTGTACTTTGTGCCTGTCTCTGCCGACTCAATGCAGAAATAGTGTAGATCTTCGACCGGACGTTTGAGTGCACTTGTGAGATCCCTAAACAGTAATAAAGTGTACACCCAGGTGACCAACCTCGTTCAAAGGGATTTTCCCATTTTTAAATATTGGGGGAAGCGGGAAAAGATCCTGCCCCCTCCCCCCTCCCCACCCACCCACACGATGGGATGGAAAACCCTTGGTAAAACCTCCACAAAAACGTTCGGAAAAAAGAGGAAAAATCAAACAAACAAACACAACCCATATGACGCTGACTCCCAATTTAAACCTGAGCAGGCCACAGGTGCTGATAAGAGGCGTGTGTTCTTACCACTACCGGCGCCATCTCTGCACAACACGGGTTATTTCTCTATCTTTAAACAGTTGACCCGTTGCCCGCAAATCACCTTAATTGTTTCCTTTAATTCCTTCTACTCCTGTTGGGCTTTGTTCCTTAAACGATGACTTGTGCAGCGACTCTACGTGGAATAATGTGGAAGGGGAGGGGGACAGGAACATTATTATTGAAAGAGAGACCAAAACTACACTTGCAAGTGAAGATTGTTTTATTGCTGGTAATACAAGGCAGTGCTACACGATGAACAAACGGGTTTCCTATAATAACCCATTGCCTATGCATTGAAAATCTTGTAAATCCTGGGTGAAGTGTTCCTTTTCGAGGATTCATCAACAGTGCGAACGTCACGCGTTTTAAAACTCTTCGATAGCGCACTTTCTTCTATTAAATATACATCTCTGACGACATGTTTCTGCTTGATTGGGACACTGGAGATTGCAGTTACCCTTGGTACATCTTTGCACGCAGCTGTTCCCGTGACATTCCAGGCCACATCCGCCACCAGTGCAACATTGCTCACAAGTATCCGCTTCACAAATCACTGACTTACAGTTTCCAGCTCTACACCTAAATTCGCATTTTGTGGGGGCGGAACATTTCATGTTGCAATTTCCTCCTGTAAATGAGGCAGACGCTAATTGTTACTTACTAGCAACAATTCATGTTACAGTAGTGACTGTGCCAAACATATACGACAAATTCCTATGACACTAACTGACCTACAACTGAGACACAAGTCTTGGGACAAATTCTCAGAGGAATCCCGCTTTACGGACACTGCTTATTAAGGACAGTTTTCTTGGTCCTGCTCCACACATTTTCCTTCAAATTAACCCGCTTAATAAGAACATCCCATAACACGGCCACTTACCACATTACAGGGAATAATGCTCTTCGATATGTTCCTGGTGTGGCGTACACATTGGTTTGTGGAAATTATATATGTAACAGGAAACTTAACAACATCTTAAGAACGTTTTCAGGCTCAAATTGCCAAAATATAAGAACGTTCTACCTGAGCCCCAAAACTCAGTAGACGTTTGTATATAAAAGAGAGAGTGTACCCGGTATAGCTTCAACAGTATCTGAGTTATTTATACGAATTCTTACCAGTGCAATTCTGTTCACATGTATGATAATAAAGTGGTGAGTTAAAGCATTCCATATCTTGACAACCTCCTTCTATACATGACTGATAACATACGCCATTCTCCACGCTGTCACATTCGTCAGGAACAATATCCTCTATGGTGCACTGGTCTTTGTTAATTGTACACCTCTGTTCACATTTTTCTGCTTCACTGGGACACTGGAGATTGCAGTTACCCTTGGTACAACTTTGCTCGCAGCTGTTGCCGTGACATTCCAGGCCACATCCGCCACCAGTACAAGACTGCTCACAAGTATCCGCTTCACAGATCACTGTCTTGCAGTTTCCAGATGTACAGCTAAATACGCATTTTGTTGGGGCGGAACATTTCATGTTGCAATTTCCCCCTGTAAATAAGGCAGACGCTAATTGTTACTTACTAGCAACAATCTATGTTACAGTAATGAAAGTACCGAGCATAAACGACAAATTCCAATGACACTAAATGACCTACAACTAGGAGAGAAGTCTTGGTACAAATTTTCATTCACGTTATTTCCTGTTATGCGTGCGACAGCAACATTTATACAGGAATAAAAACTCTCAATCTCAATCAACACCCACCCCTTTAAATGATTTGTGCAATTCAACAATTAAATATGGATTGCACGCATGGCTTTTTCGTCGGATCAAACAAAATCGCATACAATGTGACATTTACCCCAAACCCTTTTGTCCACCATTGCACGGGGGCCAAACTGCTCTATGTTATGAATACAAATTCTCTTAAAACACATTGGGTCGATTATTTAAACAAAGTTTAAACAGCGTTTTGAAAGTCGTCGTCTAACCCATGTTTAAGCCATAAATACCGATTGTTTAAACGTTGTTTCTCTGTAACCGTGCCTAGACCGCGTCTGAACACCGACTATAAGGAACAATAGGAAGTTAGACCTGCTCATAGGTAGGTTTAACCGCAATTTCATGGCTAGCCATTTGAGATGGACCGACTACTGCGCAACAGACAGTTAAGATAGCAGCGAATCGACATAATATACATTAACGACAAATTCGGCGCCTTTATAGGGACAGATTTTACCCTTTGGAAGAATATGATAGCGAGCATTTTTGATTGCGCTTTCGTTTCAGAAAGGACTAGGTCTCTCTTCTGCGTAATCACCAAAGACCTACTCTAGCGAAACCGAAACTGTTATGACGTCCGCAACTAATTTACGCATTGATTTGGGGAAGCAGGAGCTTGTCCTTTCCGGGGGGGGGGGGGGGGGGGAGAGTCACGACGTTGCCAATCGTGCTGTTTGAATCTGATTCATGTCCCGTTTGATTCCAATTCGATCTTGGGAGTTGAATTTGTTCAGAATTTCTTTCCAAGCCTTTGCCTTCTTCGTCAATGTACCGATTATTTTCCACAGCTGAAAATGCCCTTCCCAATTCCTCCAGCTAGGACAAAGAGTTTTTCTTCTTCGCTAAAATTGGCTGCCCTCGTGAGACATTGTTTAGCCATTGACTAGCAAAAACACGGTTCAGTCGCGTTTGAAAAATGCATTTTAAACGACGTTTAACCGTTAGCTATCAAGACAACGTCTAAACCGCGAATTAGCAGTAAACAAGGGCTAACTTATACTTAAAAAATCGGCCCATTAACATTCAACAACAACCAACTGAACCATTTTTTGCGACCTTGGAGATACAGAGAGACTGAAGCCATTTGAAATGAGGACAAGTTTAGAAAGTTACTTTGTATACGTAAGTCAATACAGTGTCTTACAGTTTCTACCGCTTCAAGTGAAGTCACGGTGACCGTCTGAGCCAGATGTGATCTGACCTGCTTTCTTTACCTCACCTTTTCTAGGGGCTTCCCTTTCAATTGCAGGCAGTGCTATCCCTAGAGAGGGCTGCCTGGACACTCGCATTGCTGCCTCAACAAGCTAGTACTCAGGGGGTCAGCTAGAGCTCCGACCATCAAGTGCGAGCCGCCTGTGTGCAGAGCACCTGCTGGCAGCTCCCAGCTGCTTAAGCCTGCTGCCGTCGCATTCACTTCATCGCCACAGGGCTTCCTCCATTCTCAAAACAAGACGACTTGGACAGTTCCAACCCAGTTGGTGTCGTGCCTCCACTAGACATCCTCTCTATTTCTGAAAGCCTGATACAATGTGTTGCTCAGGAGTGCAACAAACATTCTTGACGAAGAGATCGCCCCGCACTAGCAGCTCACTTACTGGTTGATGTCATCTGTTGGCCTCAATTAAGGCTCCTCCGCATGCCATCTGGTGTTCGTGCCATTGGATCTAGAATGAGTTCTACTGCCGCTTGCACCACCAGACATTCTGCTGCCGATGCCTAGACATGTATCCTTAGTTAGTTAAGGAGGGACGAGGGTACTATCACTTACCCAAGGTTAACCCTTAGACTAGTGGAGGGAAGGAGTCGTATTACTTCTCCATTCTAGACTGACTCTAAGCAAGGTCTAGCCACTGCCAGCATGTAGACTCTCTGCAAGGAAGGAAACTCTCGGCCATCCCCACAGAAAGACTCTTGGTTGGTTCGGGGGGCAAGGAAATGAAATTGAGAGGCTCTTAGAAGAGAAGACTAGACGCCCATCAAGGCATTGCGAAATACAGAAAGCGTGCTAAAGCCTCAGTCTGGTAGCCAGGTTTAAGCAAGCAATTGGAGGAAGTGGTAAACAAGTGCCCAACCTCTATTAAAGGATGGGTCAACGCAGTCGAGCCAGAGATTCCTTCAGATCTCCCAGATCGCCCATGGCAGAAAGCTGCCGCTGACGTATTTGAGCTCAAAGGCCAACACTACCTCCTTGCTACCGACTTCTTTATTCGAATTAAATTTATGCAAGGCTGGACTGCGTAGAAAACTTAACACGACAGCGACATGATAGAGACCAAACCGAGAATCAACGGAATGCGGCAACCGTGGACAGCTGTTTCGAGCTGGTTGGCTCTCGTCAGCACGGTGTAGCACAGCAAAAAGTAGAACACCAACGCGAGTCGAGTGTTCTACCAAATGCACGTGGTAGCCGATTACGGATGGGCCCAAATTCAGACATCCGTCCACGTCATAGCGCGTGACTACGAACAATGAACAAAAGAACTGAAATATCATGTCGCTGTCGTCAAGTTAAATGAGAAAAGTAAAACTTTCCTTCGTAGGTACATGGCCAAACCATGTTAAAAGGTACAGCATATCGGATCTAAAAAGATCTACGATCCAAAACATAAAAGCAAACTATAAGCAAGGAACCGCACAACGAAAATGCTGTAGGTATACGCAGGATCTGTAAATGATCTAATCAGCCAAAAATATAAATGAATTAAATTTGTGCAAGGCTGGACTGCGTAGAAAACTTAACACGACAGCAATCGGCTACCACGTGCATTTGGTAGAACACTCGACTCGCGTTGGCGTTCTACTTTTTGCTGTGCTACACCGTGCTGACGAGAGCCAACC